>NC_142133.1:79631828-79940702 GCF_024610735.1 Ursus americanus | reverse complement strand
CAGAATGTCAAAGTATCTCTCCTAAGATGTTTATTCATTACGAAGGAAAAAACAAAACTTCACAGTGTAGAAATCTGGCAGATGCCACCTTAACCAAATGATTAAGGTTAGCACCACCAACAGTAAGACTACAGCCCAGCACAAACCCTCTAATAGGATGCACTGAGAAGGGGATCGCATCATTCCTGTGGGTCTCTTACCAGAGATATATAACCTCCAAAAGACAAACCCACGTAGAGGGAATGGTCTGCAAAATACCTGACCAGTATTCTTCAAAAGTGGTAATTAAGGTCATAGAAGACAAGGAAGGACAAAAGAATTGTCATGGACCAGAGAACTCTAAGAAATAATTAGCAAACAGACTGGATCTTGGATCAGAAAAATGACATTAGTGAAAAAACTGGTGAAATTCAAGTAAAGTCTATAGTTAATCAACAGAATTGCACCACTTTAATTTCTGCTCTTGAACAGTATACTACAGTTATGAAAGATGTTAACATTAAGGGAATCCTATTTTTGTACCTTTTCTTTAAGTCTAAAATTATTTTAAAGTAAAAAAGTTTTTTTTTTAATCCCCAAAAAACTCTATTTCTGACTGAGCTAAAAAGGAAAAGTATAATAGACATGGAACAAATTAATTCTGCCAGCTTAGGGGGAAATGTAAACTTTTAGAGTATTTTCTTTCCACCGGGAACCTGGGAACTCAGCAACAGAGACCTGCTGATAGATACTACTCTTGTCCTTTGAAAGGGAAAGCTCTATAAAATTTTACTTTTATGAGTCTTTAAAACTTGCACTTTATCAGTTATTTTAAAACATAATTTCTCAAAAAGCCCCCACAATTTATCATTGGGGATTATGCAGAAAATATATATTCCCTGAATGACTTTTAGAAGCTTTATAAGAAAAGACAGACACACACATGAACATACGATCCCTCTAATTCCATCAAAGTTATATAGTCTGACTCTTGATTAGATTTGATTAGGGCCTTATCAAGATAAAGAGTAAATTATCAATAAATTAAGATATGTTATAATATGCTTCTTTGAGTAGGAGAAATGGTAACTATCTGCCAGGTGTTTTCTAAAGTAATCACATATAATTATTTTGAAACCAAATCAATCTTAGTAACCAAAATAATGATTTTTGGGTGGAAATCTCATCAAAGGAAGGAGAAAGAGTACAAAAGTGATAAGGAAAAAGCATACTTAATAATTCACCAGGTAAATTAATAGAAAACTAATTATATTACTTTGACAAACCAAAGGATGGTAATACTTCCAAGTTTATCATGCATTCTTACTTGAAATATACCTGCTGTAAGTCTAGAACAGATCATTTCAGCAAATATCACAATTTATTTTTTAAAAATTTCTAATGCAGATATTTGAATACAGAAGATGTTAGTTTGTTTAAACGGTTAAATATAAACTTCAAAATGCACACAAATCAGAATTTCTTCAGGGAAAATCAAAGATAACAAAACAGACTAGAATTACCTTTATGTAACTGTATTGTTTTATATTGTAAGTAGATTAAAACTACAGTCTGAAACATTATCATTTTAGTAAATTCATTAAACGAGCTCAGAACTGATTAGCCAGAATGAGTGCCATGCAAAGGTTGAAAGCAGCTATTAAAATAAACCCAAGGCACTGAAATAAGCACAGATTTATCAACAGCCCAGCGTGAAAGTGCCAATGATTGCTTCTAATAGTCTAATAAGAAAAGTGAGTAAGATTTCACCGGAAGTTTCTGTACCTGTCTTTGTTTGTTAAACCCAGAGTCACACGGCTTTAAGGAAGGAATAAAACAGAATGAAGGACACGAGCTTAAGTAAAACATCAAACAGGCACATATAATAAACACAGGCAGCACGCTTGTCATTCCTCAGACGTTCCATAACTTTGAACACACCATCTCTGCAGCAGCACGAAGCAAGGAATGCTCACGTGTGCACGCGCACGCACACACCCACCCACCGACCCCCGCCCACACACAGTAGTTTAATGTCATTAACACGTGCTTGGTAACTTTGTAATGTACTCTCAAAATTCATAGTCTTCCCATTAAATGAATGGAATCACTGGTCATACATTCAACTAGAAAACTGGGTAAATAAAACTTGCTCTGAAAAGTCAGTATTCCTACCACATACCAATGTAAAATTAGTACTTACATATTCTGATTAAAACACTACAACTAAAGTAAACCAACTTAATAAGACTTAAGCACTTGGAATTCACATGATGACTTCATAAAATGAAATATTATCCAATCACACTATACTTAACGGTCAGAAATACACTTTTCAAACTTGGGTTTTGTTTCCTTGGGCATCTGGCACATGATAGACGCACTAAAACACCATCTGAAAAGAAAGGCCTTAACAGCCTTACAGCTTTATGCTGTACTGGTGAAAAATATCTGAATGCCACGTTAACGCAACTGTCTTCGTGATATAGAACTTCTAAAACGCCCATTCAAAGCAGATGCCACTGCTGTTATTTATTTTTCTGTACCCATCAGGTTGGTGGCAAAAATTGTTAAATAGTTAAAATAATCTACAGATGACTGACAATACTGATTCAAAGTTAATTTCCAGCATTATTTTAATAAAGGCCAGGGCTTTCCTAGACTAATGTCAGATGTTCTCCTTTTGACCTACTTAATATTTGCAATACCTAATGGAAACCTTTCTTTCTAATTTACATACCAACCTTTTAAATGGGATTTTCAGAAAGTTACTATGTATCTATGTATTTATCTATATATCTGTGAAGACTTGGAAAAAAACATTAAAAAGAAGTCCTAATGAAATTACAGCTTAGTCTAAGATACCCAAAACATAAAAGAAAGCTATTGCTAACCTGGCTGGAAAATATAACTTATTCTTCAAATTACATGAGAAATAATAATGAGGTCAAGTTGACAGATGAGGCTTAACCTACTTAAGGGCAATCTTAAAACAAAAAACAGAAGTACTAAAAACTGCAATGAATGTGATTTTGTTATTTTTTAACTTCTAATTGTACCCTAGTATCTCAGTGATCTCATTACTGCAGTATATTTCGGTGGAAATCATCAATTTTGTGGCAGTTTATTAATCGCTTAGGGAAAAAGTTTTCTTAAGTTTAAGCCTGGCACGAAGACTTTCAAGCCCAAAGTGAATACAATTTTTCACTATATTATTAAAGTAAAAATAAGTGAATACTTTTCCATACTGTTTAAAAATGCACTTCTAATATACTTTAGAAAGTGTGAAAGACCCTGAGAAAAGCCACTGAGAGGTGGCAGTGAGTACCTGTCTGGATCCTACACTCTAACTAAACAAAACCTAAAGCAAACCCATTCCTTACCCAAGGCATCTTTAACTTTCTCGTCCAATTCTGCTCCTGAACAATGAGAGACAGCTTGATTTGGACATACATTTGCTTGAAAACAGGTTAAAAGTTCTAAGCCAGTGGTGGAAATAAAAATTATCTACAGATGAGCCCCATCTTTTTTTACTTTACTTTTTTTTTTTTTTTTTTTTTTTACTTTTTACTTAGCTACTTAGTTACTCTGCCAATCGGATCCAGTTTAATGAAAACCAAGACCTTCCTTTTTAATACCTTTATTAATTCAGCAGTTTTCATTGATCTCTAACAGCACGATGGAAATAAGGATACTGTCATTAACACTGTCTCTGCACTTCTGAAGTTCTTCACAATGACACTGGGTACTAATTCTTTTCATGCCTTTTTTAATATATTTATTCATTTATTGTTCTTTTAAAGATTTTATTTATTTATTTATTTGCTAGAGAGAGAGTGCGCACAAGCAGGGGGAGCAGCAGGCAAGGGAGAAGCGGACTCCCCGCTGAGCGGGAAGCCTGATGTGGCACTCGATCCCAGGACCCTGGGATCATGACCTGAGCCAAAGGCAGATGCTTAACCGACCAAGCCACCCAGGTGTCCAATTTTTCATGCCTTTCCACGTGGTATATAAGTGATCTAAATATAGCTGCCTAAAGGTATCAAGTAAACCCTGTGCACAGAAGGCTGAGAAAGAACGACTTTGGAGCCCAGATAATTCCCTTGGCAGCCTTTGAACCCACAAGCTCAGTATGGGCAGGAGTTTCATCAGTTTTGTTCACTGCTGCATCCCACTAGGATCGTGCCTGGGAGACACTCGATAAATTTATTGAGCCAGTGAGTGATCACACAGGCACCTGTAGAACTCAGTGCTAAATAATTCAAGGACGGATAAGAAGGGAAAGAAATGCTGTATCATTCCTGCTTTTGAAAGACTGCTTTTCAGTGAAATACAGTTTCCACCATGAGCAGCAGACCTTAAATAAAAACCGACTCCGGTACTCATAAGAGCAACTGTGAAAGACCATAACAAAACGCCACTGAGGCGCCCTGCCTGAGACAAGCCCCCCGTCTCCCTATTGGGTCCTCCCCTTCATGGTCATAGAATGCTCAGATGCCACTACTTCCTAGTGGGACCCAGACTGAAAGAAAGCACAGGCACCAAGTAAATTCCCTGGAAAGCTGTCAAAATTTTAAAGTATTTGGAGCATTCAAATAACCCAGAAATCCTTCTAAATTCTAAGAAAGCAAACCAATTGACACCTTTTGGGCCAGAGAAGCATCAACAGATAAAAGGTGGAGTTAATCTACACTGACTGGTGTATTTGTACACTACTCCTACTACTGAGACAGAGGTAATTTAACACGAAACAGTTTTAGTTTCTGAGTCTTTAAAGCTCCACAAAATCTGGCCTTTGGTGTAGTAATAATAATAATTAAGTCCCTTAAGTATCCTAAGGCTGAGCAATCCTTACATCAGACCTATGTGGTAGGTCTGCTTTTTCCAGATGAGGAAGTTGGGTATCCAAGAGGTTAAGTGATTTGTCCAAGGCAAAGAGCTAACCACCAGGGTCTATTTGACTTAAGATCAAACACCTGGCTAAGGCATGCTTAGTATTAACAGGAGCAAAGAAGGCAGCATGGTCTGAGGAACGGGCTGTGACACGGGCATGTGGTTTCCCGTCCCACATCGGGCACTCCCCTCCTGTGAACCTCAGGCAAGTCTCACAGACCCAGTCCTGAATGTTCTTCTGCACCATGGAGATGAATGAGGGCACAGGTCCTAGTGTTCCTGAGGCAAGTTCAGGGTGGGGCCACACTTGTGCTTTTACTGACTGGTTCTATGAACTAGAGTTCTAGTTAAGATTTCACTTCTGAAAACTTCTCCGCTTTAAAAGTTTGAAAACCACTGGTTCTTTCTAGCTCTAATATTCTGGGGAACATATCTTGGGTCCAATGTCAATTTTCTTCCCCAGTTTTATAAGATTTCGCATATATTTTCTCTATATAAAATTATTTTTTCAAGTTAGCATAGAGTCTTGTGTTTTACATCTTCACTTTTGTGAAATACTTGGACATATCTGTAACTTATCTGGTAAGTCCCAGGCTGGCCTTCACAAGCTATAATCACTACAATGTTCCTTAATGTAAGAAAACCCAGTTGTTTCATTAGGATTTACTTTACAAAGGTTTGTCAGAATTCCCCGTGGTAAAAAAAAGATGGGACCACTTATGTTGAAAATAACAGTTGGTTAACTCTTTATGGTCTTCCTCTGTTGGTGGTGTTCATTTATTTTTACTCATCTCTCTGTGTCTGTAATGACAAGACAATGTATCCAAAAGTGTTTGTGTAGCTCCTGACTTATCTATAAGCAGCTCTTGCCATCAACTGTTGCATACAGGGGGACAGTTGAATGAGCAGATGGACTCAACCCACAGTCCTGTTGTCTCAGAAATATAAAACTTTCTACTACAGGACTGGAAAGCCATATGAGCCACGAAGGGCTGAATAATTTTTATATTAACTACTTCTATGTTGGTTCAGCTATAAAGATCCTAGACAATGTTCCCATGTACAGATACTTCACATTTCCACCACTGCTTTTGATTTGGCTTTGAACTAATAAGTGTCTATTTTTACTAGTCTTCTACCAAACAAATTTTACATGCTATTGTCATTGTTAATTTCTTAAAAGCAAAGAAAGCTTGGTAAGCACTTATTATTCACTAAGCCAATCACAAAACTATCTTTTAATATTAAAAGAAGAGCAAATAGTACGGTTATTTTACTAAACAAAGGCACTAATATATGCAGGGCACCTTTATTCTTTGTTATTGGGTTTCTAAACACATCACAGGAATTGCATTATTTCCCCTTCCCCAAAAACTCATTTCAAATTTGCTTAATGATCTTTCACTGGTCCCTGAAAGAAACTATGGATATCTTTTAATTACAAGTATTTGTCCACATACTCAAGCATAGGAATAGCTACTATTTTAGCATGTCTGTGTCATTAAGACCATCAAATTCTTCACAGTATCTGATTTTCATCAAAAGTTTGCTAAGGAATTTTAGCTTAGAGAATTCCATTCCATGCATGAATGTATGTATGAAGGGCTCTCTGACTAAACTAAAAGTCATTCTTGCATATAGTGGCAATGATCCATGCATTAAAGACTCCCCCAATGCCCAAATAGAATTATTATGGTTTATTGTGTCTATTATTCCTGGATAATTGGAGTCACTCAAACACTTCAGCTGAAATGTTAATGACTTAAAAAGAATCATCAACTCCTCAATGAAAATACCAAAATGGTTCTCTTTCTCTCTCTTACTAACATTAGCTCAAAGAAAATTCAAGTTAAAAAACTAATGCCTACCCAAATGCATGTTTTAAGTTAGAAGTTACGGATAAGCTCAGGATGTAGTATTTCCCCCATGTTAATTCTAACTGTCATGCCACACACTTCAGCAGAGCCCTAGATTAAATTGATCATGTCCACATGGGCATAACATTCTGTAAATAAATCAACAGACGTTAAAATACAAATTGGGTTCCTAAATTCCACATTGAGTAAATGAAGATTTTAAGGCTCATCACATTAAACATATTTCTTATTAAACACTAAGTCCTGAATAATAAATATACGAAGTGATTTCCTATACAATTTCTTTTTTTTTAAAGAAACCCACTTTAAGGTGCTGGCCCAAAAAGCTTTAAATAATTCCTTTTATATAATGAACTACCCCTGCTTATCTAGAAATTTTATTTTAGTAAAAATACAGATAAAGAAAAATAGTGCTACATTCACACTAAGGTTTCATAAACTGTGGACACCCAGATTAAGAATGAGTCACTACAGATGCATTTTGGTTTATACCATTTAGCTTATAATGTCCTTTTGTGGTCTCAAGTGTGATTTTGGATACTTTCAAAAGTATTCCACATGTGCAGTACCAACTGTAGGCTTAAGAAAAATAATCAAAGGTGAAAATATTGCTTAACACTAAGGAACAAATACTGCTCCTGATGGCTGCTAGAAAAATCCTGTCCTTCTTGGACAATAAAGAAAAAAAAAACCATCCCATGTCATTGAAAAAGGGGAAAAACAGTAAGAAATAAAGGGTAAAGTTAAATATCAGCATTTAAATTAATCCATGAACTATAAATTAGTATCAGCTACTCTATACTAGCGGCCATCACAGCACAGATGCAGAGTTAGGGAACTGCTGTCACCACAACTAAGACAGTTGTTACTGCTGCAGAAGCGAGGACAGGCTCATGTTCCCACCACAAGACGACTCCGTTACCCGCAAGGAGTCTGTGGGTGAAGGAAGCCCCTCAGCAGCATCCTCCTTGATAACCTCCTAACAACACAAAACAAGAGTGTGGGTGAAAGGTGAGGGGGGGCAGACTAGGATGATGAATGAACACGATGCTAACATGATCACAGACAACACTGAAACCTGGACGTGATTAGAGTTTCCCTCAGCAACATTTAAATTTGAAATAAAAGTTTAAGTTCTACAGCTTTGACCTTCTAATTTATAAAAATATATTAGCAGGAAATTCCTTTTTTAAATTGTTAAACTAAGCTGACCATCAGGAACACATAACATTTTTCAATGTATTTTGTTTTGGATTAGATTCAATCATACATGTGAGTAATTCCCTTATCCTATTTAATTTCTGCCATTAGATTAAAATGCTCTTCCAATATATCCTCGAATTTTTATACCATAGGGCTAACATATGTGTGTGTGTGTGTACATATATATACATATATATACATATATACACACACACACACACACACAGATACCATGTATATATGTTTTTGTAAAAAAATACTAGAAATTAGCAGATGGAAAGGTTTAGTTTTTAAAGTTTTGGTAACAGACACTGCACTATAAGCCAGAAACCCCCACTGTAAACAACTCAACTTATTCACTGAGGCCGCTAGTCATTTTCCTTCCATAGACATCTGCCAGAAATGAAAACAAAATACATTTTATGTTAGTAATAGCTTATGTGTCTTAAAACTATTTATAAAATAAGTTGCATTCTTTTGCTACAGAAAGGAAATAACCAAACTTCTACTGCTGTCTATGTGTCTTATTAGATTAATACTTTAGTTACCCTTTTTTATACTTACTAGGCCATTGCTCTGATCTCTGGGCAAATTCGTTTTTACTGATGGACGTGAGATGAGGTGTTGGGAGCCGCCAGGGTAATACCTTGGCGTGTAAAGGTAGGGGGCAAAGAATGGCTATGGAAAAAACACGTAACAAAAGAAGGGGATAAACAATTACAGAAATCAAAGTGTGATGAGATTTATCAAATGAAACTAACCAATAAAATACAACTCCAAATTTTTAATAATGCAAGTGACAAAACAAAAGAAAAAGAGCCTTACTCATAGTCTGTAAGATATCAAACCCAAATTTAAGACCCAGTATTTAAATGTTCATATTGTTGATTTAATATAAGGTTTTTTAAGCAACTAAAGTTTTACACTTTACAATCTGACAAGAGTTTCTCCTTAACATTTTGACGGGCTTACCATGTGTCAGTTCCTAAGTGATTTATAAGTATTAACTCAAAATCTCTTTAAAAAAAAATAAGCAGAATGGACTCTTAATAGAATACTATTCTTTACAAAAAAAAGATTAGCCCCTTAAGGAAGACCAAAAAAAGTCTCAATATATATATGACAACACCCTAGCATGGATTCCAGGAACATTATTACTCTAAGTTCCTAGAGCTTACTTTATATCCTATACCCTAGAGTGTATCTCCTAAATAAGGTGCATTTTTTTAATGGGGAATCCATTGTTTAGCGAGATTTATAACTACAGCATTTATTTGTAGACGACTTCACATAAACAGGAGATATCAGATTATATGGGCTAAACATAAAGATTAAAACTCATTAAGCTTCATTACACTGAAATAACATCTTCCCCTACCTTTTTACTGCTGCCATTTAAGAAAATTATTCCCCTTTTAACTTGCAGACTAAAAACCACAAATAACTAGAAAAATAACTAGATCTAAAAACATGAGAAAATTTTAAGTGTTTTTAAAATGATAAAATGCTATTAAAGCATTACATCAGCCTACAAGGTATGGTAAATTTAAAAAAAATAAATTTCTTGGTTTCAAAACCTCAACTGTCATCTATTGATCAGTAAGCCATTTTATGTAAAATTACAGCCGATTTTAAGACTGCTAAATAAAACCCTGCATTTCAACACTGTCTACCACACAGCTAAATTTTACAAGGATAGAATACATTATAAACTGCTATTGTTCCACCTTTTTCTCCTTGTCTGAATAAAAGAGTAGAATAACATTCACACGACCTCTATGAATAATGCCCCTAATTACAGTTGAGCTTGAACAACACAGGGGTTAGGAGTGCTGACCGCCCCCCCGCCACCGTGTAGTTGAAAATCTGTCAAAATAACTTTTGACTTTGTAAAAACTTAACTACTAATAGCCTACTGGCAACTGGAAGCCTTACTAGCAACATAAACAGTGCACATATTTTGTAGGTTATATGTACTATATGCTGTATTTTTCTAATAAAGTAAGCTAGGGAACAGAAAATATTAAGAAAATCATAAGGAAGAGAAAACACATTTACAGTACTGTATTGTATTTATCTTTAAAAAATGCTGTGTATAAGTGGGCCTACACAGCTCAAACCTGTGTTGTTCAAGGGTCAACTGTACTTATATGGCCAATGTTTCTCAAAAACTGAAAATTTAATTTAAAGTCTGGAATTCCTTCATTGCCACATTTATTCTAAACTTTGCTTTCTTCCTAGCTCACGTGACATTTACTCAGGCTTGCTGTTGGCTTCTGTGAATATTAGTCCCTACGTTTTTCTCAAGTTACACTACAGAGGGAGACAATAAAAATAAGAAACTGTAATGGACTTTAGTGTACGGTTCCAGAAAGTATAATACTAAGGCTCATGCTCCACAAGCCTGTAGGAAATATTAGTGCTTAAGATCAGTAAGATAGGTATAGCTCAGGCCACTAAACTTGATAGGGTCTGTTTACCACCGATCATTGTACTTTCATCTTTTTCAGTAGAAAATGATCGTATTTATACTAAGCAAACAATTATGCATGACTGCAGATAACCTGAAATATAACTAGAAATGGGCTACAGTGCTATTATTTGGCAGTAACATCTGAATCCTATAAGCAGTATCTTCCATCATAATCTCACATTTAAAAGCTGTAACACATATTAAATATAGGTTTACTGAATACTGTAGAAATTTAAGTTTTAAGTTAAATCATTGTTCTAAATGCCAATATAATCATGCAAAATATAACAAATGGAACATTTGTTTATGAACAAATAGAGAAATAGCTCCCTTTGTAGCATAGGACAGTCACTGATGACCCTGTGGAGTTCACTTTCTTATAACAGCAAAAAGCATCTCTAACATTCAAGACTCAATTGAGATCTGAACCCATTAAAGTTAAAAATTCTTTTGATTTTTAAAAAAAATCATGTATTTTAAATTCAAACTTAACATTTTTTCCTATTTTAAAGCTAAAGTACAGTTTCAAAACAATAATAGAATCCATAGCAGAAAACTTCTGATATTTCCCCAAATTCTTAGAATGAAAGATTCCTAGCACTTTCTTACTCTGTTGTAGAACGGATGCTGAGGTCCCGTCATCCCACTGTAATAGCTGCTATGAGGCTGTGGCGACACGACCCCACCTCCAAATGGTCCATTGAAGGAAGTGGAAGAAGAACAGACGGATGGAGGCTGACTGTAGCCTGATGGTGGTCTAGGTGGAGCTTCGTGTAAAGGCAGTGCAGGATACGCAAGTCCTCCGATATTAATCTGGTCTCTCGCAGCACGAACATCTAAAAGATTAAATGGTACCCCATAAGGCAAAAGAAAATGGGACTTTAGTAATTAGTTCAGTTATCACTTCCACCCTCAGTTATCAGAAACATGGTTTTTTTCACTCTTGTCAAGGATTTCAACCGACTTAAAGGAGACAGGAAATCCTGACTCATAAAATCTTGTCCATAGACATTCTAGTGAGAAAAACCCAACTACTCTGCATAAAAGCTTTTGTCACCATTTGAAAAGTCTCCAACATCTGGATTCTTCTCTTCAGTTACCAGAACAATTTTTTTCTCTGACTTTTTAAGGCATTTGTGCTATTCTAACATGGTTATGATCCATAAAGTGTTACTATTAATAACTCACAGTGATCTAATATTAATAAATACAATGATTGCTAAACTGTGGATTTGCAAACTATACGATTTATCCTTCTCTGAACAAACAATTCCATAGCCACAAAATACACCTTGATAACAGCCTTATAACTGGTACCTTAAAAAGAATGTAGAAGTAGTTTTAAGCTCTCTCTTCATAAGATAATGTGTTTCAATAAAGGTTTTGTGTGTGTGCATGTGTATACAGTGCTGCTTCAAGAACAAATGAAATTATTCCAAAACTTTAATGTTACTATCCTTGAGTTCCAGTCCACAAATTTAAGTTAAAATTTAGAAAGCAATATAGATATTTTTGCCCTTTGGATAGAGTCCCCTATTAAGATTAGTCACAGAAAAATTACAATGGACTGACATCTTAAAGTGGTGACTACATCTTAAAAGGAATCTGATTCCAAAGAAGTCAGGTGTGTTGGTTGAGAAACATTATAATAAAGTGGTTTAATAAGCAACACTTTCTTAACAGTCTCAAAGATTCCTAATCCTCAATTTCATTAATTGTCCTGTGTAGTGCTTGGTTCAGTATTTCTTGGTTTTTCATGGAGCAAGACAAACTTACACAGCTAAGTTAGAAATGGGAAACATTCTGAAGACTTCAGATAAGACAAATTAAATTTACTACTAATACCCACCTGCAATAATTTCCCGTAGCTTGGGGTCTAGGTTTACAGTACATGGCAAAAAGGTTTTTACATCTCGGGCCACAAGAACTGGGGTCCTTGAAGACAAAAACACTTCAAAGTTTCTTATATCTCCATCTATTTCAAGCAGTGGTTCAACATCTTTAGTTGTTGGAATATTCTTTGATATTCTTCAAACAAGAAACAAATGAAAAAGGTCATTAATGTCACTATTAGAAAGGAAAATTCTAGATGTACCTTAAAATTTATTTATAAAAATAAATAACACATTATACATCTTGTTCTCATTAAAAATGTTCTTAAGAAAAAAGGAAAAAAAATTGGTACACTACAAAATTACTAAGATAACAAGTGTGAGGGCAGAATTATAATGCCTTTGACCAAAGGAAAGACTGGAGCTAGGAAACAGGAAGGAGAGTAGTGTATTCCAGGCACTTCACATGTTGACGAGGACCTCTCAGTGAAAATTAAATGACCTATCATTTTACACACGAGGAGAGTGAGCCTCAGACAAATGAGGCAGCCTGCCTAAAGCCACATAACAGCGCAAGAGAAGCTGACTGGCTCTAAACGCCATGCTTTTTATGGGATACCATGGTTCTTGCCTTTGCAAAGAAGAAATAAACAATAATTTTAAAATAAATTACATAAACCAGAAAAAAGTTAGTATAGGTTTTTCCTTTTTCAAAAAAGGTTTTATTCTCTAATCCTTTACTGCTCAAACCCAGTCCTGGGCTGGTAGCCAAATAGTAAAAGCCATCCGAGGGAAAATCCAGAGAACAAAATTAGCAAACAAGAATAGTGTGCTGGTGAGAAGATAAGGACAGCGATTTTGTCTTCGTGAATTTCAGGGAGTCCCTCTTACGGATTCACTCACATATGCACAAAAGGGAAAAGCCCTCCAAAATGGGATTACTTTTTAAAAAATTAGAATGGCATTCAAACTGATTATTAATATAGTTTAAATGATATGAAAACTTGGAGAACGGTTACAAAGAATCTTTTGTGGAAGTGGCCAAAATTTCAGAGCTTAAACAGTTAAAAAGGTAGTTCATCTGTTTCAGGAGTTTAACATAAAATACTAAGAAGAGAAGCTAGAAAGATTTAGATAAAAACACACAGCTGACAAGTCACATGAAACAAATTAACTGAATTTTAATGCCAGCTCTGCTTAAACTTGAATGTGAACAGTGTTCTCAATATGATGAACAATACTGCTGTTCACAAGCCAACAGTCTACTGCTGGTTTCCAGATTGAAGTCTCGATTCTAACCTTTTGAGCTCAATACATTAAGCTCTTCTACTGAAAGAGATATTTATGTAAATGATAATCTTTTGGCAGTGGGCCATTAAAATCATATGTGTCTTTATTTTTTGGATATTTTTCCAAAGGTTAGTATTTAAAGAATTTAAGTAACTTCACTTTTCAATTAAGAATGAATTTAAATTTCTAGTATTATGAATCATGTGAATTAAAGTTGCCAGCAGTTAAATGGCCCACAGAAAGCATTATAAAACCTCAGGCATCAATGAGCTCCTAGTAAGTTTAAATGCAATTTCTTTCTATGCTACCAATCTAGCAGTACTTGTTAATGCCAACATCAATGTAAGTTAAAAGCATTTTGATTATAAATGACAGTGGTTTATAGAAAGTCCATATTAATTCCTTGGCAGAAATTACACAAGCCATTCAAATCACTTCCATTCAAAATGAGGTCTTAAATTACAGGGAAAAAACTTCCTATTTTAAATCAAAATATAAACAGATTCAAAAAGCATAATTTATGAAGAAGGCATTATTTATCATACTTTTATCTAAAAGTAGCCACCTAATAATGTCATTATTTAATCATGGGGGGTTAAAAGTAAGATAAATTTTCTTTAAAAACTTAAACAGGGAAAACTCTCAGAATTTTTTACTTTAAAACCAATTTAACCCCTAGTAGACTCAAATATTTTCTATCACAGTGAATGCCCATTTATTAAATAATGTTCTGTGCATTCTGGAAGGAGGTGGAACATACAGACAGAAAACAGCTACTTTTCACTGTAGCTAAGGGGTGAGGAACAAAAGATGGTAAAGTGCACATCTGTGGAAACACAACCAAACACCCTGAACACCTTCGGAGCTAACTACGCTCTCTTGTTCTGTCTTGAACCAGTTAATTCCTGCTCATCCTTCATCTCAGCCCAACTCCCCCTCTTCAAGGAAGTCTTCCCCAAGAGCAGGCCCTCATAGCACATACACTTTCTTGCACACCACATATCACAACTGGAATTTTATAATCATTAATGGAATTATTTTATTAATGTCTACTCCCCCTCTAGACTAGATGTTCCTTTAAAGCTGAAAACGAGTTTGGTTTTGTTCACTATTGTACCTCCTTGAAGATAAGAGTATTGTCTTGAAGCAGAGTATTGTCACATCACTTTTGCTTAATAAATATTTGTAGAGTGAATACACACAAAAAATGCACTGCTCCCAAAGAACTCTATTCTTTCATAATTTTCACTTTAATTACGCTTTCTGATACTGAAAAAACATTTATGCTTGGAAAAGTGTAGGTCGATCCACTTTGAGTTAATTTTCGTACATGCTGTGAGATAGGGGTCTAACTTCATTCTTTCGCATGTGGAAATCTAGGTGTCCCAGCACCTTTTGTGGAAGAGACTATTCTTTCCCCCAAGAAATGGACTTGGCACCCTTCTCAAAGCTCAACTGGCCATAGATGTAGGAATTTATTTCTGAACTCTTAATTCTATTCCATTGGTCTATATGCCTATCCTTAGGCCAGTGCCTCATTGTTTTTTACTGTAGTTTTATAGTAAGTTTTGAAATTGAGAAACGTGAGCCCTCCAACTTTATTCTTCTTTTTCAAGATTGTTTTGGATATTTGGGATCCCTTGCAATTTCATATGAATCTGAGGATCAGGTTTCTATTTCTGCAAAAAAGACTATTGGAATTTTGGTAGGGATTGCATTGAATCTGTACATCACTCTGGGTAGTAGTGACATCTTAATATTTAGTCTTCCTGTTAATGAACATAAATTTCCATTTACTGAGTTGTTGTTTTTTTTTTAGATCTTCTTTAATTTAGCAATTCGTAGTTTTCAATGTACAAGTCTTTAACCTCATTGGTTAAATTCATTCCTGGGCATTTTATTCTTTCAGATGCTATAGTAAAATAGAATTGCCTTCTTAATTTCCTTCCAGATTGTTCACTGCAGGGGTATAGAAACACAACTGATTTTTGTGTTGATCTGTAGCCTGCAACTCTGCTGAATTTATCAGTTCAAGCAGCTTTCTTGTGGATTCCTTGGCATTTTCTACATACAGGATCATGTCATTTGTGATGGGAGATAGTTTTATTTTTTCCTTTCCAATTTGGATCCTTTTACTTGTGTTTCTTGTCTAATTGCACTCACTAGAACTTCCAGTATAATAGTGAACAGCAGTGGTGAGAGTGGGTATCTTAGTCAACTCAGGCTGCTATAACCAAACACCATAGACTGCATAGCTTGAACAACATTTATTTCTCACAGTTCATGGAGTCTGGAAGTCTCAGATCAGAGTGCCACACCAGACAGGTTCTGATAAGAACCCTCTCCCTGGTTTGCAGCTAGCTCTCTGGTCCTTCTTATAAGGACACTAATCATGAGGACTCTACCCTCATGACCTCATCTGAACCTACTTATCTCCCAAAGTCCCCATCTCTAATATGATCACACAGAGAAGGGCTGCAACATATGAATTTTGGAGGGATACATGTAGTCCACAGAGCAGGAATCCTTGTCATGTTCTTAGTGGGGAATCTTGCAGTGTTTCACCACTGAGAATGAAGTTAGCTGTGGGTCTTTTACAAATGTCCTTTTTCATGTTGAAAAAGTTCTTATGTATTCCCAGTTTTCTGAGTGTTAGGACTTTTCTGCACCCACTGAATATTCTCTTGCAATCCTTTTTATTTCTGTATGATTGGTGATAATATCTCTACTTTCTGATTTTAGTTATTTGTGTCTTCTTTTATTCTTTGCCAGTCTAGTAAAAGGTTTATCAATCTTGTTGATCTTTTTCAAAGAAACAACTTGTGGTTTTGTCAGTTCTCACTACTGTTATTCTATTATCTGTTTTATTTATCTCAGCTTTAATCTTTATGATTTCATTCCTTCCGTTAACTTTGAAATTTTAAAAATGTTTTTTTCCTAGTTCCTCAAGGTCTAAAGTTAGGCTATTTAGGTCTTTCTTTCTTCTTTTTTTTAATGTTGGCGTTTACCGCTATACATTTGAGCACTGCCTTTGCTGTATCCCTTAAATTTTAATCACCCCTACAATTCTTATAAAAGTACCCTGATAACAATTCATGAGTCACCTTTCATATTATGTTGGAAAGGCCATTAGCTAAGGAAAGTGTCAGAAAAACAGACACTCTCCTTAGCTATAGCTAAAGTAAAGTTATAACAATAACAGCTACAGCTGCCCACATGCAGAGAAGGCTGTGTGAGTGTAGAACAACACTCAATGGAGCAAAGAACTTGTTAGAAGAGAAAACAAAGAGACATCTCCATGCAGTAGTCAGAGCGGATTCTCAAGACAACAGTGCACATGGTGTCAAGTGTTCTCAGTAACACTACTTTTCAAAGCTCACGAAAGTAATCTTTCATTTTAAAGCATCCTGTTCAGTAACTGCACTAGGAAACAACGAAGCACTAGTATAGGTGGCAAGGTGAATACATAACCAGGCCAAACCTGCAGGTTTGTTTCTGGTTTCAAGTATTTAATGTGTTTGATTTATGTGCTTAAAGATGGTCCAATTAGGGTTATATAATACAAACCGTAAAAGTACTTGTCTGTTTCCAAATAAACTGTTGGCAAAGCTAAACAATGTATTCTTTTCCCAGAGAGCTTATTCTACATGTAAAAAAAATTATTTCCCTCTCAATGTGTATATGTCCAAGAAGATGTATATTTCCTACTTGGTCAAAATATTAGGGCCAAAGATTACTTTTTTACACTGGAGGGATATAGTCATGTAATAAAAAATGTTTTTAAATGCTCAATACACAAACTCAGTAGACTATCATTAAGACCACAATGTGCGTATCAGCAGCTGGGCTTCAGCTGGACCTCACGTGGGCGGCACAAGATATGACCTCGGTGGCAGAGATACCACTACATCCAGGACCTGACCTGACACAGCCCCGCTGTTCCCAGTTATGTTCACACTTCTGAATTGTAAGTCAGTGCTGCTGGCCATGTCTTGTTCATATGTTTCAGCTGTTCTTCCTTCTTGCTTTGAGCATGAATAACAAATAGAGTCAGTAACTGAAAAATAAACTAGGACTAGAAATAATAGGAAATTTTTATGACCATAAAAACGTCCTTCTCGGGAATAAGAGTACACTTATTGTGATGAGCACTGAGTAATGTAGAGAGTTGTTACATCACTGTACTGTACACCTGAAACTAATATAACATTGTACATTAATTATACTGGAATTTAAAAAATCTCCTTTATACATTTTTTTTAAAGCACTGAATTATTTTGACACAGAAGCATTCACACTCGAAAAGAAATGCAGCTTAATAATCTCTAGTGGTGATTCAGTTCAATTCAGTGATGAACAACAGTGTGTTCAACTGCTGAAGAAACTTAGTATACCAAAGTCTGGGGTAAAAAGATTCCCTTTGAAGCTATTATATAAACTTACTACATATTTACATGTTAGATATTTTCCATTAAAGCCAGTCATTTCTAGGAATATAATGCTTACAGTGCAACTTGAAATGCAACTTGGATGGATTCTGAAAGGACAGAACAGAGGCAATGGCTTTCCTTAAATCCAGATTTGATCATCTCAGGTAAGTCAGAATAAGGCTGTAATATTTGACCATTAAAATTAAAAGCAATGAGGGGCACCTGGGTGGCTCAGTCAGTTAAGTGTGTGCCTTTGGCTCAGGTCATGGTCTCAGGGTCCTGGAATTGAGCCCCAAAGGCAGACTCCCAACTCAGTGGAGAGTCTGCTCGTCCCTCCTCTTCTCCCCCTCCCCTCCACCCCGTCGTGTGCACTCTCTCTCTCAAATAAATAAATAAAATCTTAAAAAAAAAAACTTATTAACTGTATGATTTGGGACAAATCATGTAACCTCTTGATTCCAGTTTCCTTATTTCAGAAGGCTGAAGCAGATCTCCCAGATCCTATGCATAGTCCTGTAGATGGTTCCCACACCCTGCATGTGGGAATTGCTCTTTCTTTCAAAGTAATGAAGGAAAAGCACTGGCCTACACAGTCCCTTCCACATCTGAGCTCCCTTGGTTTCTGGTGTAAAAATGACACCTGAAGCATAACTACACTTGGCTTTAAGGTTGCGATTTGGTGGGATGAGAAAGGACCAACAGACAGGAAGGGTAAAATACGAAAGCCCTATCTGCCTAGGCTTTAATGTTGCAATTTAAGGGATGAGAAAGGATCAACAGACAGGAAGGGTAAAATATGAAAGCCCTATCTGCCCAGGCTCACCTACATTACTGTTAAGGCCCTGCCTTCACTCACGTGTGTTGTGGAAAATGTTCTGAGGAACGCATCCCTTTTCTTACACACAATCTAATAGGAAAAATATATTTGAAGGTTATAAAGAGTTGAGAAGAAAATTTTAAAAAGAACTAGCATTTGTGGAATACCTATGCCCTGCCATTCTCTGAGCCAGGTGTTTGATCTAGTTTATCTAATTTCTATCTCCCAGAATTCCATGAGGCACCATTTCAATTTTTTAAATGAGAGAACTGAGGCTCAGAGATGTTAAGCACCCAGCCTGACATTATCTCAGATATAAGTGGCCCAGCTGGAACTTCTCTGGCCTGATTCAAAAGCCTGTGCCTTGTTCCCTGCACTGGTTCCAGTTCAAACTGGGTGCCAGAGACATGGTTCAAAGTTCTTAATTAATGATTTACATAGTTTTAACTCCTTAAAATATTATAAAATAGAACTGTTACATATTAAATTTTAACACATTCAAGAAGACCAACATATAAGCCTATTGTACCAGGTCATCCTGGTTTTTTAATTTTTTGCAGACTTTGAAATAAAGTTTCTCCTCCATCTTCAGGTACATATTTAAATCTTTGATTTTTTAAATCCAGGTTTCTGTTCATAAAATTAGGCAAGCAAGTGCACTACTCTACCCTATGTGCCTGAGTGCAGAGTGTAATAAACAGACAATCACCATGTTAATTCACAACATGACCCAGGTGATAGGACCTTGTCAGAGAAGCAGCACCCAGCGCACACTTCAACCAAGAAGTGTGTGAGCAACTATAATACTGGTGATTGACCTATGAAGCCAAATTAATTGAAAACATCCTGCCACAGCAAAGCAGGTTTAAAAAACGGTAACACTTGTATCTACTTAGGATTTAGAATTTTTTTTTCTAATTTTATTTATTAGAGAGAGAGAGAACGCACATAAGCAGAAGGAGGGCAGAGGGAGAAGCAGGCCCCTGCTGAGCAGGGAGCCCGATGTGGAGCTTGATCCTAGGACCCTGGGATCATGACCTGAGCCAAAGGCAGACGCTTAAACACTGAGCCACCCACGTGCCCCAGGATTTACAATATTCTTGATATTACATTACCAAAACTATGTAGAGAAACCAAGAGAGGTTTAAACCAATGTGAGATTGCAAGGATCATCCACGTTTCAATTTTAATATTTTTCAGCATAGTTCATTTTCCTTACTAACTGAATTTATTAGGAAATGTTATAATTTGAATCAATGAATTTATATTCATTCTGCTTTATTTACTAGGATTGTGCATAAGATTTGATTTGCAAAAAAGTTTCCACTAGGGGGAAAACCCCTGAAAAACAATGTACTAAAGCATGATGCCTACCCAGCTGCTACCACGCAAGTGATCCGATAATAACAGTTCAGATGGTAAAATAACAGTTTCAAGGTAGAGTAATAAGAGAAGACTGCAGCAAAGAGGTTAAGAGAGGCAAAATAATTCACAACTGACTCAATATAAAAATAGCATCTATCATAAAAAAGTAAAGACCATTGTTTTTTGTTTTGCTTTTTAAAGATTTTATTCATTTATTTGACAGAGAGAGAGAGAGAGAGAGACAGTGAGCACAAGTAGGCAGAAAGGCAGGCAGGCTCCCTGCTGAGCAGAGAGCCTGACAAGGCAGGGCTCAATTCTAGGACCCTGGGATCATGACCTGAGCCAAGCCGAAGGCAGACGCTTAACCAACTGAGCCACCCAGATGCCCCAAAGACCACTTTTTATATCGAGTTTGTACCATGATGTATTAAAAAATATTCTGATTAAAGTAAATGAGATCCAAGTTTCATAGCTGTCAGAGGAACACTAATAGTATTGTGAGGTGCTATCAAGAAGTAAGAGATACTTGTTATTGTTTCCTTTTAGAAATTTTAAAAAACTGTTCTATTAACCATATAGAGGAAGCAAATGTTTTGCAATCAAACTCTGAAAAGCAGGTATAGAGAATGGAGGCTCTGAAATCAAAGCCTGCCTATGAATATGCCTCAGATTAAAGCAAAACCTTTATTAGACAAGCTGTGCTGGAGATTTAATGTTTAATAAGTATAGAACCCAAGACCTACAATGATTAGAATTTAATATTTTTTCATCCAAATACAAATTTTTAAGCAGATCAATTTTAAGCACTCCTCTTTTTCATGTCCACCCTTTTCCCAAAAGCTAACTTAAAAGCATTTTAGGAGGCAAAGGTACTATTTAACTTAATAAAAACTGTGCCATATGATCAGATAACCATTCATTTGCCTATGATCATGATTCTCTCAGTACTAATGAATGTCCGTGAAGCCATTAAAAAAACAGGAATGGAAATTAAACTTTAAAGTTTAAAATATTCATAAACTCAGTGTGTTTCCTTGTTTTTCTGCTACGGAAAAGGAAAAGCAAAATGCATTAGATCTTATTTCTTAGCTGAACATGCTAATAATGTCTCTAATGAAATACTTCCATCTTGTGGACTTCCCGGGTATTGCTAACAAAAGCCGCTTGTAGCTTGGCTTTACAACAGCATCTCCCCTTACCACAGTGTTTCAATTATTTGGCATTTTTGTTGTTTATTCTCACATTTCAAGGAGTCTTAAGAATATTTTGATTTGAAATTCTGAAATCATAAACCTCTGCTGAAGAAAATAATTTCAGGTAAAAACCTGATCTCTGAAAGTCTCTCTCTCTCTATAGAATCTACATATAGAGAGAACATATATGTGTGTGTATATATATATATATATAGATGCTTTCTCCATATATAGACTCTAAATATATATAAATATAGGTTGGTGGCAAATTTGAATTTTTCAATAATCAGAGTTGGGTTTTTTTTAATGTAAACGTGCAAAATACTCTTACTGTATTATAAAACTATACTTTCACAGGTAATATTTTTTGTTTCACATATTAAAACATATACTTTAGAGAAATTAATTTTTCTATTTCTGTGTTTTCAAATAACCTTAGCTAATACATTTCAATTTTTCATGTTGGAGTTAGAAACACACAACTTTGGAATATTTAAAATTCTTTCTTTATTCTATATTACCATAAAATTACTGAACATGGCATCATGAGTTTAAATGAGAAAATAATTTAAAAATCAATTTTATCCTATTTAAAGCAAATAAAAGTTATTGAAAAGCTACCTAAAAAAAATTATAGCCACTTAGTGCATGTAAAAATGGTATAAAATTAAACAGACGTACCAGCTGTTTAAGTGCCAAATATCACAACTGATTTTTTTAAGCATTCCCTACAAAACCTACTGCAGTTAGTAGACACAATAAGAACTGAATAAAGCATTTATTTGAGGTTTTACATAACTTGGTAAGAAGTTTGCATTTTTTTAATAGAGAAGATATTCAATTCTCTGGAAAAAATTCTATCTGCCCATTGATACATAATAACATTCCCTTTGACTATAATAAATAATTCTAAATATTTGCAAAATGAATAAAATATACCTGGAAATAATTAATTAGTATAGTTCTGTATTTCTAATGTCTCAGACCTACTGCCTCATTGTGTAGTGAAAGACCATCACCTGGCTTCCAGAAATAGGTCTGGGGAAGGTCCAACAGTCATAGTTGTGTGATCTTAGGTAACTGCCACTCTTTGCCTCCCAGAGTTGGTATTAAATAAAATTATCTATGTAAAGTGCTTAATCCAATGTGTGACATATATTGAGGGCTTGAGTAATATTAACTAGTACTTTTATTAGCATGTACCCAGGACATAACAGATTCTGTAAATATTTGCTTAATGAATGAACCCAATGAAAATGTTTAGCATGACAAAAATGGAGTCCAGCTAATTCATAAAGCCTTTTTTTTTTTTAAAGATTTTTTATTTATTTATTTGACAGAGATAGAGACAGCCATCGAGAGAGGGAACACAAGCAGGGGGAGTGGGAGAGGAAGAAGCAGGCTCATAGTGAAGGAGCCTGACGTGGGGCTCGATCCCGTAACGCCGGGATCACGCCCTGAGCCGAAGGCAGACGCTTAACCGCTGTGCCACTCAGGCGCCCCTGCCACCCAGGCGCCCCTCATAAAGCCTTTTTAAACAATACTAACATCAGCCTGTAAGTAGGACCTGAAGTGGGAAGGACCTGTCTAAAAATGTGCCAATATGAAGCAATTCCAAACCATGGCATTCATAAAAGGATTATAAATGCAAGAAAACTTAATTAGAAAGTTAGAAATGTAGCTGAACTCAGAGTTCAGGGAAATGTCTATGAAAACATTGCTTTGATTTTAGTATCACCCAACAAAAGGTGGAAACTAGTAGGTGTTAACTGAAATATGTAATCACCATTCAATTGTGTGTGTTGAGAACTTACTAAGCGCCTGACCCAGGGCTACACTGGTATAATAACAAGGAAACATTTTACTCACATTTAGAACCAAAGAACAGGTGTCTGTATGAATAGTATTCTCAAGATAAAATGTGGCTTCTCATTCACCACCTTCCCCCAATCCATGCTTTCCTCAATCCAAATGTCATCATCGTATTTCTTTACTGTTTCAGAAATAATCACCACGGCCTACTCTATACCAAAAATGTCTAGAAGCGAGGAATTCAGCAAGGTTTAAGGAAGTTACAGTCCACAGAGTTAATAGTCTAGTTCAGGAAACAAATATTAAAGAAAGAGCAATGCAAATATTTAAAGAACGGTAATTATGATAAGCACTATGAAGGAAAATACCAGTATCTAATGAACATATCTAGTAAAATCTTGGAGAATGGGGGGGTATGCCTGGTCACAAAAGCTTCTTTAAAAAAAAAAAAAAAAGGCAAGGAGAAGGCATGAGAATGGGCTGGAGACCAGGGCTAGTAGCACTTTTTGGAACTCTAGATAAACCTAATTCCTATATATCAAATTTTGACCAATTATTTCTCTTTATCCTTAGAACCCAAGTTGACACACAATGACTATCATTTCCATCTTATAGTACTCATAAATCAAATTCAATATTACTCTACAAGGAATCCATTAGTTACTCTCTACACCTACCAGTCAATGCAACGGAAACCACCTTTCATTCACTCTCAACTGGGGCTTTAAATGTGGGGACTAGGGGACAAGCCATGCAGCTGGCAAGTCTAAGGGAAAGAAGGCAACTTAAAAAATGACTGAAAAAGTAGGCTTCTAAATCCAACATTTTACTAGAAAATAAAGAATAAAATGATCTTAAAAAACAAGAAACTATTACAACAGGAAAGACATACAGGGAAATTAGTCATATAAATTATTAGATGTTTAGAATAACTAGTTTTCTTCAGTACACTGCAACAAGACTATAGAGGCTATTGTTCATTTCTTAGCTTTTTCACATGTATCTCTATGGGCCATTCTCTACCATTCATTTCATCTTTACTGTGAGATCCCCAGCTACTTTCTGCACCACTTTTCATTTACCCTGATTTTCCCACCAAGATTCACTCCTATTCCCTTACCAGCACAGGATTCTCAAAATATGCTCCCTTATGTCAACAGAATTCCCTAACTCAGGCCAAGTTACACTTATGCAACCAAATACTAGGCACCTTAGAGCATACAGGGTATGGATACAATTTTTTCAAGACCCTGCAACAGACCTCTTTTTTACTCAGGATAAAAAGCCAAAACCTTCACAATGATCCTCCATGTCCCATCCTCCCTGACCTCACCTACCTCCTCCCCCTTAATGAGTCCTCTCTAGCCACATCAAGTCCCTTGTTGTTGCTATTACTGGTACATTCCAGGTACTCTCTGGTCTTAGGACCTTTGTCCGTACTGTTCCCTCTGCCTAGAAATGCTTTCCCTAGATATCTGCTTGGCTAGTTCTCTCACTTTCTTCAAGTCTTTGCTCTACTTGTCCCTTCTCAACAAGAACTACCCTAAAAGAACTACCCTAAATATAGTATTTACATTATATATATTAAGGGAAAGTGTTTTGGGGAAAAAGATGGAAACAATAATTATATACAAGACAGTAATTTAATAAATATTGAATGGTGATAACACCAACACATACAGAGAAGTCACATCATATCAGAAAGATAAAAATTTCATTAAGATTCTAAACTACGTATAAAAAGCACCAAAACAACATGCATGAAACAGTGTTTGGCATAAGTATTTCTAGTGTCTCAAAATCTAAATTAGGTGAAATATCCTTAGTACAAACGATATACTTTGTACTACAAAGGAGATGAGACATCTTCACAAATCTAAACTAGCTAGTATCCAGCTTTTCATGCTATTGAAATTCATGACTTAAATCCACATGCAACAGAAATAAACCTGTTTATAATCTGGGTCACATGATGGGGGGAGGGGCAACAAATAATCGCCCAGAATATGAAGGAAAAAGGAAGGAGGTCAATGAGAGCTAAGGGAGGCATGAGATAACTAGAAATGAGCAAATTAAACTTAGGAAAATTTTGGCTAAATATCAAGTAAGAACATCATAAGACATGAGGTTTTATTATGAAAAATGTCAAGTACAGAAATACCACTACTTGAAAAATTTGAAGATACTGAATTGAGCATAAATGTTACAAGTTAGATGTCTATAGTGCCTATTCAGCAAACAGCTATTTCGGTGAAGTGGAACATGGTTACCATTCTAAGGCCCTCTCAAAACTTACTCAATTGTTTTAAATAATCAAAATAAAGTATGGCATTATCCTTATCACAAAACTATTCTGACCATATCATTCTGATTAAATGACTGCTTGAGTAGTGTCAAAACAGAAATTTAAAACATCATCTTCATGAAAACTCCTTAAATTCATCTTTTAGAAACCTCTATCGTTGCTTAAAATGCTTACAGAAAAATACCAGAAGTAAAGTTTTATACTAAAATATTTAAATGGTTGTCTAAAACGTTGTAATAAAAAGTAGACAGAAAATCTTTATCTATAGTTTTTATTTTACTCCCTTTCTTCTTACTAAATGTATGTTAACAAAAAAAACCCCTCAAATGATCTAGACAAAAGCTTTTAGCTCAACACATAATTGCAAGAAAATTACAATAATTGTACCAATTAAAATAATCTTGAATGAACAGTATGTCATCTTAATGTTCCAATGGTTTATAGAGGGATCTACTTAATTAGCTGAAATTGCTTTCCAGTGTTAGTATCAAATGTCATTTGTTAAAAGTTGAACAATTTAGAAAATAATTTAACAAAGCAATTTTACCAAACACCAAGAACCAACATTTTCTTTTTCAGCTGAATAAAGCAAGCAGATGTGTCATCAAGTTGCTATAAAAATAAATGAGGCTTTTTATGGATTAAAAAATAAATTTTACTACTAGCGTTAAAAATACTATTTTCTGATTGTTTTTATCAAATCAGATTTCTTTAATAAAATAAATGAATATCAATTATATACTGCTGCTTTTGTCTGCTGTAAATAAAACTTTTTATTATTCAAATGACAAGCAAAGGAATCAAAGAACTCAACTGTGGTTAACTAGAAACCGTCATCTAAATTATTCTAACATATTCCAATATATGTTCTTTCAATATGCTGATCAAATTGCCTTCCAATAGTTTTTCATTCCAAAGCATCTTAAATCCAATTATTAAGTCAATTTCTTAATGAATACTTGAAGAATCCTATTATATTGTCTTTTTCTCTCTTCCTTAGACTAGCTATAAAATATTCTTTATAAGTATTTGTAGGCATATAAATCACACTTTTTTCTCAAAAACAACAACAACAACAACAACAAAACAATCTACAGGCACCTGGGTGGCTCAAAGTGTCTGCATTCAGCTCATGTCATGATCCTGGAGTCCTGGGATCAAGGCCCACATCGGGCTCCCTGCTCAGCGGGGAGTCTGCTTCTCCCTCTGCCCTTTACCCTGCTCATGCTCTTGCTCTCTCAAATAAATAAATAAATAAAATCTTTAAAAAAAATCTAAAAATCCCCGTGATTCCAAGCCATTAATGGATGGCAGGCCCAGCAAGTGCTGACGTCTAAAATAATGGATTAATTTAATGGCAAAACAAAGTTCTGATTATCTCATTATATCTCCGATATAGAATATTCTATATTTACTTGAACAAAATAAAATATTCCCCCTACAAAACTTCACTCCAAGTTATTTTTATTAATATGATGAAAAATACTCTATCAATAACATTTATTTGGCAAATGTTCTATTTCATAAATGAGGTGAAAAAATTACCACTGTCTTTAAGCTTAGATGATATATTCTGTTTTGTAAGATAATTTTGATTCATTAAAAATGCAAAATTTTGAACATTTCCTTGAATATTAGGAAGTCATACAGTTTGACAGTCAAGCAATTTTCTATCAGCAAAGAATAGTAGTTTCAGCCTGAGAAGTGTTTACCATCCAGAAAGCAGTGTTTCAGCCCAATGCTGATGAAACTTGTTTTTCATCATCAAAAAAACACACTTTTACTTTCCTCTGATTATTTCAAGTGTGTATGTTTTACCTTCAGTCTGAATGTAAGTTCCTCAACACTCTAGTGTTCATGGACAAAAGATATGCTGTATGAAAGTTACCCTCTAATGCAACTGAGACAGAACCTTAACTGCAGATGAACTGAATAAAGGGCACATAGGGTTCTCTGTAATGTTCTTATTCTTGCAAATTTTGTAAGTTTGAAATTATTTTCAAATGGAAAACAATTTTAATTAAAAAACATGTAAGTCCCTCAAGGGCATAATATACTTGTTATATTTGTCCCTCTATCACCCTACCTCCTGGGCCAGCCCTGCAACACTGGAAAGCATAAAGGACAACCATATAACCCTGGGCCCAGGGTAAAAACTCACACTAAACACACATTGAGTGAAGAAAATTGACTAGAATGGATAAACAAAAATCAAGGGAAGCCATGGGTCTCTATCCCCTACTCATCTTGGTTTCTTCAAGAAAAGAAGAGGCAAGATTTTAGGAAAACATGCTATGTTCAAATGATAGTATCTAAAATGAGATCAAATTACCCCTCAACCTTTTGTATCTTTCGTCTTCCTGCCACTATCCCAGCAAAGATTAAACAGAAAACTCCAAAACTAGTACTTTCTAATTTAAAGTAATTTAAAGTTTTAAATTTTAAATTTCTAATTTAAAGTTTTAAATTTTAAATTTCTAATTTAAAGTTGGGTAAAACAGTAAGTTAAAAGCTCTATTTCACACAAACATGCTCAGCATCTTCTATCTAGTTTAACAACATGCAGGAGTAAGAAATTCTCTGCAAATAAATGGGACACTGTGATTTTTTAAAATCTATGTGATTACACCTGAATAATTTACTAACCCAAGAGTTGCAGATTCTAATCATACCTGACCTCCTTGATGGACTGTCCATTTTATTTCCTTCCTGTAGGATCTGAAGTGGCTAACTTGACTTCCTGGCAATTTGTAGATTTCAGTTAACACACTAATGAGTGCTGCCCCTTCTGCATCCATTTGCTTCATACTTTTTAGAGGTACTGATACTGACATCAGAATCAACCAATCAACCAATCAACTGTGGTTTGTGACTCACTCTGCCACCATGAAACCAAACCCTGTTTTTTTTTTTTTAAGCTTTCAATAAAGCTATGTGTATATATACATAATGATTCTCAACTACATGTAGCACATGTGTAAAGGTTAGTAAAATCATGAGTTTACTAAGAAGTACAGTTCTTGGATGCACTTAGTTTAACTATGTCCTTAAGTAAAATGTGAGAAAAGCAACAAATAATTATTATTCAATATCTTTACCTTCTTTCTCCCAAGGGAAAAATACTAGTTCCCCAAAAATCTATTTATTTATTCATTTACTCTACCCTATAATACGATCAAAATGATTTCAAAAGTATAACTGCAATCCTATTACCAACAACAAGCTCAAGATTTCTTTGCAGTTAATTTCGTCCTCAGGATATATTCTACTAAGAATAAAGAGTCGGAGTACTAAGCTCAAAGTTGATTGAATTAATTATTTTCTCTATGTGGTTATGTTATCAATTTCATTTACAGTTAGGATCATTTTTTTCTGTTTGTATTCAGTAACAGAATTTGCTTTTTTCCATCCTCTTTATGTTGGACTATGACTGCGCGTCCAACCACATGAACATGTGCACAGATGCCTCATCTCCCATCTCTGCATCCACGACAGGCAAGCATTCTCACCAGGTTCTGGTTTACCCTTCCTAGAAGTTTGTTTTCTATTTTTACAAAAAAAGAATACCTATCTATTTTATAAGTGTTCTTATTCCTCCTTCTTTCTTATATAAACACTATGATGTTGTACACTTGTTCACACTTTGCTATTTCCACTTAATATATCCTGGAAATTCCTCCGTATCAATCAGAGTTTTTCTCATTCTTTTCTATAGTTACAAAATATTAGGGTAGATATGCTGAAGTTTATTTAACCAATGTTCCTATACATGTACGCTTAAGTTGCATGGTTTAGTATTTGTGGAGGTGTATATTCAGAGCAAATTTCTGCAAGCAGGATCGCTGGATTGAAAGTAAACAGACATGTGCTTGTTCACTACTGTATCTCCAGCATCCACCAGCACGACACACAAATAGTAAACACATAATACATTTTTGTTGGATTGAACTAAAATATGAATTTTTTTGAGGACTTTAAAAACCTTTTATTCATTTTCATAACTCTCCTGCTTCTGTCTCCTGGGGACTCAGACTTTCACCACTTCCCACCTTCTTCAAAGAACAGGTGGAGGGCCCAGCGCCTGGGGCTTCAAGCACAAAGTTGAAATAAAAAAAGTTGATCAGTGTCTCTGTAATCCTGAGACAGGGTGTACTTCTAAGCAATATTCTCAACTAAAGGAAGGTAAAGAGTCTGACCTCAGTCCTCTTCTGTACCAAAACCACAGACTGACATGGACTATATTTACTCTGTTAAAGGTCAAGGGGTGGGGAGAGGGAAGGAAAACTGAAAAACATAATAACTAATAGGTTATTTTAAATAGGGAAAGCTGATGTTTTTACAAAGGCAAAGAAAAATTGTAGAAAAAATAATATAGCAATGCCTGCTTAATAGGTTAGTTGCATTAGAGTAAATAAGACAATTTATATTAAACAGCTTATATCTTAAATAGAGTATTATTATCTCATAATATTCCAGAAAGAAATGGAGAAAATAGAAATGTAAAAACTTCAGACACTTCATTTTCATCATAAACTTTCAGTGTCTTAAGTATTGCGGACAAGGCTACAGCTTAAGAAATTTAGATGACACTATGGCGCTGTGAGAGGCCGCACCCTCTGCACGTGAACTCTGGAGCCAGGGACGCAGCTCCACCACTTAGCGGCTGTGAGACATTCAGGAAGTGACTCACCTTCTCTGGGCTTCGATTTTCTCATGTGTAAAATAAGAATAATAACACTTACTGCTTCATAGATTGTGAGAATAAAAGGTGTTTAAAACAAAGTGTTACAGTGACAGGTACTTAAGTAGTTTATGGATTCTGAGAGACCTGGATGGAAAGAGCTCTACTACTTAAGAGCTAAGTGACTTTGGGAAGTGACCTAAACTTTCTGAACCACAATCTTCCTTGTTAATAACATGGAACTGTTCTAATCGCCGAGCTTTCTAAGGCTTCAAGAGAACTAAGGCACCTGGCAGAGAACCTGGTGCTTAGGAAAGAAAGGCTAGAGATACACATGCCAAAAGGAGAAAACACTAATGGTGAGCAATCCCTCCTCCTTAAATGAGGACCCCTGTGAGACTAGCAGCTCTCCCGTTGCCACGATTTCAATTTTCCTGAAGCCAAATGTATTACTCTAGGAACAATACTAATTCAGACACACTCTAAGAATCCCATTTATAGTTCCTAAATGAAGGCTTAGTCTTTTCTCAGACACATTTTTATTTACACACAAATAATAATTTCTCAAGGATAAGTAAAAATGCCAAAGGACTACGTGTCCATGCTAATTAGCACTTTGTGTAAAAACCACACCATGTGAAAAATAAATCTCATATTGGTATGAATTATAATTCAGAAGTTAAAACATTTAAAAAGTTAAATTTTAACTGTTTAGTAATAACTGTGCTCATCTAGCAAACATTCATAACTATACAATACATGTATTATGATGTAAAACTTATTCATGAAATAAAACAATATTTTCTACACAACCAAGAGAAAAACCAATTGTGTATTTTATAAGAAAAAGATAATTTCTAAAATATCAAAGAGCAGATGCAAGTCAGTGCCACTTCTCTACAGCATGTGCTAATTACGTATCACCGCCATCCACTGGAGCACCTATTTGATACAGCCCACAGTTTAAACAACTTTAGTATAAATTAAACAGCAAAACCAAGAAGAGTTCATATCTGTAGACTATTACTATGCCATTCTCTATAATTCTAAAGCTAGTTATTTACCTACCTAAATAAGATACATACATGAAAAATGGGGAGGGACACCAAGGTGGTCCAGTTGGTTAAGCAACCGACTCTTGATTTCAGCTCAGGTCATGATCTCAGGGTCATGAGATCGAGTCCCACATTGGGCTCCGTGCTCAGCATGGAGTCTGCTTGAGATTCCTCTCCCTCTCCCCTCCCCCACTCTCCCTTTCTCTCTCTCTCTAAAGTAAATAAAATCATTAAAAAATATGGGGATTGAAAAATAAGGAAAACTGTATGCTGACAGTACTTTAAGAAAAAATTTTTGTAATCTTAGAAGTTTCAATATATGAACTATACACTAAATGCTTTGTTAGAGTTAGCATTTCATTTATATGTAAAAATAATTGTTTCAGTTATACCAAGTTTTATAAAATTGTATAATTTCTTGGTACTATCTTTTTTCTATGAGATAGTTTATTTAGAGCAGCACTGAACACTTCAAAGGTATTAAGTATTCTGGCAAACAAAAAGGATTATAATTTCATTTGTGAATTTGATAAAAAAATTGTCAACTCTTAAAACTTTATATACTTGGGGCGCCTGGGTGGCACAGAGGTTAAGCATCTGCCTTCGGCTCAGGGCGTGATCCCGGCGTTATGGCATCGAGCCCCACGTCAGGCTCTTCCGCTATGAGCCTGCTTCTTCCTCTCCCACTCCCCCTGCTTGTGTTCCCTCTCTCGCTGGCTGTCTCTATCTCTGTCGAATAAATAAAATCTTTAAAAAAAAAAAAAAACTTTATATACTTGACATTTCACTGAACCTTAACTGCATGTCTTTCAAGAAAAAAATCTAATGAATTTCTTATCAGAAGAAAAATTTATAAGTACTTCAAATGACTGACCTTAAAGGAACAATAAATTCCTTTACTGTTTAATGCAAAGAATGTTTTCCAGCTTATATTGTTCCAAAAACCCTCCAGATACAAAACTGAAAATATCTGCACTAATGATTTATAAAATTTAACCTCCTTAATATTCAATGAAGACACTTAGAATAAAAAAATAAAACGGAAAAAGTAATAACATTTCAAGATTTGCCTTTTGCATGTATAAATACACAAAACTAATCGGGCTATTAAACTTTTTTTTTTTTTTTACCATGTAAGTTACCCTGAAAAGGGAAGACTATATCCAACTAAAGCTGTAAATTTTACATGAGATATTTACCTGTGCTCATACAACTCCAAAATTATAATGGAATTAATAAGAATGGTTAGCTGAATCCAGAAGTATACATTTTATGCATATTCTTTTGTATTCATTTTGCTTTATTTGCATTAACTTTTTTCTGAAAAGTCAACTCAATCTAAGATAAAAGTTAAATATCAAGAGGTCAAAGTACCTTTCATAGATGGTTTTTAATGTCATTTGATCTGGAATACCTTCAGTCTCTTCCAAATATAATATGAGCCATGAAGTTCGGTACGGCCACTGCTCAGTAAGGTTGATCCAGCTAGCAAGCCTGTCCCAATTCAAACTAATCTGATTGGCTCTCAGTAATCGTCCTTTAAAAAATATAAAAATATTCTAAAATTAATAGATGTGTAATATTATACTAAGCAAAACATTCAGCATATTGACAAATAATTTAAATATTTAACAGCTGCAACTTAATTTACACTACAAATTCAAACCTACTATTTATATGGCTTCTATAATCCAAAGAGCTGTACTGGAAAAATTCTAGGGATTAAACACAATTCTGTTTAATTCTAAAGTAATTTTTTGTGTCATTTGCCACTAGTGTTATACACTGCTTTGACCATGTACATGCAGGCAAAAATCTTTCTGACCTACGTGTCAGACAGTCTCAACACTGCCCACAATCAGACAGCAGAACATCAATGCACCCATGATGGACCCCATCCTTTAAAGTACTATCTAAGTCGGTAAGTAAATGATATAGTGCATTAGAAGGTGATTAGTTCTATGGAGTAAATTAATAAAGCAAGGAGTGTCAAAGAAGGAAGTGTAATTTAATTTTATATAAGATAACAAAGGAAGGTCCCGTTGAAAAGCTGACATTTAAGCAAAGACTAAAAAGGAGATGAGAAAGCCCATTATGCATCTCTTCAAAGAAAGATCATTACAGGCAGAAGCAGAAGCCCTTGGGCAGTAAGGGATGGAAGAGGAGAGTAGTAGAAGATGAGGTCAGAGATAGGGAGAGAAGTAAAGAGAGAGACATCAAAAAGGGCCTTTTAAGAAACTCTAAGAATTTCAGATTTTTATCTTCAGCAAAATGGGAACATAATAGAGTTCTGAGCAGAGAAATAACATGATTGGCTTCTATATTAAAAGGTCACTGTAGCTGCCACATGGAGAATAGACCATAGAGGAAAAAGTTGGAGCAGAGAGATGTCAGGCTACTGCTATAATTAATACAGATGAGACAAAATGATGCAAAGGGTAAGGGTAGTATGTTACAAATCATGAAAAGTGGTCAGATTCAGGATATAGTCTGAAAACAGAACTAAAGAATGTACTACAGATGGGAGGCGGTATATGAAAAAAAGATATCAAGGGTTTTTTGCCCAAGGAACTGGAAAAAGAGTTGGATTAACTGAAATAGGAGACCATGAGTGGATTAAGTTTGGGACAGAGGATCACAAGTTCAGTTTTGGACCTGGTATGTATCAGACATCTATTAGACCCCACGAGATACCAAGTAGGCAACTGGAAAGCAACAAAGCTGAAGATATTCATCTGAGAATCTTTTGCATGTAGATGGTATGTAACCCTTTGGGACTAAATGAGATCACCAAAGAGGCTGGTTCAGATCGAAAAGGAAGGAAACAATGACTGCACCAGGGGCATTCCAACACTAAATGGTAAGGGTAGATGAGGTTTTTGTGGTACTTATTGTTACATGACTTTATATCTTTCTGTCTTTACCAATAGGACAAGAACTTTATCTTGTTTACTGCTTATCTCCACAATACCCAGACTGATATCTGGCATATCTAGACACCACCATATATTTGTCAAATACGTACAAAGATATTGGTAATATGCTAGAACATTTTCATTGTAGAACATAATCAATTTAATAAAGTTTGACACCTTAGAAGGATTTAATTACCAAAAATATTGTACATATATTAGATACAACCTCACTTGCAATTTAGTTCATAGCATGCACCCCAACCTTAGTCTAAAAGCAAATTCTAGTGTAACTATCGTAACAGTGTTAACACTAGTCAATATTACAAAGTACCATTCAATATCATGCAAACAAACATACTTACACACATTATATTTATACATAAGCATTAACATGGTGAAGAGCAGAATTCTATGCATGGAATTCAGTCACGGGGCAATAATCTTCGATTTTATTGTCAATATTTTTATTTAAAATATCATTTGAAAACTAAAACAACAGCAGCATATAAAATCTGAATTTCAACTTTTTTTAAAAGATTTTTTAAATTTATTTGAGAGCGAGAGAGAGAGAGTGCGAGTAAGAGCGCAAGAGCGGGGAAGGGAGCTGCAGACTCCCTGCCAAGCAGGAAGCCTGACTTGGGGCTCGATCCCAGGACGCTGGGATCGTGACCTGAGCCGAAGGCAGACACCTAACTGACTGACCCACCCAGGTACCCCTGAATTTCAACATTTTAAATTATAAGTTAGTTAAGACATCCATGTTCATGGATTGGAAGACTCAATATTGACATTTAAGTCATCTTAAGATTCAATGAAATCTCTGTCAAAATTCCCAATGACAAGTTTTGCAGAAACAGAAAAACCCATCCTAAAATTCATATGGAATCTCATGTGACACTGAATATCCAAAACAATCCTGAAAAAGAAGAACAAAACCGGAAGACTCACACTTCCTTATTTCAAAACTGACTACAAAGCTACAGAAATCAAAACAGTACAGACTGGCATAAACACAGGCATATAGATCAACAGAATAGCATTGAGAGCCCAGAAATAAATCCTCAGTATATGGTCAAATGATTTTTGACAAGGGTGCCAAGACCATTAGATGGGGAAAGGACAGTCTTTTCAATAAATGGTGCTGGGGAAACTAGAGATCCACTTGCTAAAGAATGACGTTGTATCCCTACCTAACACCATATATAAAAATTAACTCAAAATGGATCAAGTTACCTAAATGTAACTTAAAATAATAAAACATTTAGAAGAAAACATAGGACAAAAACTTCTCAGCATTGGATTTGGCAGTACTTTCTTCCATAAGACACCAAAGGCACACAAACAACAACAAAAAACAAACTGAACTTCATGAAAATTTTAAAATTTTGTACACCAAAAGGCACTATCCATAAAGTAAAAATGCAACCCACAGAATGGGAGAAAATATTTGCAAATCATGTATCCGATAAGGGATTAATATCTACAGTATACAGAGAACTTCTAAAACTCAACAATAAAAAATCCAAACAACCCAATCCAAAAATGAACAAAGGACTTGAATAAATATTTCTCCAGAGAAGATACAGGAATGCCTAATAAGCATATGAAAAGATGTTCAACATCACTAACCATTAGGGAAATGCAAAGCCAATCTACAATAAGATACTACCTCTCACCTACTAGGATGGCTACTATCAAAAAAATAGTAAGGAACAAGTTTTGGCAAGGATGTAGAGAAATTGGAACCTTTGTGCATTGTTGGTGGGAAGGTAAAATGGTGCAGCCATGGAAAACAGAATTAAGGTTTCTCAAAAAATTAAAAATAGAAATACCATGTGACCCAGCAATTCCATTTCTGAGTATATATCCAAAAGAACTGAAAGCATGGTCTTAGAAAATATTAAGATATACTCGTGTTCATAGCAGCATTATTCACAATAGCTAAAACATGGAAGCAACCCACATGTCCGTCAACAGATGAATGGGTAAGCCAAAATGTGGTATAGACATACAATGGACTACTATTCACTCTTTAAAAGGAAGGACAGTCTACATGCTATAAATGATGAACCTTGAAAGACATTATGTTAAGTGAAATAAGCCAGTCACAAAAAGATAAATACAATATGACTCCACTTATATGAGGTACTTAGCGTAGTAATATTCTATAGAGACAGAAAGTAGAAAAGTGGTTGCAAAGTGCTGAGGGAGGGAAGAAGGGGGAGTTATTAATAACAAGTACAGTTTCAGTTTTACAAGATGAAAAGAATTATGGGGATGGATGGTGGTGGTGGCTGCACAACAGTGTGAATGCATTTAATACCGCCAAACTGTACCCTTAAATATGGTTAAGATAGTATATTTTGTTATGTGTATTCATTTAAGCCAACACAAAAGAAAAAAATCTATTTGAAAACTAAAACAGAATAGCAGTGTACAAAATCTGAATGCCAACATCTTAAATTATAAGTTAACTATACTCATAGAAATTAGCATAAAATTATCTTTATATAAAGAGAAAAATTAAAAGATTTTTTAAATCATCACGTTTTAAAAATAACAGTGTATAACTGATGGTTGATTTTCATTGTCAAAACTAATATAGATTTTATTAGATACACTTAATGCAAATAAAAGTGGTGTAAAGCAGTATAAACATATGAACACAGTACATCCTTTTGTTTCTGAAAGTGAATTGCTTTGCTAATGTGTTCAAGTTTATTATCTACCATAAGATAGTAAGAAACAAAAATTACCTGTCACAGAAACAATATTAAGTAATCTTCTCATGGTCTGAGGACTTATGTCACTGAACCAGTCCTCAGTAACCAGCAGTTTTGTAAGATCAAAGGACATCTGCCGAGTAATGGTCCGCTGCATCTGCCTTCTTCGGTACGTATCCTGAAAGAGTTTAAGAACAATGAGCATGAACCAATACTCCAAGTCTGAGAACTTAAGGCTTTTTTAGAAGTTAATATATGTTTATGACGACAACAAAAATAATCCAAAATTTTAGTCAAACAGGAAGACTATATAATAATAGGCATGATTATTATTATTCCCTGAGGCAGAATCTTTACAGAACAGTTATAAAGTAATATTAGCGGCAACTGCATCAAATGGTGTGGTTTAACTTCAAATGTACTTTGATTTATAGTTGCACAGTTAGAGAAAGCTAAATGCCTTGAAGACTATAAATGAGCAGGATTATGGAAATAGAATTAAAGTCAAACTCTTACAGGAGTTCCATTTTCATAAGGACCCTGAAATAATAAAGCAAATAAACTCTTGTCTAGTTTGAAGGATTCAGCATTTTGATGTTTATTTTTAAATGTGTGACAACTACCCTCACATATGTGTAAGAACTAAAGGTACTCTAGTGGGCAGAGCGGGGTAGAGAATCCCTTCTAATCGGAGGAAGGACAAGCACAATGAAGGCGAGTTCTCATCTGAAGTCGTGGTGGATGGAAGCACAAGGAGCCCAAAAGGCCAGACTACCAAGAGGCAAATTCGAAATGTGAAATTATACCTTCCTCCTAATTTAGTACTATCTATTGTCACTCATATTAATTTCAAAACAACAAAACATCACTGAAGACACATCATATAAAATGTCCCAAATGAAATGGCAGCAAACTAGGAAAAAGAAAACAGTGCCGATGCTAGCCCAAGTTAAGTGGCACTATGATCGTAACTTACCTGCAAGTGGACATCTTCCTGTCTTGTAATACTCCCTTGATCTATATACAAAAGACGGTTCTACGAGTGGGGTAGGACAGGGAAAACATGAGTGTTCGAGGAGAAACCCGAGGTGACTGGGCAGGACACAAAATCACTATGTGGGTGTAAAAGAAAGGGTCACACCTCACAGATATCAGGGAAGGAGGAAGGCCAGAGGAAGAGCATGGCACTCTTCTCACACCACGAGCCTCTTTCCTCCATACGTGTCTGGTGGCAACAGACACCTGGAACGGTACAACCTGACCTGGAATGAATACAGGGGTTCTCAACCCTGGATGACATCACCTGGAGAGCTTTAAAATCTCACTCCCAGAGATTCTGATTCAGCTGCTCTGAGGAAGGGCACCTGGGAACAGGTTAGGAGAGGATGGGGACTACCACACAACTCACAGCTGTTATGGGCTCTAGGCTCACATATTTCCTAAAAAGCCACCTGAAGCCAAAAGGAAATTCAATAATAAAATATATTTGATGAGCTTAATGCAATATTTACAGTAGCACATATTGAAGTAGCATCACATTAGCTTTATTCGAACAACAGCAATACAACACATGGCTCAAAACAAGTGGCATCTTACCCGTCTGTTAAGGGCTGTTTTGCTACCGAGCTTAGTCATCTCTCCAAGGCTGTTTTGTGAAACTCTTCTGTCGGGATCTTCCTGTATCCCTTAAAGAATTTGTCAAGAAAGCACCACTGTATTAAAATTCTGTGGTATATGATATTTAAAGAGAAGTGAAATCCCAACAGTATTTTTCAAGGTAAAAGGTGAGTTACCATAAAACACCATTAACTACTTCAAACCGAGGTACCTGAAGAACTGGATCTTTACCTGCAGTATCTGTGCACGGAATGTCCCCATTTGTTGTTGAAGTCACAAGAAATTTTCTTGCATTGCTTAGTCCACGACTATTAAGAAAAACGGGTAAATGAACTATATTGCGCATATAGTCGTGTCCATTTATATTTGAGTCACGAAGCACACTGTTGAGGTTCTGGTTAATTGCCTTTATAATAATATGTGGATCACTTGCAAAAATGGCAATGAATGGGCCTTTTGAAAACAGAACTCGGACCTGTGGTAGAAAAAACGTGTACTAATGATATAAATTTCAAATTATCCAAAGCAACAAAAAGTCTCTTCCAAATCTGTATTATCTTTTGGTGACTATATTTTTTAAATACTATTTTTTAAAAATATTATTTCATATGAAAACAAATTTCATTAAAGTCTCAATCTGGTTTTTCACCATCTGACAGTGATAAAACTTCCAAAGAAAACAATTAATCCTGTCCTATTTTGAGATATTTATGGTCTACATAAAAGCAAACATCAACACACATAGAAATATTTGTGAATATACATGAGGTGCTGGGCACACTGGTCTCTCTCCACAGCTACACACTATCGCTTTAACATACATTACAGAGAGCCACTGAGGTACCCCTACTTAAATAAAAACTGTGGGTTCCCTACTGTTGCCTCTGATTCTAACCACTATCTGCAAAAGAAAGATGGAGTCACACTATGGACTTCAGAGCTACTCTGTTCATTTTCTCACCTAGCCATTGAGCTAAAATTGTTTAAATCTGTTTGTGAGGACACACATTTACTCCTGTTATACTTCTGCACTTAAAAACAATAGTTGGTTTTATAAAAGAAAAAGTACTACTCAAATTCCATTTGAGAAATTCAAGAAGTCCTTCCTCTCGGCTGCCACATGTGACAATTATAAGTTTCAAGACAGCTAAAACATACAGTGTCCAGCATCTGGAGTACTTTGTCCTGCTCGCAGGCATCTAATCCATCAATGATAACCACCAGCCTTGTCTGATTCTGAGTGAAGCTGTCAATGGTTTTTGCCATCCTGGCCATCAATTCCACTTCACACTTAAGAACCTATGTAAAAGAAAGGACAGAAGCACTGAAGATATGAGAAATTTAAGCACATTTCTTAAAAAGCCTGATAGAAACTCTTCTAATAGGAAGAAAAGAAATCCCAAGTCCTCACTGCCAGTTGTGGTCCCACTTATAACTGCAGTGAGTGCTTCACAATTTAAAAAGTGACTTTACATAAATTAGAGCATTTTACCCTTACAATGAGGTAGCCACAGTCATACCCATTTTAAAAGGACAAACTGGGCTGAGTGACTTATTTTCCAAGATCACATGCTCTGAAAGTCGAAAGACTAGGAATTGAATGCAAATTCAAATGATCTAAACACCACACTACAGTGGGCTCCTGATGGCACATGACGTTGATCAAAGGAAGGGGCTCAGATATTGTATGAAGTCCCTTTTGATTCTAAAAGTATGGTCCTATTTTATATGTTTCAGTGGTTTAATTTGCTTCCTCTACCAGGCTCTAGAGGAGGCTATATTATTAGGCAGGAAACCCATTACTATTAGGTAGGTGATGACCTCTTGAGTAATCTCCTAACACTTAGGAATACCTTATAAAAGTCTATTTTATAAAAACCTGAATTGTTTTAATTTTCCCCACTTCGAACGTACATTCCCGCAGGGCAAATCTGGAATAAAACTAAAAACAAATGCAACGCTGTAACATTTACAGAGTCTGCGCCCTAAAGCCCCACCATCAGGATCATGGAAGAGTACTTACGATCAATTACTTTCTAATGATCAGTGAGTGCTTACCTTCATGAATCCTTCACTTTTCAGTTTGTGCAGTTTAGAGGCAGCATTATGGAGGCGTTTCCTTTGAGAATTCAGGAGAGAGTCCAGCACCTGCCACCATGTACGACAGTTCAGCACAAAGGCCAATCCCACTATTGATGCAATTGATATGAGGACAGCATTCACTGTCAGATGTTTTGGGTCAACTCTGAAAATAGCCAGGAGAGTAATTCCAGCAATAATGCAGCCAAAGATAAAAAGGAAGATGACAAAAGATGGCAGGCAACACGTTTTTTTCCATTTCTTTTTGCCTGTAAGACAACAAATGGTTTTACCAATTAGTTACATACCAAGTACCTAGAAGACCCTAACCATGACAGTCACGGCATATGAATTTCTGATGTTTAATCTGTGTTTTCAAGAAGTGCACTGAACATTCATCCCATCCTCATCCCCTACACACAGACACAAAGGAGGAGGAAGGAAGTCCTACCCTGCGTATCTTCAGTCTTAAATACTCGAAAGAGCCTGGTTGCCAAAAAGCCAAACTCTCTCTCACAGGCATCCGAGAGAGTCGCGATCATTTCAGCCATCGATGTTTCTCCACCTACGCTGGACAGCCTGTTGTAATCTGTAAATAAAAACCTTGGGGGAAAAGGGGAATAAAATGTTACTTAGATAGCTAAAGAAAGAAAGAATTTCCACATACGTCATCTCTGTATCATGTACCCTACATTTTCTTAAGGTCTCTTAAAATATTGTCATTAAAGTTCTGAGGAGGAAAAAGAACTTGTAATCAGGTCCCTTCCACTTCAAAACATTATACATATTTGTGTTAGGAAAAGGCAATAACCAAAGTGAAAAGCATCAGAGTTGTATTGAGTTAATTCTGATGGAAAGCAGTGGGGTGAACCGTGGCGGCAGAGCTGAGGCGCGGCACCGGACACCTGCAGGGCCCTTGGCACAGTGACTGAAAGAGTCGTGCTGGGAAGTGTGTGAGGCACCAACGAAGAGATCAGAAGACTGACAGAATACTACAGTCATTAAGAATTTAAGGCCATTTCAAAACTCAAGTTTTAGAATGTTTTATTTATAGCTTAAACATTAAGTAAGGATTTAGAAATGAGGTTTAGAAGATTCTTTTCAGGTTGTTCTTTGAGATAACTGAATACTTTGTATCCTGCTCCTCTGAGTGGACAGGATTTCTGCACTTGCTCCCTTTCTCCCCTTCCATCCCTAAATTAAATGCTCATCTCAATCCAGTAGAAAAGCACTGCTTTCAAAATACAATCTAGGATCACACTGTACTCTACTGTATGATCTTGATTTATGCCATTTTAATTGTTCTTTTTTTAAAAATACCATCTCATTAAAATAAATTTTCTGTGAAAATATTTCCCTCAATTATTTTATTCTATTCTGTATGTTTTCTTAAATTTTTCATTTTACATTTGTAAATCCTTCTCCTAATACTTAATCATATATACTAATTATGCAAGTCTTTATCTTTATCTCTTACATTCATAGTTTTTTTTTATGTTTTTTTATTATGTTAGTCACCATACAGTACATCCCTGGTTTTTGATGTAAAGTTCGATGATTCATTAGTTGCATATAACACCCAGTGCACCATGCAATACCTGCCCTCCTTACTACCCATCACCAGCCTATCCCATTCCCCCCAACCCCCTCCCCTCTGAAGCCCTCAGTTCGTTTCTGAGTCCATAGTCTCTCATGCTTCATTCCCCCTTCTGATAACCCCCCCTTTCTTTATCCCTTTCTTCCCCTACCGATCTTCCTAGTTCTTATGTTCCATAGATGAGAGAAACCATATGATAATTGTCTTTCTCTGCTTGACTTATTTCACTTAGCATTATCTCCTCCAGTGCCGTCCATGTTGTAGCAAATGTTGAGAACTCGTTCTTTTTGATAGCTGAGTAATATTCCATTGTATATATGGACCACTACTTCTTAATCCAGTCATCTGTTGAAGGGCACCTCGGCTCCTTCCACGATTTAGCTATTGTGGACAATGCTGCTATGAACATTGGGGTGCATATGGCCCTTCTCTTCACTATGTCTGTATCTTTGGGGTAAATACCCAGTAGTGCAATGGCTGGGTCATAGGGTAGCTCAATTTTTAACTTTTTAAGGGACCTCCACACTGTTTTCTAGAGTGGCTGTACCAACTTGCATTCCCACCAACAGTGTAAGAGGGATCCCCTTTCTCCACATCCTCTCCAGCAATTGTTGTTTCTTGCCTTGTCAATTTTTGCCATTCTAACTGGCGTAAGGTGGTATCTTAGTGTGGTTTTGATTTGAATTTCCCTGATGGCTAATGATTTTGAACATTTTTTCATGTGTCTGTTAGCCATTTGTATGTCATCATTGGAAAAGTGTCTGTTCATATCTTCTGCCCATTTTATGATTTGTTTGTTTCTCGCGTATTGAGTTTGAGAAGTTCTTTGTAGATCTTGGATACCAGTCTTTTACCTGTAGTATCATTTGCAAATATATTCTCCCATTCCGTGGGCTGCCTCTTAGTTTTTTTGACTGTTTCCTTGGCTGTGCAGAAGCTTTTTATCTTGATGAAGTCCCACAAGTTCATTTTATCTTTTGTTTCTCTTGCCTTTGGAGATGTGTCATGAAAAAGGTTGCTTTGGCCGATGTCGCAGAGGTTGCTGCCTATGTTCTCCTCTAGGATTTTTACATTCACAGTTTTGATGTTCCATCTGGTTTGGCCTATTTACTTTCATCTTAAGTTACACATTTTATCTTGTAATAATTTTAAAATTCTTTATCATTTAGTATGCTTTTAACTATTTTGCTAATTTCTATTGAATTCCTCTTGCTTTCAATTCTGTTTTTCACTTAATGTTCCTCTGGAGCCCTCTACCTTTCCTTTATTCTTGACATAACATGTTTTTCACCTTTTCTGAACTGTTTCCTCATACATTTCCTATTTGACATTAATAATAATTTTAGATAGGCAAGTCGATTTATTTCCACAGGTGAGGAAAGAGTGGCTCAGGGGGCACACTCAGGAGCCAAGGTTACATGCTAATGCAAGGGTATGCTAGGAGCCCATCCTACATCCTGTGCCCTCTTCAAAGTGTTCCCAAAGGATGGAAAAGGGGGTTGGGGCTGGGGGGGGGTTCAAATCAAATTTGGTAAATCAAAGTTAACCAGATTTATTTAGGGAGAGTTGTCTCTGATCCTTTTATGTACAAGAGGAAGATATGATGTAAAGTGTTTCTCAAACCTATTTAACCAGTGCAAGTTGTTTTCTTTCTCAAATAAAAAGTTCAGGAAACCAATGCTTTTTTTGGAACGTACACTGAGAAAGCATTATAAACTTTATTTTTGCTTCATCTTATGCAAAACTTCTGTCAAAGGGACCAACTTACCTCACAGGTAAAGCTTTAGTAGTCTGCTCTGGCAGTTCAGGTGGGTTTACAAACATCAGTTTGAGGAGGAGCTCCAAATATCCAATATGTCTTGCCAATCTCGTACTGAGGACCCAGGCCCAATTCCAACTCTCCCCTTCCCTTCGTCCACCAAAGTAAATGACAACTGAAATGCACAGTTTAAAAAAATTACTCAAAACAATCATGACTCAAGCAGCCTCTTTTCTCACATTGTCAAATATCAAGTAACAAGAGGCAGGCTTACATGACTTTCCCTGGTTCCACGCTATTTCCTAACTACTCCTCAAAGAATTCCTTGGCTAATTAACCAACATAGAGAAGGTATGTGGAAAACAGAAAGAAAACTAAAATATGATATAAGAAACACAATCAGAAAGATAATGCCTTAAACAGAAACATATCACTTAGTTCAGACTCAAATGTGAATGATTTTGGGTTTATCACTTTTTGCACCTGTTGAAGTTATCAGTTCCTCCAATAGTGAATCTATTTCCTCTGCTACAACTGAAGATATCTCCTAAGAACAGGACTATAATTTTTTTTACTTCGCTTTTAAGTAAAATAAAGATCACAGGCATGAGCAAAATGCCCGAGCACATGCCACTGATGGCTATGAAGACTTACTTTCAAAAAAGACTTAACTATAGTAAATCATTAACATACAAAAAAGTGAATATAATAATTCAGAGTTCTACTTCAATATTAACGAGCAGTATACCAGTGTTTAAAGCTACTCCAGCCAGGTTGTGGACACTGTTCCTCTAGGCCAACTTATAAATAGCAAAAAGGTCATGAAAATCTTTTAATTAATTATGAAAATCACTTACAGGAGAAATATAGATAATATTTTATATTTTATAAATATAGATTCATAAATACAAAATATTAAGATAATGTTTTAAATAAAACAAGGAGTCTTAACATTGTCTCTATTTTTTGGAAAAAAAAATCAAAAACTTACTAAAAAATATATATAAGAGAGCCAAGAAGCTCAATGATACTGCTATTCCAAGATTCAGGTCGACCGTAAAAGCAAACAATAAACCAAGCCCTCCACAAAGCAGCAAGGTCAGAAATACTATAAGCCAGGAAAACTGAAAAAGAGGTTCAATCTGTTGTCCTGCAAAAGTCTTCATTTCATCTGAAAGAGAAATAGGAAAAACCTTAATCCTGTTTTAAGAAATACAACTTCTTTTCTTCTCCCCTCCAAGTTTTTATTTAAATTCCAGTCAGTTAACATACAGTGTAATATTAATTTCAGCTGTAGTTTTGGATTCTTCTCCCAAGTTTTTAAGAAATGCAACTTCTAACTCAATTTGAAATTTTCAATATAAACATTTACTGGGTACTTACTAAGTCCCTAGACACAATGTTGCTACTTGACCATTTCAGCCAATGTTCTTTAGATAAACATGCAAACCTCACTCCCTAGGGCACACCCACCCTTGTTCTACCCACTCTCTTGCTTCATGTTGAGGATGCACAAATCCTTTTTCATATATTCCCATTTGTCAAAATTTTGCTATTTATTTTTTGTGGTTTGTATTATATAAGCAACAAGGTATTGTTTCCACATACAAAACTGGAAAACATGACTTTGCTATGTGTCCTCAACCTACACATCACCACCCTTCCTCTGTGGCACTCCTCCTCACCCCTCCTCCAATCACATTTGAGAATCACTGCTCTTAAAGGTGTGTGCTGAGCCCAGATGAGCCCAGAACAAGTCATTCTTTTTACAAAACTTGATAAAAATTTTACAGGCAATACTGAAACCTGTCCTCGAAGAATGAATATGATTTTGCAAATCAAAGGGGTGGTAGGAGGAGCTGTCTAGGAAGTTCCTAACAAAGGGAGCAACTCGGGAAAAGTATCTAGTCTGTTCTTGCAAGAGCCAGCAGCCCTCTGGGACTGCAGCACGGGGCATACACATGAGGCAGTGCTGGAGGGTATGCCATACAAAGTGACAAGTTTAGGAAGGGCGCTGGATATGAGGATTATAAATAGCATATGCAGGGGCACCTGACTGGCTCAGTCAGGGGAGCACACAACTCTTGATCTTGGGGTCCTGAATTCAAGACCCACGCTGGGTGTGGAGCCTACTTAAAATTAATAATAATAATAATAATAATAATAATAATAATAATAGCACATGCAGAAAATCTGCTACCAAGGGGTCTTAAGAATGTTATAACACAACTGGATCTTTGTCTTAGGGAGAGAACTCAAATGACTGTGTGGGGGATCAACTGGATAGAGTAACATATTCAATTTAGTAAACTGTGCAGCATACTCATACATAAAAATCTATTTTGCTTTACTTCAGAAAAAAGCACCAGAGGAAGCCTCGTCATATATACAGACTTTGTGCAAACATGCACTTTACCTTCTAGTTTCTTGAGTAAGAAGGATTTCCCGCTTCCCCACTGTGCATACAGCCCCACACAAATGGGTGGCTGCATGGTAGGCTCGCTGAGAATGTCTGCCAGTGCACTGCTATACAAATCGTAACCAAGCATGTCACCGTCTGTTTCAGTAGGAGACAAGTGTCCTGTAATTATAAACATACCATATCCTTACATCAAAAAGAGACATTACCACTAGAAAGGAACATCAATTCCCAGTTATCAATTGTTTATTTAATTAGAAAAAAAACCTTATATTAAATGGTTACACCTGTGTAAAAATAGGTTATAAGATTCTTAAAGACCATATTTCACTGAACTTAAGATACCTACTTATTATAGGATGCATCATTATTATGTATAACTAAGAAAGAAAAAATATGTTGCCAAACTGTGACACAACGCTCTCTTATCCATCAATGATAAGACACATTCCAATTTCAGAGATGTCAAATGTAGAACAATGTACATTTTAGAATCAATAAAATACAATTAAAACTCAAACTAGTACACAGGAATAAATTTAATAGGTGTAATACCTATATAAAGAAAGCTATTAAATGTTACTGAAGAATAAAATATAGTAATCAGAGAAAAAGAGATATTATATGGCTCCAGGCAGAAAGGTTCAGTGGCTTCGAGACAACAATTCTCACCACATTATCATTAAAGTGACAAACTCCAATCAAAATCCATGTGAATTTTTGAAAAATTGAAAAGCAGAAGAACACATAAGAAGAGCTAAGAAAAAATTTTAAAAGACTACCAGAGAAAGAGTAGTTGTCTTTGGAGAAAAATTAAAATATACTACAAAGCTACAATAATTAAAGCATTGTAGAACCAGCACAAGATATTAGCATAAGTGGCATTTCAAACCAGTGGGCAAGGGAGGAATTAGAAAGTGGTGCTAGAGGGGCAAACCATCCATTTTTAAAAAAACAAAATGAAAACTCTATACATCTTACACCTTAAAAAAATAAGTTTCTGAAACATTAAAAAATTAAATGTAAAAAACCATAAAAATACTAGAAGAAAATACAAGGGAAAAATCTTTTTTAATCTTTGCGTGGAAAAGGCCCTTCTTTTTTTTTTTTTAAGTTTTTATTTTATTTATTAGAAATACAGCAAGAGACAGCATGAGTGGGGAGGAGAGGGAGAAGGAGACTCCCCACTGAGCAGGGAGCCTGATGTGGGGCTCGATCCCAGGACCCTGAGATCACGACCTGAGCTGAAGGCAGACAATTAACCGACTGACTCACCCAGGTACCCCGGAAAAGGCCCTTCTTTCTCAATATAATACTAAGGCCAGCACTGCAGGAAAGGACAAACAAATAAATTACAAACCTGCATAACTTTTAAATGGGGAACTAAAAACACCCATCACCATAAACAAAGCAGCAGCTCGGAGAGGGGTACAACATATAGGATGGACCCAGGATCCATATCCATAACATATAAAGACACTTAAAATCAATTTTTAAAAAAATATCAAAAACTCAAGAGAAAAATGGGCAAAGGATACAAAGAGGAAAATGGCAAAAATACAAATACCCTGTGAACGTATATGAAAAGATCGCAATCTAATAATTTTATAATGCAAATTACATGAGATTTTTTTCTCATATTGATCTGATTAGCAAAGATTAAGGAGGCTGGAGCTCTCCAGGCTTCACAAGGTCATGGGGAGCTGCACTATAGTAACAGGTCTAAGGCAGAAGAAATTGTTACAGCCATTTGGAAAGTCTCCCAAAACTATGAGCATTAACTGACTTACCTATTCTACTTCTGGGCATTTATTCTAAGAAAGAGTCCTAAAAAGAAGAGTTAATGAATACATGTACAAAGATATTTACTGCACCACTAGCTTTTAAATATAGTTCATCATTAAAAACTTTTATAATATGGTATTACCCTATTATTAATTTTTAAAGCTGCATATATAGTATAAAACATTTTTAGAAATGTACAGAAAATCCTGTAGGGTCAAACAGTTACAAATTAAGAGATAGGGGACAATGGAAAATTTGCACTTTCTACAATATTCGTGTCTCCACTTTTGAAATTTATGAGTGTGCACTAATATAATTAGAAAAAATATTTTAAAATACAAGAACCCATAATACAATAGAAACATACTCAAAAACAATCTGTAAGTAAGAAGCTCAGTTGGAAGGTGGTGGGATTCTAGTATCTCCTGTTGGGTTTCTGGGACTTACATATCTCTTTTTTAATTCTGGTAGAAAATTGATCCATATTTCAAAACACATATGTTATATACTCATGTACATTCTTCTCAATCAAAAACTGTTTGAATACAATATTCAAAGCATTATGCCAGATGTTACGGAGGACATAAAGATAAGAAGTAATAGTCCCTGTCCTGAAGAACTTGGAATCTGAAGGGAGAAAATTCTAAAAGAAATAAAAGGCCATATATAATAAGTATATAAAAAAAGAAATGTAAACACAAGTGCGTAAATATTCAAATGAGGCAAAAATTTTTTCTGGTTTAGGCAGATCAGTTAAAATGTCACCGAGAAGGGGACAACTGACAGGAGCCTTGGAGAGAGACAATTTGGACAAGGAACCTTGGTAGAGATGGAGAGGGCAGACCTGTGGCAGGCATAACAAGCAAACATGGAGAACTTTAAGCACTCAGGCCACAGAGAAAACAGAGCACATTTTGATGAAAGCACAAAGAATACCTGGGAGAGTAAGAGGGAAAAGATTTTTAGAAAAGCAGGCTACATTTTTAGAGGTCTTAAAAGCTGATGGCTAACTCTGGACGTACTTCATTTATTTATTTATTTATTTATTTATTTATTTATTTATTTATTTATTTTTTTTAAAGATTTTATTTATTTATTTGACAGAGATAGAGACAGCCAGCGAGAGAGGGAACACAAGCAGGGGGAGTGGGAGAGGAAGAAGCAGGCTCATAGCGGAGAAGCCTGATGTGGGGCTCGATCCCATAACGCTGGGATCACGCCCTGAGCCGAAGGCAGGCGCCTAACCGCTGCGCCACCCAGGCACCCCTGGACGTACTTCATTTAGATGCTACAGGACAGTGCAGAAGAGCTCTAGACAGGAAGGTATATTTTTCCACAGCAAAATAATAACTCTCTCAACTTCCACAATCTCCAGGTAAGTGATAAATGCAAAACTGCTATTGGCTTCTTAATTTTCCACATAACATTCATTTTTTAAAAGTTCAGTCAGGAACAAAACCCAATACTTACTGGCTCCAAATATTTGAGTTAAAATACTTTTTTGATGGCTACAGTCAATGTTGTAGGGAGTCTCGCCTGCTTTGTTGGGCCTATAAAGTAACCTCCCATCTTTGGGATTTCGTAAAAGAAGTTCTGCCAGTTTCCGACTCCTCCCACGAATAGCAATATGCAAAGGAGTGTCTCCTTTCTGTAAAATAGACAGGAAATTGGAACCTTCATATACTTTACATATAATATATACAGAGTAACAATTTTCAGGTTTCTGTGAAATAATGAAAAATCTGAACTTTTCATTTTTTCATATACAGTGAACAAATAATCTGAATTTTTATTTCTATCTTCTAATTTTTTTCTCAAGTTCCTCACCTAGCTTTTCTTGGGTTTTATTTCTCCCACAGCCTGCGAGAATGAAGGTCATTCTTCCCTCCTCCCCTCAAGTCACTAAAAGGAAAAGCAACAGGCTTTCTCCTTGCAGCATCTCCTAGGCCATGGATCTACCTTTATCCATCATCCAAATATTTATTGTCCACAATGTCCTCCACTTCCTCAACTACTTTAAATTCTAGTGTACAACTTTCTTCTGCATTTGTCTAGAAAGCGTCACAATCCATGCTGCTATCCCATCTAGCATGAGTGATCTCATCTGCTCCCATCCCCTTTGCCAACCAGCCACCATCAAATGAAGCCCTTACACTTCTTTCTACACTTCTCTCCTTGGAATCCTTCATATCATATCTATCCATGTCTGGCCAGTACAACCTCTTCTGCCCTCCTCACCTTTTACTTCTCTCTATATCAGCCTACCTTCTTTTATTAGAATCCCCAATCACATTAGTATTCACATTCAACACTAATGAAAACATGTAAAAACAAACCAAAAAAAAAAAAAAAGAGAGAGAGACCTTTTCTGCAATGTGTTCTCCCACTTTTTACTTCACAAACACCTCTCTTGAAGACAATGACCTAAAAAGTTAACAAATTAAGTTCTCAGTTCTCATCTACCCTGATCTTTTTAGAACACTAAATGAAAATGACCTGCAATATTCTTCCTATAGCTTCGATGGCACAACCTTATCTTGATTTTGACTCTCCTCTTCTGCTTTGGGTCTACTTCTTCCTTTTCTAGATTATCTTTCCACATCCTAAACACATGGCATAATAACTGTGTATCTTGAGCTCACTCTAGGTAAGGCACTGTGTTGGGTACTCTGGAAGATATAAAGATGGAAGATAAAACAGTCCCTAGCCTTAAACAGCTTACAGTATAACAGGAAGAAATCACATAAACATGCAAATTATAAAACAAAGTAGAATGTGACACGTGCCATAAGAAAAGTAAAGTTCTGTCCTCAGCTTTCATCTTTCTTCCCGTTGATGACCTTAGTCACACCCATGCAATTCTTTTTTCTTGGTAACTACGTGCCAAATTCTCATCATGGGCTTGATTTCTTGTCCAAATTCTAGTCCCACACTTCCCAATGCCTACTGGTGTCAGCCTCCTGAATGTCTCATCAGCCCTCAAACAAAACACATCTAAACCAGATTTCATTATTTTATTTCCCCACCTGAACCCCATCTCTTATCCCCAAACCTGTGAGAAGGTAGAAACATCATCTGTGGCATTTTTGCCAGACACGAGGTTTCTGAAAATGCAGGGAAGATGTTAACACAGCCAGTGTGCAGAACTGAGATCAGGGAGAGGCTAGGTGAAAATAGCATTAATCTTCATTCTGAAATGTATCTGTATGAAATCCTCCATGAAAAGCAAGGATCAGGACTCTTACAGGTTTGTATTCCAAATTCTAGCACGACAGCACCTTACCCGTCCTTGCCAGGTATGTGTTGAATGAATGAACAAATGCTCCAAGTACCATATGCGCTTGTCAGCAAGTATGTGCTAACTCAAGCCAAAGCAACACACAAAAGGATACAGAGACAGAGAACTCCAGGAAACTTAATGAGTATGAAACAAATATTTATAAATGCTATGTTACTGAATTAACGAGGCCATGTGGAATCTTACAGGGCACTTAGCCCAGTGGTTTCTTATTGCAAACTAGGAGACCAGGGCCAGAAACGAGTCAATGTCAGAATGAGAAAAACAGGCAATGCAGGAAGTTTTCTATAAAGCTAAATATATTCAACCCGCAAAATCTCTTGATTTTATGTCATTCCTAGTTTTCAATATCAAAGTTTCCTTTCTTTTATATGAAATTATACAAACATGGTAATAATAAGTGGGAAGATTTTTTTTCTTAAACAATGTTTTTTGATAAAAAGCAAATACATATTAATTCTGTGTTTTTTGTTTAATTGTCACATAAATAATAGAAAGATAAACTTCAATCTATTATGGATTAGAAGAGCCCAAACCATATCACACATTTAGATGGAAAAATTTATTTTTCTTACTTCATATATAAATCAATTCACTCTTTTTATGGGAGCAAATCAGTTGGAAGTAGAGAAAGAATTACACTTAAAATGAAAATCAGGAATCAACTCTATATGAAGTATTAAGCAATTGTTAAATTTACCATAGGAAATATGAACATTTCTCTAAGAGGATTATGGAGAGCACATGGCAGAACATTTTATCTCCTATTAGTGAATATTAACGCTAGTCTGCTCTATCTTTTCCAGCCCCTTGGATTCTTTCCTCCTGTTTGTCTGCAACAAGCTCTACATCTGATGACATTCTCCTTGTATGGCGGTCAATGGCAGCTTCCCATAACTAGTATGAGCAACAGAAGGAAAATCTGATGCAGCCTCTTTAATAGCATGCTAAGCCTGCTCACTCCTCAGCACACTATCAGAACAGCCAAGAAGATATCATAGGACCAAAATCCCACACAGACAGCCCCAGCAAGTAATCTCTCCCTCCACAAAATAAAACCAGACTCCCTTGAGTCCAGCAAATATATAGGTCAGTCTACCAACAGTCTTCCAAAAAGTGTTCTCTCTGCACAGATGTTTTACCTTATCTACAGCAGATACTTTAGCTCCTTTATCTAGCAGCAGCTCTACTACTTCAATATTTCTCATCTTGGTAGCCTTTATAAGTGGTGTTTCACCATCCTGTGGGCACAGATAAGAAGGTTTGCTGGATTAATAGCTCTATTCATAAATGTTTAAAGTCACATCAATGCACATGTAAGAATTCAAACATCTGACTCTGGCACAAAACTATACTGAAAATGTTCTCAAGAAAACATAGCTATAAAAACTAACAAGAAAAATGCTTTTCTTTTCCCAACCAATCATTTGTATCAAAATAATTTTATATCATTCAGCCAAGAATGGATATGCCCAGCTACTTATCAGCCATTTCTGGCAACACTCCCCTGCCCCTCACTGATTTGGCCATTCCCCAGGTTCTACCATTGACACGTGGGGCAGCCCCTCCAGAGACTACTTCCCATTCATACCAGCTCCCCGCCAACCAACCCACAGCTTGGACAGTCAATGTCCAGGCAAGCCAGAGCCTAGATTTTTCAGAGATCTTTACCACCATCACTTCAGTTCTCTGTGCACCTAAGGACCTGTGTGTAACAGGAAAAACAGTTTGGTACAAGAAGCATGCCTCTGGAAAACCCCAAAAAAGTTCATGATTGCTTTTCAAAATCAAATTAAGGGATACAGGAAGAGACCATAGTTCAGCACTGAATTAGGAGACAGAAACCTGGTCAGAACCCAAAGATTGTCACAGTGGCTGACACATAGGTTTAAAAAAAAAATTATTATCAAGGAGCCACCCACACACCAAAAGGTATCCCAGGAAACTTTCTGCACTAGGGTACTAAAGCTACCATAGTACAGGAAGATGCTGGTCCCAATCTCTAGCAGAGAAAATAGGAGTATCTTATGGGTGACTCCACGATTTTGTTCATTAAGAATTCCTGCCAATTCAATCCAAATACATTCATTCCAAATACATTTTCCCCCACAGAAACCTATTACACGTAAGGCCAAATAGTATCACTAAAGTCTTATATAAGTTTTATATTTTTCACATGATTTGACCAAAATAGACAAAAGTGACTGCTTTGGGGAACCAAGAACCACTCACACTGGTCTTTTTAAGAGGAAATGTGTTCTGCATTCCAAATAAAAGCATAAAAGAATTCTGAAAAAATGACCTGTCCACAATTTATGAATAGCTGATATATTTTCTGAAAGTATTTAATTATGAGAACAAATTACACACTATATTTTCTGTGAAAAAGAACTTCTGAAAGGATGCAAAATTACTCAATTTAATATAGATTATTATCAGTAAAATCAGTATAATTCTAATATCAAACAGAAAACGATTGAAAAAAATAAGCAGTATTAATATTCTGCACTGGGTATTGCTAGGAGAACAGAAATGTCCTTGATACCTTTGTGCATATCTCAGTGTCAGGATTGCACTGTAAGATATCTCTCACCATTGTTGCATTTCCTTTCTCTACAGCCCAATACAAAGCAGTTTTGTTGTCCTATATAACAGAAAAAAATCAACAATCACTTCATTTGAAATACAATATTGGAAACTGCTAGTTGTAAACATAAAACATCATTTTTAACATTTCTGCCAGAAAGCATTAATAGATCTTACCAACAAGCAGGAAATATTATTAACCCTTATTCTATCTTGGATGTACTCTTGAGAAATTCTTTATGAAAGATGCCTAAGAAAACAATACCACTTGATATAGAAAGTAGCAACCCCACATACTTGATAAAGCAAAGTATGCTGTGATCAGATTTCTGGGCCCTACACATTCTTGAACAAGTCAAATATTCTGCAAATATTCTGACCCTTGGCTTTTCATCTGCCCGATCTTTTCGAAAGATAATGCATGAGAATGTACTACACAAACAGAAGGTGAATTGTTTTCACCATGTTTTGCTTTCTTAATCCCCACCCACCCTGCACTCATACACCAATCCTGATCTGATCCTTTAAAATCCCATCTAGTTAAAAAAACAAAATTAGATCCAATAGACCATGAAAGGAGAGCTGGAGAACAAAATAAAGTGACTAAAAGGTAGGAAAACAGGATTGACAGACAAAAAGGAATTAGGTAAACTCTAAATAGGGAAGCCAGTAACCATCTTTTAGTGAAACTATAATTTTAATGCCAAAGACAGTCACTGACTTTCCAGGGCTGCCACACTAAGTCTCCCACACCGAAATTTCCCTGGTGGAGTTCCATCACCTCAACAATGTGCAGTAGCTTCCCAACGTTCCTAGCCTGGCCCTCAGACCTCTCCAGCCCTTTCTAGTTCTGCCTCTGTCCCATGCCACGCTCCCCGCTGGCCCGCGGCCAGCCTGACCTTTTTGCCAGCTAAGGAGTACAGTCTTTCCCTTCTCTGTTTTCTTGAATCTCCTCATCCTATCATTCCACTATCCTTGCCTGAAATACCAGCCTTCCTTTTCTCTACCTATCTAAATCTAACTCATCTTTCAAACTTTGCTCAAATTCTACCTTCTCTCAAAAGCCTTCCTTAATGCCTTCTTTTCCCACCTGAAGACTGGTATAGTGGGAAGTTTCACTAGGCAATCAATCAAATACCATCTTATACCAAAAGGCATCACTTTATATGTTTATGTAAAAACACAAAAATAAACGTAAAACAAAGTAAAACCTCCCTAACTAAAATACACATTTCTTACAGGTAAAGGTTTCATGTTAAGTTCCTCATGGCATTTGGCATAATATTTATTAGCCTGATTCAAAAATAGATTTGAGTAAAAGCTAAATTCAAGGGAAAACTAAGTAGAAATGTAGGCTGTCCGACAACAAAATGGACTATTAAGTACAGATTTTTTTTAACCTAAAGCTCTTGAAATATTGGATAAATTCACAAGTTTATGGGAGTTTTACCTAATCTTAGTAACCTTTGTAGCTCTGTGAGCTATGACCGCCTTAAGCAAAGTCCATGGGCACTATCGAGGGGTCCTAAGAAAGGCAAGCAGAATGGGGAAGAAGGAGAAGAAAGATAAAACAGCAAGAATGGAAGAACAACACATGGATGAAGAAGACAAAACAGGGAAAATACTAAAGAAAACAAATAAATTGGATACATTCAAAGTATCAGCAACTGTCTCAGTATCATAAACTACTCATTTCAGGACTGAATATATTTATACACTAGGAAGAGAGATGTATTTGAAAAATATGAGCTTCGAACATGCTCTAATGTCATCTAACATGACATCAATAGAGAAATTCTGTAATAATGGCAGTGAAACTTCATATAGGCATCCATTAAATACATTAAGATCTACTAGCTCATCTCCAGAGAAAACTCAGAAGAATGACATTGTCATCAGCCAACATGTACAAGTGACTGTGGGCAAAGATGACAGCAGCACAGGGGTCACACACACCTGTCCTCTAATGTCTATATCAGCATATTTCTGGAGAAGTGCTCGAACAATTTCCACATGACCGCCTCTGACAGCACCAATCAACACAGTATCCCCACTCTAAAAAGAGAAAAAAAAAAAAAAAAAGGTAAACTGATAATAAGAACAAATAAACACTGTTTTGAAGTTAATCGTACATTAATAGATATTCTTCTGCAAATTTCTTGGGAAAAAGAGTACCTCAAAATAAGAGAAAAATTTTAGTTAACTACCATTAATACCGGACATTAATAGCCCTAGAGTAAGAGACAGGTTATACCTAAAAATGAGGACTCTGAAATTCTACAACAAAAGTTTAGACAGACGAGTTACCAGAAAATAAGCCATACTCTTTGAAGGTGACTGACCTCCCACTACAAATGTACATTAAATTAAATGACACCAGAGCTGTCAATGAACCAAATGAACATTCAGGAATAACATAATACAACACCGTTGGAATAATGCTATATGAAGAAAGCCATGGATTGTAAAAAAGGGAGTTGTAGGGCTAGGGCTTTCAGTGAGTTTATAACCACATTTAAGGGAGAGGGTAGTTCCCAGACTAGTATCCATATTCTAGGCAATCTGGCATTACAAGCCAACAGTGCATAAGACTGACTCATTCCCCATGACAAGGATTAGATGAAGTTCATTACCTCATAAAGACAACTTTTGCCCTAAAATTATATTTACCAAACAACAATTATTATTAATTATATCTTCCTACTACTTCAAATGTAAAATGGCTATTTTGGCAATGGGCATAACTTTTTTTTACTCTAAATTACAAATCAGTTGTAGGAATTTGAGTTGGGCAAGTCTATGAGCTGTGGCTCACCTCAATCCTTAGTGGACCTCAATGGGTTATAAATCAAGATGCAAGTCCTTGAGGATTATTGAATTTAGCATCCTGTGTAGTATCTTAACTACTACAATAAAAGCAGAAATAAACCCAAAGCAAACCAATTTTAGTTGAGAATGTTAGCATTAATATGGTGCCAGAGTAGTAAGTTAATACAAGGTTATAAATATCTCATTCCTTACTACGTGCCATGTACCACTCTAGGTATTGGGAAACAAGACAGACAAGTTCTCAGCTCTAGAAAAACTGACAGTCTAGACGAGACAAACAGACAACATACAATAAACACAAATAAAAAATTAGAAAAATGGCATGTAAATAAATTAAAATATAGTGATGTCATAGAAAGTGACTGGACAGTGACTTTGGATTGGGTCATTTGAGAAGATCTTCTGAGGAGCTCATATTTAAGCTGAGGTCAGAATGACAAGGAGGAAACAGCCACACAGCGATCATGAAGATCAGCATTCCCAGCACAGCATAGCTGGTGAAGAGGTCCTAACGCAGCAACAAGATCAGTTTGTTCTAGAAAGGAAAAAAGTAGTGGAAGCAACCTATTAAAACTGGGGGAAGGGAAGTAGACAGATACAGTATGTGTTCTGGAGGTAGAGCCAACGGGACCTGCTGAAGAATTAGATGTGGTGGGTGGGGAAGAGAAATCAAGGCTAATGCATAGAACTTGGGGCGTTAACAACAGGGTGAATGGTGATGTCATTCACTCAGATGGAGAACACTGAAGGAAAAGCAGGGTTGGGATGAACCAAACAAGACATCTGCTTTGCTGTAACTTTTAAAACCCATCAAACATTCAAGCAGACAGTTCAAGTACAGTTGGAAATGCAAGTGTAGAGTTCTGAGAAAAGATTAGAGCAAGAGGTACAACTTTGAAAATTCTAAGTGTAACTGAAGCCTTGGGAAAATGAATAACACCAGCCATGAGCAACACTACAGTCACAGACATCAAGGACAGTGACAGATTAACAATACATGTGACATTTTCAGTAACAAAATTATCTGACAAAGATTAAAAAGAACACCCTTCACAAAGATTGAATACATTTTAACTTCTCAGTTTCAGAGGTAGAAATAAAACTTATCTTTTATTAAAAGGCATACATGAAGAATCCTGAAAGGTGTGAGAAGTTAAGATAATCTTCCATCATGTTACCACTAGAAGAAAAATCTCAAATAGGTAACCTACCCTATCAGGTATGTTCACATATGTTCCAGCATCGAGGAGATCCTGTACAATCTCTGTATGTCCCTCCTTTGATGCAATCATCAAAGCTGTATTTCCATCCTTATCTGTTAAATTTACATTTGGATTCCTCTTCAAAATTTCCTTTACTGACTGTGTGTAGCCTCCTTTTACTGCCACAATCAGTGCAGTCATTGAATTCTAAAAAACAAAAACCAGCCCAAGAAATCAGTATAATCTAGAAAAAATATGATTTATGCCACAGTTATAAAACTGATGTTTTCCAAAAGGTGGTCTATTATTAACAGTGATATCTGATAAAGAAATGCCAATATAAATAACCAGTCACATACCAAAACCGGCTAGGGAGCCTATTTTCTGTTTTTGAAGATACATTAATTTTCTTGAGTCAACAGGATAGTTACAACATTCAACTCTTCAAATGATAATCTGAAACTGGATTTGCTGACAATAAACAGACCCTCTCACTAATATAATGAGATGAGATGGGATGATTCAAAAGGAAACACATTCTAAATTAAAATAATCCAAAATAAGGTGAACCAGGCTTCAAACAAAGAATTGTTTACAATAAAAATCTGTAGGAAAACTGAAGTAAAACAATGAATTAATAGCTATAGGATATTTCAGTAAAGTATAATATATTCTTCTGTCTTTCACAGTGATCAAGAAACCACATTTTCAAAAATGATCTCATTTTTATGGTTCTTTTAAAAGCTGCACATCTGGGGCACCTGGGTGGCTCAGATGGTTAAGTGGCCAACTCTTGATTTCAGCTCAGATTATGATCTCAGAGTCCTGGGATCGTGCCCCACATCAGGCTCCACACTCGGCAGGGAGCCTGCCTGTGGATTTTCTCTCTCTCTCTCTCTCTCTCTCCCTCTGCCCCTCCCCCTGCTTGCATGCTCTCTTTCTCTCTCTCTAAATAAAAATAAATCTTAAAAAAAAAAAATAGAAGCTGCACATCTAATTTATAGCAATACATCACTTAATAGAAGAACCTGACTCATTAACGAAAAAAGTATTTAAGGTTGCTTCCTGAAAAACTGATCTATATTGAGATGTCATATAACTTCCTTATTGAAATATTTCAGTCATTAGATCAGCCTCCCAAACTGAGTCATAATTCTCTCACATATTAAAATAATATAGCCTTTTAAAATCCTGCAAGAATCAAAAATCATAGAAATAAGCCACTTATCCTCTGGATAAACTGTCCAGAAAAAAGGAAAGTGAAAGGTATGAACTTCATGACCGTCTAAGAATCATGCTCAGGGGCACCTGGGTGGCTCAGTTGTTGGGCGTCTGCCTTTGGCCCAGGGCGTGATCCCAGGGTCCTGGGATCGAGCCCCACATCGGGCTCCCTGCTCCGCTGGGAGCCTGCTTCTTCCTTTCCCACTCCCCCTGCTTGTGTTCCCTCTCTCACTGGCTGTCTCTCTCTGTCAAATAAATAAACAAAATCTTAAAAAAAAAAAAAAAGAATCATGCTCTTTCTCCACATAGCCACATAGCACTAAAATATTATATACTCTGTAAAGGTCAGCAATTAGTAGCATCTGCCAATATGGAAAATAGGAGGAACTGGTTGGTATTAAGCCAAGTGTGATTTAGAGTCCACTTTTGTTACAATGCAGCCAGAGATTTGGTAGTTTCCCTTCTCAATACTTTATGATTCATCTCATAGAATACTTAATTTTATGAAGAATATTCTATATTATTTCTTGTGCATAAATATCATTTCCTTTAACCATAATCTCACAAGTTCAAGGGAAAAGCCATCCGTTAGGCTTCTCCAGTACCCCCAGCACATTTGGCACAGGGCTGCGCACACAGCAGGTGCTCAATATGGAATTAATAATTGCTACTAGGTAGGATGTATTGAACCAATTTTTAAGCTTTCTAGGTTTTGACGGCTGATCTCTGACATTTTTAAATCTATTAGAGGAGGAAAATAAGTCACAGCTAAAAATATCCAAAAAATTATAATATTATTTTGATTGATTTAAAGAATATTTCACTACTGATTCAATCAATAGTAAGATTACTGTAAGATGTTCTTTATAGTTTTAGCCTCCCAAAATTTACATGCATTAGCAACAGATCCTTAAAAGCATATATTTACAGTACACACTATCTAGAACATAATATATTTATCAGGATAGTAGAAAGAAAATGCTTGTTTTTCCTAAGTATCACTTAAGAACTACAGGGAAAATTTTCTAGACATATACTAAGAAAGAATATTCTCTCCCTTAAAACTAAAAACATATCTCTATTACAGGGTTTATTAAACAGAAAAGATACTTACAGCTCCTTCTTGATCAACATCAGCTCCCATGGCCAATAAATGTTTAACACACTCCAAATGACCCTTCCGTGCAGCCCAAACAAGAGGGGTAGTTCCATACTATAAAAAATTAATAATAAATGTAAAATTATTATCAGAGCTGTAGTAAAAGAAACTTTCTCAACACAAATTTTAATAAAAATCATATTGAGTATTCTTAAATTACTGTTTATACAAATTATAATTTTAATCCTGGATAAGCCACATTTTCCCCAGTCTCCTTCTCCTGAAGAGATGATTAACCACTACATGAAACTTAACCAATTTTAACTTCAATAATTAGTGACAATTTTTCCATCATAAAGTCATACAGCCTCTAATTTTCAACAAGCTTTCACTGCTTCCTGTATCTTGTGAAATACAATTTAAAGTCCAACAGTGTGACTATAGGCAAAAATAACAACCAAATGACAAATACAATTCTAAGTACTTTACATGGGTTAACTCATGTAATCCACATCACACAAAAAAGGAGAATTTGAAATATCACTTTTTCACAGAGAGCAAATGAGGCCCTGAGAAATTAATTACAGGTTTAAAGTCACAAAACTATTAAGAGGTAGAAAAAGACCCATGACCCCAACAGGCCTGCTTCAGTCTGTGCTCTTAACCACCACCCGCAAATCAGCCACTAAACTTGATAAAATAAAGTTCCCTAGAAACTGCACTTAAAAGCACCTTTAGCTGGAATGTGATTCAAAAGATATCAGAGAATGTACATTATGCATAAAAGCAATGCTCTGTCTTTGGGGAGTCTGGCAATCAAAAGACACATGAATACCCACAATGATCCTAAACTACATGAGACTACAGATTGAAATAAACATGTAATAAACACCTACTTTCTATAACGGCTTGTCCAACAAAACTTTCTATGCTGATGGAAATGCTCTATAATTCTGCACTGGCCAATACAGTAGCCACTAGTCTCATATGGCTATTGAGCACTTGAAACGTGGCAAGTACGACTGAGGAACTTTGTTTTTATATTTTCTGTGTTTAGTACAGATACATGGTACTGCACACAGGAGGTACTAAACATTTTCTCAAAATGTCAGAGTGACAGAGTAGTAGCATAATACCTGATTCTGGAGGGACACTGAATGCGAGGTCATATAAAGCATTTCTCAATAGGCCAGAAGGAGAAATTAAAGATTTCACCATCATACTAAAGTGTCAAATCAGAAACATCAACAGAGAGAACCATATCCACTTCGGACATAAAATAAAACCTCACTAGTCTGCATTAAAAGACAGCCAATCTTGATGAGTGCGGTATTGTATGCTAAGTGATGAAGCACTGAATTCTACTCCTGAAACCAACATTGCATTGTATGTTAACTAACTAGAGTTTAAACAAGAATTTGAAAAGAAAAAAAAAAAAATAGAAGACAGCCATTCTGAATTAACGAACAGTCCCAAATAAAATTTTTAAGTGACACGTTGTAAGTATTTGCAATAGTCTCTTTACAGTCCTTGTTAACCTATTATTTTAGATAATACTTTTTAAAAATGAGCATAACCTACATAAAGTGTATAAAATACATCAATCTAGGAGGCACCTGGGTGTCTCAGTTGGTTAATCATTTGACTTTGGCTCAGATCATGATCTCAGGGTCCTAGGATTGAGCCTGGTGGGTCAGGCTCCATGCTCAGCAGGGAGTCTGCTTCTCACTCTTCCTCTGCCCCTCCCTCCACTCTCTCTCACTCTCAAATACAAAATCTAAAAAAATAAATAAAATAAAATACATCTATCTTAAATGTACTACTTGATTTTTCTACATATGTATACACCCATAAAAGCACCATGCAGATTAACATAAGATGATTCCCGACATTGCCATCAGGTTAAGCAATACTGTTTTACTTAAATTTATGCTCAGAATATATTCCAATTATCAAAAATGTCTAATTATTAGCTATTTTCCTATATTTCACTGAACTGTTATTAATTTGAAAAGATTACAGTTGCCCACAATGTGTCAAGTTCTAATTAAATAAATACTTATCAAATGTTTAGGATGAATATTAAGGATTTAAAATTGAATAGAACAAAATTCTGAAAAATTTTCTGAAGCGGATGGCAAATGAGTGTGAAGGATGAACAGAAAGTAAAGCAGACGAGGAGGGGAGAGCTCTCTACACTGAAAGAGCACACACAAAGGCATGGAAGGGCTAAAAACAGATGAATCCAGGAACCCACATCCTCTGGCAGTCTAACAAGCAAGGCAGTGTTAGGGTTCAGATGGCAGGAGAAAGGGCAGAAAGGGAGTCAAGGCCTGTCTTCACACATCATACAAGGGATTGATGTCTTCAGCATTTTAGGCATGAGAGAGAGAGAGAAAACTAAACCTAAATTTTACAAAGATCACTCTGGCAACCATACATAGAAAGCAGCTTAGGACTACAGTTAGGAATAAGAGTTACAATAGAAAATTCAAGTAATGAAAATATAGAATCATCCCTATCTATTTTTCAGAGAATGATGAATGTGATGTAAAAAAAACAATGGAGGGACATCCAGTAGGTAATATGTGTAAGGAATCCACCTATGAGGTATCTATCTATATAAAATACATTCATAAATATAAATAGAAGATTCGCCAGCACAGTCTCATGAGATCATATGTAAAAACTTGCACATACTGAGTAGACACAATATGGACTGGAACCTGGAAAGATCCCGCTGACCTACCTTATCGGAGCAGTTGACTTTAGCACCATTTTGCAGTAAAAGATGCACTATATCTGCATGGCCTCTCCCTGCTGCCCAAATGATTGGGTAAACACTGTACTGCTGGGAGACAGGCAGGTGGGGAAGTAGGTAGACGGAGATGAAGAGGAAGGATGCAAGGGAGGGAGGGAAAGAAAAATCTTTTAGGTGGGTATTTACAACACACATTTGCTAAGAATAGTAAATAATAAAGGGAGTAATACAAAGTAATATTTTAAAAAATCAAGTTACAGATCATTCTGCACTTTACAAAAACATATAATACTCATAAGACACAGTAAGCTAATAAAATGCACTCAACCTTAAATACATATATATTTATATATATAATATTTAATAAGTATATATATTTATTTTTACAGATTAATGTATTTAATATGATTATCTAGCCAAGAGGAAAGACTAATAAGAGAAAGGTATAATTCTTCCAATAACTTATATAATCCTATTAACTTGAGTAAGTTTCTCCTTTTTTCAGCTTTACGGAGGTATAACTGACAAAATCGCAAGATATTTAAAGTGTACAACATGATGATCTGACATATGTATACAGTATAAAAGGATGTCCTCCATCAGAAGGATAATCTCTCAATCTGCAGTCTGAGATCAAGTCTCAAGCAGAGTAGTAATGCATGTATTACCATGTAAAGAAATGTACAGAAAAATGGTATGGCTATTTGGTAAACACCCCTTTTCTTTAAATAAGTTTAGATTAAGAATGCATACCCACAGAAAACAGGCAAGATGACTTTGAAATGTTATATAGCTACAATTAACATTTAAGCTCTAAGAGTTGCCTTTTTGTTGGTAAAAGCTGAGAAATAAGCTTAGCTTGAGAAAAAAATTCTCATTGTGATTTGAAATCACATCCTGCATTATTATTTTTAAGAGCTAGATAATTTCTATCCAATATGAAGTCTAAAATATAATCAGCCTTAAGTATTACCTAAAAGAACTTACCACTTATATTACAGTGAAATTTTTGTGAACGCTTACCAAACCAGTGACACTTGGATTGGCACCATGAGAAAGAAGCAACTCTACCACTTCAGTACGGCCTTTGTAACATGCCCACATAAGAGCTGTCCATCCTCCCTAAGGAAAAAAGGATTGGGGGAGAGAAAACTTTTGGTCATCTCCAAGCAAAAAAAAGCCATTAATGAAGTTCTTTCTTTAAATATTTCTATACAAAACCATGGTGTATTAAGGCACTGCTATGTAGTTTTAAATTCCCAAGCTCCCCAAATACACAATAGTATCTGAAATAAGTCAAATCTCTTAATTCCAGACATGATTACTCCAAATTTTCACTATATCATGGAAACTAAAATAGAGAACATTCATGTTAGATTTTTCAAATTTCCAAGATTTATTTTGGTTGTCCAAAAATTTTTTCTTCGAAACACTATGTCCCTAGATATTCCTGTATGAGTCTAGACTTTTTCTAAAGAGGATTTCTAGCAATCATATTCAACCCCCGCATTTAAACACATCCTGTAAATCCCATATCATTACAGCACCTCTTGCTAAAAAAGAGAGGATACTGAGGCAGAGATCTGCAGATCACGACTTCCATGAAGTCACGATGACATTCTGTTTTCTAAACTACAAGAGCAATTTTCTTTTCTTTTTTATTTTAAGCAATTTTCTCTTCAGCTATAATGCAATTCAGTAAAAAAGACCAATGTAATCAAATCATACAAAGAAATAAATGTTTTGGTTTTTTTTAAACCAGCATTTAAATCCACATTTGGTTCTGAGAACATAAATCACTTAATCCTTCTGAGTCTCTTTCATCATCACCAAAAAGGAGATTAAAAAAATACTTGCCCCGATCTGAAAAAGGCACAATTGTAGAAAGGGCAAACAGATCAGTGGTGGCCAGCGGCTGAGGAGTGGATGGAGGGGATAATTATAAAGGAGCGGGTGGGGGTACTGTTGAGGTGGTAGAACTGCTCTGTGTAGAACGTGGTGGTGACATAAGACATTACGCACCTGTCAAAACCCACAGAACTGTACACCACAGGAGTGAATTTTACTGTATGCAAATTTTTTAAAAATCAGCCAGAATATGGAAAGAAAAAATTGAATACAGACTGAGCCAAATGAATCTAACTATATTACAAATGAATCACATAATCACATAACTACTTAGAAGCTAACCCTAGGTAACTTCGGAAAGCAATATTTTGACTGAATACTGTAATGTTAAAGACAGAAAGAACTGTACACAAACACTGTATTGGTAAATCTGTTTCTCTCAGAGTATCGATTAGAAATTCTGGAACTGCTTTATTTGTATACTAGAGTTGAACCAGTAAGTAAATATATTGTGTGGATAATAGAGCCAGATTTCTCACCACCAGAGAAGAGTTACAAATTAAGGAAAGGGAAAAGGTTATAATGAATTGGGTTGGCAGTATCAACCTGGTCTCTTTAAAAGAAAAATACATGCACAAATACAGAAATAGATGCATGTATATACAAGAGTTAGTATACAGACATATATTTTCTTCTATGTCTATCCACTGAGAAGGACTACAAGTAGTGATACCCCAGTAACAATAAGCTCACCTAACACCTAAACCAAGATACTGGTTTCTCAATACCATTTTCCAATAAAAGAAACCATGGTTCCTTGGAAAACTGATTGATTCCAGGGCTGATAACCAGGAAAATAAGCCAGGAAAAATACAAGATAAATCTGGGCCTGAAGTATGTGATGCCAGAAAGTAAGAAGTGCTTTAAAAAAAAAAAAAAAAAAAAAGGCATCCCAAAGGGCAAAAAAGCTCCCAATGGTCAAAGTTGGAACAACCTGAGCAGGAAAGTAAGTACACAACTAGATTATAACCTAAAGAATAAAATAAATACTCATCAGACTATATATATCTAAAGATAATCTAACTACATACAGATACATAGAGAGAGACATGGAAAGAGAAAGATCTCTTCCTTACAGAAGAATCCAAATTAATCAATGTATAGGGAATGAAGGAAGTAGAAAAATCACCATTATAATACCAAAGATACATTGGTAGATGTTAAAACAAATGAGTGAAAGTTTAATCAAAAGCAGGACATTTGTATAGTTTCAAAGTATCTTCTTCAAAATACTTAGCAATTACAAAAGGGGAAATAGTAATCTTACAGTGAAGAAATCTCGCAGACACTACCTTAACCAAGAGATCAAGGTTAACATCAGTGACAGTTTGCTATCATGTACCTAGAAGTGGTGCACTGAGAAGAGAATACCATCTCTGTGCTATCCTTCCCAACAAAGCACAATCTCAATCTAATCATGAGATACATCAAACAATCTAAATTAAGAGACATCCTAAAAATGCCAGAGGAGGGGCACCTGGGTGGCTCAGCTGGTTAAGCCTCTGCCATCTGCTCAAATGATCATGATCTCAGGGTTCTGGGATCAAGCCCCCAATCCAGTGCCCTGCTCAGCGGGGAGACTGCTTCTCCCTCTCCTTCTGCCCCTCCCCCTGCTCTTATGCACTCACTCCCTCTCCTTCTAATAAAAAAAATTTTTTTAATAAAATAAAATAATAAAAAATAAAAATGCCAGAGGAGTAATCTTCAAAAGGGTCAAGGTCATAAAAGACAAGGAAAGGATGACAATTTATCTAGGTTGAATTATAGAGCTTGGCATTTAGTCAAGTCTTACATACACCAACATTTTAATCTTTAAAATGCCTGCCCAGAATTGTTTTAATATCATGCTCTCCTTTTAATTTGTGTAATGTCTCCCTACGCAACAATCGAGGCGGAAACTATGCCCAAATTTGCAAAATGAAAAGATTAGAACTGAATACCTTTAGTTTAGCGCCCACAAAGGTCCTCTTAAGAAAAAAATCCTTACATTAAAAAAAAAAAAAATCCTCACTAGACTTTGAGATGTTATATCCTGGTTCTTCCTGAATCCCAAGACAACCCCTGGCGGTCACTCTCCTCTCCTACACAAGTCCCAGGGACTTTGTCTTCCCTCACAGGTCAGTAGTTACTACCACCCACCCAATCCTGTGAAGTTAGGGTCCCTCAACACTAACTATTCAGGGAGACAAAGCCTTCAGTTTCCCCAGGAAATAAAGAAACATATGGAAAACTAAAAAAGCTTAAGGTCATTTTGTACAAATCTTACTAAATTTGACACATTCATAATGTGTACTTTAGAGTTCCTAACTCCCTATTAAAATATGTGGAAGAGCAATAGAGCAGAAAATCTTTGGAGTAAGGCAGACCTGGGTTCAAAACTCAGCCTGATTGCTTTGGGCAAAGGGCACTTCTTCCAGTTTCAATTTCCTGAACTGTATACATTGAGAACAAAATTAATCCCTAGCCCAGAGGATTGTTCTGAGAAGTCAATTAACCACAGAGAAGCTAAAGCACATAAAGAGACCAGGCATAGAAGAGGTACCTAACATTAATTCATCTGATGAACTGATTTGGTGCCTTTAATAAAATATTGAGAACTAGGTAACTCCACACATTTCCTTTCTACTTTATATACCAGTAAGATGAGAACACCACATTTTACTCTTGCCTGCCATACCAACCCATCCTCTACCTAGGATACTGACATCATGATCTTCTCTCCCTAAACTTTTATAGCAATATACTTTAACTTCTTTTCAGAAATAAGTAGGATATAAACAGTTCTGTATCTTCCTGTAAAAATAAATATACCACCTACTTAAGTCTGAGATTACATTTAAGATCATAGAGGTAAACACACTGTGTAAAATAATAGTAAGTACAAGATGGCAGAATGCTGCAGTTTCTTAAGAACTCAGACTGCCTGCACTTCATAAAGCGTTATCAGCAAAGTGGCACGTGCATTACACATCAAGGCAGATCAATTCCTTTCTCTCTTCCACTGTTAAAATCAACTTTGGAAAAGGCTGAATGTTTTGCAGAATAAATAAGCTAGAAATGATCTCTTTCTTCATCTTTATGTTTTAAGAAGATGACAGGAGCAAATAAGAGCTAAGATAATTAATCATATCTTGTTAAACTTGTGTATAGATGCCATGTCTGAACACAATTACATTTTTAAAATAAATTTATAAATATTATTCTGAAAGTTATAACTTTAAACAACTGAAAATATTTTTAAAACTATACTGTGCCTCTTAAAGTTCCTCTTAAAGGAAACCGTTCTAAGTTTTAAAACATTGGTACGTTGAAAGCTAATGAGCTGTTTTTAATAATATTTCTGAATTTTAAACTCTGAAATAAACTGAAAATGATGACTAAGAATATTCTAAAACATGGTCATTACATCACCTGGGTTTTCACACATTCTTGAGAGTCGTTTCAATGCCCAGCCCCATATCCTAAAAGCATTATTATAATATAATCTCACACACAAAAATACAATGTTCTAGACAGATCTATTACTGTCAGTAAGATTCCAGCTAATTAAACAACATATCATAACCAGCGTACATACCATATCGCGGTGCTCCAAGTTGACCCCACATTTAAGCAGTTCTTCCACAATATGCACGTGCCCTTCCTTTGATGCTGATATAAGCGCTGTCCAGTTATCCTTAAACACACAGTCACCAATGTTACCATTTCAGAACCAAAAATAACAATGCAAAGTGAGGAAAAATAAATTCAAGTTTACATACCAAATGATCATACCAAATTGACATGATTTGACCCACTCTGAACTACTCTAAAATAACACTGCAGCGCAAGCTGTTAAGAACATATCCGGCATCCCGGCAGTGGTACAAAAGTGCTTTCACAACTGCTTGGTCAGTCTTTTCACTGGACATTTAATCACACACTGTGTTTTTTAAAAACAGAAAAGATGACTATCAAAACCTTAAAGCTAATCCTTGTGGCTGGCAACCATTACTATAAATTGAAATTAAAGAGCCTGTCATCACATTCACAGGCTATTAAACTAAGGCAATCCCATGCGATAAATTTAGAAACTACATGGTAAAGAAAAAACTACTGTCCTTTATTTTTAAATAAAGGCTATAAGTACCCAAGTATATGTGCTCCTATTCAGCCAGTGCCATCTATATTTAAAAAACATGAAGAGCTGTCTTACCTTTCATTTAAAGTAAAAATGTCTTTTTATTTTATTATGTTCAGTTAGCCAGCATATAAAAAAGGTAAAAATTTCTCTCCTGCATCACCCCTTTAAAAAACTGACTTAACATGTTATTAGGCAAAGTTAAGATAGATCTGAAATAACAACTGTAATCTACTAATTTTGAATCACTTCTTAAAAACAAAGAGCAAAGTTAAGGAAAAGAAAAAGACAACAAATAAGTAGATTATTTTAATATATACCAAATCTTCCAGATTGCAATTAGCTCCATTCTTAATTAATTCTTTCACTATTTCCAGATTGCCTTGCTCAGCGGCTATCATCAATGGTGTCTGGCCACACTAGAGAATATAAAAGACACAGAAGGCTTTATGAAATGCCACAGTTAAATAAATCACACTTACATTTTCACAATGGTACGTTAAACATTGTTTACAGAATTTCTCAAATTTAGAAACACCTTTGAAATCTTAAGTTTTCAGTCTGCTAAGAATACAGACGTCAAAGAGAAAATGAAACATTTTTTTAAAGATTTTATTTATTTATTTGCCACAGAGAGAGCACAAGCAGGGGGAGCGGCAGAGGGAGAAGCAGGCTCCCTGCTGAGGAAGGAGCCCGATATGGGACCCGATCCCAGGATCCTGGGATCATGACCTGAGCCAATCACAGACACTTAACTGACTGGGCCACCCAGGAATCCCTGAAACATTTTTTCACTACCGCATTAGTAGTCTGGTTTGGGCACTACAGTTTCATTTAAAATAAGTAAACATGAAGGGGCGCCTGGGTAGCGCAGCGGTTAAGCATCTGCCTTCGGCTCAGGGCGTGATCCCGGCGTTCTGGGTTCGAGCCCCCACATCAGGCTCCTCCACTAAGAGCCTGCTTCTTCCTCTCCCACACCCCCTGCTTGTGTTCCCTCTCGCGCTGGCTGTCTCTCTTTGTCAAGTAGATAAATGGAATCTTTAAAAAAAAAAAAAAAAAGTAAACATGAATACTAGGCTCTGAAAAGTAATTACCACAATGTATATAAAAATCTTAGCATATCTACGGTAAACAAACTTTCTAACAATACCAGATAGAATATGATATAGAATGTGATTTTAACCGTATATTTAAGATGTTCATCAGGGCAAGAGGGAGGAAAATAAAACAATAAATAAAAACAATATAGGTGCTATATATAATATGTATATAGTTTTTTAAGACCTCCTTAAAACCTTAATTCATTAAACTCAAGTTTCTTCTAATTACACCACAGTTGCCCAGCCTGCATGCCTGGAATGAGCCACAGTAGTAAGATACAGTACTTCCTGAGCTCTGAGACAGTGCAGCAGGGCCCAGGCAGCCAGGTCCTGGGAAGGGTTCCCTCCAGCAGCAAGACTCATCTACCGCAAGTACAATACACACATGGTCATCTTCTGTAAGCGCCGTGGCATGAAACAGATGAGCAGCACTGGGCTAACAGTGAGAGTACCAAAGGTGTTAAAACATATTAAGGTATATGGGAAAAAATTTACCCCAAAATTAAGTTTAATTAGACAAATATTTACTTAAGCATCTTCTTACTATGTGTATATCAGTATGGGGGAAAATATCTGTAATTTTTTTAAAATGCTAATATGGCATCGTTCCTCTGCATAAAATCCTCAGTGGTTTTCAATTGTTCTTTTGGACCAGAACCAAAATAGTTACAGTGGCCATGCATCGCAGGACTACCTCAAAACTTATTCTGTGCCATTTCCTCCTCACCAACCTACCCATACGCTCTTTCCCACCTTTGGACCCTCACACAAAGTTTTCCCTCGGTCTCATCCATTTAGTTAACTACCACCCATCCTTCAGCTCTTGGGTCAAACATCAACCCCTCAAGGAAGCCTAATAACCCCCTCTAATTTGCCTTTACTATACTAATCCTTGTTTGTAATTACTTATTTTTGCATGAATAACAAATTATTATTGTCCATTTCTCCTAAAGGCTCTAAACTCCATGAGGGTGAGAAGCATGTCTGTTTTTTTAACTTAATACTGTATTCCCCCCAAAAGGGAGGCAAACCAAGGAAAAGACTCTTAACTACAGAGAACAAACTGTTGGTTACCAGAGGGGAGATGGGTGGGGGATAGGTTAAACAGGTGATTGGGATTAAGGAGTGCACTTGTCATGATGAGCATCAGGTATGGTATGGAAGTGCTGAATCGCTAAATTGTACACCTGAAACTAATATTACACTGTACAAAAAAAATCAACATAAGTGTAGATGCAAAAATAATAATAATAATAATAATAATAATAATAATAATAATACTGTATCACCAGTGTGAAGGGCAGTGGCTGTCACACAGGTACTCAAGTATTTGTTGAGTAAATGAGTGAGCAAAGGCTCAAAGAATTAAAAAATCTGTCAATGGCAATATACAAAAAAAGCAAGTAATTATAATAACTGACAAAATACAACAGATGCTATTATAAGAATAATACAAGTAAAGAGTTAAACACAAATACTCATTTAAACAAAGTACAAAAGTAAATCGCATTAAATACAGACATTCTTATCTAACAATGGATACTAAATTATATGTCATTCAACCAACGTCATTAGGGAATGAGGTATTACGCACAAATAGGTTTTCCAGGTGAAAACGCTTATCCTTTAAACATTAAATTTGATTATATATTTTATGATAACCATTATTTTAAAAAGCAGTGCACACATTACTACTTGTTAAACAGATTATCTTAAACAACATGTTTACAATTGAGTCATAACTACAGACATCAATTATTACACCAAGCTTGCCTCTATCAGCTCTAACACAAGCTTTCTATAGCATCCTTCCCCCTTCTAATCAACTGAGATAAAAAGTGAGATAACAAAGTCATTAGTCTAATACGTAAGTTAAAGCCAATTAATCCTAAATCCATGGCCCTAAGGATATATGAATTTTACATCAGAGTTTTCAGATTAGTAACTCCAGAGACTCAGAAGTTTTCTGTTTACTTTCTGGGGTCACAGTCACACTTCAGATTGTTCACAGAGACAGGTGCTTCTAGAGTATGAGGGAAAAAATAACATAGATGTGCATAAATACCTATAACACAAATAAGAAAGATGATATAAATTTGATTAACTAGAAACAAGCCAGACGAAAGACTTGAATAGTCATTTGTTTCTCTTGCAAAAACTATTACTATTAGTTGTCTCTCCAGTATCCAGAGTGACGGGATTTTGTTTAGGGGTAGCAATGTGCTCAGCTAAAAAAACCCACATTGTTCACCCTCACTTGCAGCTGGATATGATCCCATGATACTGCTCTAGCTAAGTCTCCCAGGACAGCTCAGTAATTAGACTAGTTCAGCTCGCATGTCTTTTTCCATCTTCTTGCCCCATACGTAGACAAATGCTGGAGTTGTAGCAAGATGGCTGACATGCAGTCACCAGCACTCAGTGAGGAGTGGAGAGACAGGAAGGAGCCTGGGAAGATACCCTGAAGCTATCATATCAACCTTGGAATGGTTCCTCCAGCTTGTCATCATGTGAGAAAAATAAGACCTTACTTTGATTAAGACACTATTTTAGGAGCTATTACATGCATTCTCAACTGATACACCTTTTACAGCTACACTAATCAAAAAGATAAATAATTTCTGAAAAAGGTTACTATGAGGTTTTATTGGATTCTCAAAGATAGAAGAAAAGTTACCTTATAAGCTAGGCCTTATAACAAAACATTTACTTATTCTATTAGTTCTTGCTTAACCAATCTTGTAACTACATTTGTGGAGACAGAGTAACTTAGAAACAGCTATGACAACTTTATACTTTCACTTCGAAATGAATCACTAAAGGCCCCTTCCATACCTAATTCCACACATCCCAGGAAACCCCAAGTCCACTGCTTCCCAGAATACAAAGAATCACATAACCCCTACTCCACTTATAATAACCTCAAGCCAAAAGACATTAGAGCAAACACTGAACCAACTGAAGTTCCCCCAACAGGTCCCATACTTACCTCAGCTTCCCAGAAGACTACAATGCAAACATATTTCCTACTCAACATCTCTTTGCTCTTCCCAATTCCTAGGTAGTCCTACTTCTATTTATTTAGATGTACCAGATTTCAATAACCGTTGCCCTTTAAAGCAAACCTTTGAAGAATGTATACTTCTTCCAATAACTGTAGTGAAACTAAAACATTTTTAAATTCTTTGAAATGTCCCTCCGATTCTATTTCTAAGCACACAACAAAATGCACCCCATGAATTTAAAGTTCCACTTCATTTTCCTAGGAGAATACTGTCCAACCTCAGCACGATAATCTTGTACCAAGAAGAGCTGAGAATAACTTTCTGTTCTTTCCGAGGGGAGGGGAGGGGAGGGGAGGGGAGGGGAGGGGAGGGGAGAGGAGAGGAGAGGAGAGGAGAGGAGAGGAGAGGAGAGGAGAGGAGAGTTGAGCTGAGCTGAGTTTCACTACTCTACAAAGGGCAAAGATCTATCATCATTGAGAATATTCACAGGCCAAGAGCTACCTAGCTTACAAACAAAGCAGAGAGAAAAGAAGGCAAGAAATTAGCATTTACTGATGGCAGCAATTATATGCTAAACACAGTATGGCAATTTTCCCCACATTATTTTATTTTATTGATGTAATCTTTAGGAGACCTTTTCAAAACTGAGAAACAAAACACATTAACATAAAGTAATTAAATACTTTTAAGGTCAAGAAAGAAGAGAAGAAAATCCACACAACTTTACAAAATTCTATAAAATTTAAATTTTATCAGAAGCTGTAGAAGCAAAATGCCAAAAAAGGCCTTGGGAAAGCTACTTTCTCTCCAACCCTCACACTGAGCCATAACTGAACAATCCAGGCTGTTTCAAATCATTATTTTAAAACTCCAATTTCAATTGATGCAATACTAACCTAGATATAAATACCATTAATATCAGGGGTTGCCTGGTGGCTCATTCAGTTAAGCAGCTGATCTTGATTTCACCTCAGGTCATGGTCTCAGGGTTGTGAGACCAGGCCCCACATCAGGCTCCATGTTCAGTGTGGAGTCTGCTTGAGATTATCCCTCTCCCTCTCCCTCTGTACCTTCCTCCATTTGTGCACTCTCTAAATAAATAAATATTAAAAATTTTAAAAATAAATACCATTAATATCAGTTAAATGCTACCTCATGCATGATATCTAGTGAAGCTCTATACCAAATATGCTTCATTCCTTATGGGAATAAGATTAATATAATTTTGTGCTTATTGATGTGTTATATTTCTTCTTCCAAGTGAAGCTATTTTCTCAGTATTCCCATAGAAAATGTCTATGAAGTAAAATTTAATATTTTTTAAATATCATTTTATTATTCCAAATATGCTAATATATGCTAATAAAATGACTACTTTTGTAAATAACTCTTGATAACAATGAACAATCTCCAATTACAAATTTTCTCTCTTATCTGTTTAGAACAATTATTGACAACGCATAATCACAGAAGAGTTACCTAACCAAAACATATTGTGTTCAATATAGAACACTGAAAATATCAGCATATCATTAGATGAACTTATGCTGAAAACTCAAAGAATCGCAATAGATCATAAACAGATTATAGTTTGAAATAAAACAGAACAGAGTTCAAATCTGGGTTCTACCAGATAATATCTGGGATAGGAAACTAAGGGATTAAGCCATTTACCTGTAAATCAAGATAAGTAACAGCATTATTCTTTATAGATGTTGCTATGCAAATTAAATGAGCTGATTCAATAAAATCATTATTGTAAGGTTATTGCAATAACAAATTTTGTTATAGAATAACAAAATTTTACGTTAAGATTTCCTTATGCCAGTTAACATTTAATGAAATTAGGTCCCCTATGTCAAAAATAATCATAATCATAAAGTAATAACTGCTGATTCCACAACTTTAAAAAATTTACCATATGTGTATATTCATGTTCATAGCAGCACTAGTCACAATAGACAAGAGGAAGAAAAACACCCAAATTTCCATCAATAGATAAATGCATAAGCAAAATTCAATGGAATAGTATTCGGCTTTAAAAAGGAAAGAAATCAGGGTGCCTGGATAGCTCAGTTGGTTAAGCGTGTGCCTTTGGCTCAGGTCATGATCCCAGGGTCCTGGGACCAAGCCCTGCAACAGGCTCCCTGCTCAGCAGGGAGTCTGCTTCTCCCTCTACTTCTGCTCCTCCCCACTGCTCGTTCATTGTTCTCTCTCTTTCAAATAAATAAAATAAAATCTTTAAAAAAATAAAATAAAAATAAAAAGGAAAGAAATCTTGTCACATGCTGCATGATCGAACTTTAAGGATATTATGCTAAGTGAAATCAGCTGTCACAAAGACAAATACTATGTGATTTCACTTATATGAGGCATCGAGAGTAGTCAAATTCATAGAAACAGAAAGTAGAAGAGTAGTTACCAGGGACTGGTAGAGAGAGAAGGGACTGGAGAGAGTTACCAGGGACTGGAGAGAGAAAGAAATAGGGAGTTGCTATTTTACAGGTATGGAGTTTGAGATCTGAAAAAGTTCTGGAGATATTTCACAACATTGTGCATTAGTTACAGCACTGAACACAAATGAAATGGTTCAGATGATAAATTTTATAAGTTTATCCCCACAACAAAAAAATAAAACTCTTTACATGTCTACACACACAGATACATATATGTACACGCATACAGACATACATATGTATTTATTACTTTTCATCACCTTATCCACTGGCAAAAAAATTACACTACATTGAAAATACAGTTTTAAGAAAGTTTTGGGTTTTTTCCCTTAAGTTTATTTATTTATTTATTTATTTTTAAGTAATCTCTACACCTAATGTGAGGCTCAAATTCACGATCACAAGATCAGTAGTCATATGCTCTTTAAGCTGAGCCAGTCAGGTCACCCTAAAGTTTTATTTTTCTTAAATTCAAAAAAATAAATACAAACTTTGACACTTAAAAAATGCATATAAAAAGGTTTTTAGTCCCTAAAATGCTGTATTGTGATGCTTCATGATAAAATAAAATCAACAATTTCCTTACTTGTATTGTTGAATAGAAATATCTAATAGAAGTTAATGAAAATGGTAAATATATATGTCCTTATCTTATTAAACAAAACACCCGACCTATTTAACTGTTTCTTAAAGACGAAGGCTCTTTAAAATCCCTAAGTGTATGGAATGAATAACTCAGAAAGAGAACTAAGGTTCCATTAAAGAAAATATTTCAAAAATTTTGTCTAGTTAATCTATTTTTAAGATTGGGTCTAGAAGCTCTCTAAAACTCCCTAGAAACACTTCAGACTTAAGTAATCAAACTTCCCAAATACTGATTATTCCATCTAAAAAAAAAAAAAAAAGTCAAAAGTCAACCATAAATCTAAACTCAATATTCAATCATGTATGTAAGTTCAAATGTATTCCAAAAGTATGGAATTTGAAGTACTTTTAACAATCTTACCAAGCTTAAGAACTTTATATTTCATACTCACCTGTATCCTTAGCACAATGCCTGTACACAGTAGTTGGTGTATATCAACAAATATTTGTGAGAAGAATTTAATTTTAGAAACTTGGTCTTAGGGGGTGCCTGGCTGGCTCAGTCAGTAGAGCATCCAACTCTTGATCCCAGAGTTGTGAGTTCAAGCCCCATACTGGGTGTAAAAAAAAAAAAAAAAAACAAGAAAAAGAAAGGAAACTTGGTCTTACCTCATTTCTCTCATCTACATCTTTGCATTTTTCAAGAAGAGCTTTCAGGGCAGGAATGTTTTCTTCTTCTACATAATTTATTACACTCTGTGATATCAGAACTGACATTTTCACAGAAAGCTGTAGTTATCTTTATTCCAATACCTGTTAAAGGCAGATTAGATAAAATACACATAATTTGTGATTAGGAAAAAACTAATTTAGTACTAACTATATTATCATTTTTAACCTTAACCTTATATAAACACACCTCTACTGGCAGGAGTAAAAACAAGGCCCCATAGCTCAGCTGTCAAAATGCCCACCCCTCCTTTCCCAATACTCACATCTCAATCTTAACTCATCTAAATCCCAGATGCATACCCCAAACCATTCTCAGCACCACCCCTAAACAGGAGAAAGTGCTCCACTGCTCCTTCATCTCCCCAAATGGCAGCTCGAGCTCCATTCTTCTATGGAATTATCCATGACTGATCTCATCCTCTACACCCTACATTCTACCTATTGGCAACTCCTTTTGGCTTCAACTATAAAACATCTTTCACATCTAACTACTACTCACCACCTCCATCCCAACCAGCCTGGTCCAAGCCACTGTGAGTTCTCATCTAAATCCCAACTATTCTTCCTACTTCCACTCGCCTTCCCCACAGTCTATCCTCCACAAGGAAACCACAGTGATCTTCTGAAAATATTTAAGTGTGACCAGAGCTTCTTAAACTATATTATGCATCATAATCACCTAGAGAGCTTGTAAAACCCAGATGCCTGGGCCTTACCCTCAGAGATTCTGATTTGGTAGGTGTGCGTGCAGCCTGAGTCTGCATCTTTAATAAGCTCCCAGAGGATGCCACTGCTTTAGCTGCTGACTGAAGAACCCCACCTGGAGTAGCACTGAGTCAAATTCCATCCATCCTTATTCAAAGCCCTCCAATGGCTTCTCAAAGAACTCAAATCACTTGTGTTACCTTGGTCTCAACGACTCTAAGTGACCTCATCTCCTACCACTCCCCCTTACCCATTTCACGGCTTGAACACACCAAGCGCTGTGCCATCTCAGGGATTCTGTCTGCCTAAATCTCTTCCACCAGAAATGCACATGGCTCCTTCCTTCACTTTCTTCACTCACCTGATTAGGAAATTCTAACCTAACCCTGTGATATAAAATAGTAACAACCTCGCACATCCTCCATAGTGGTCCCCACACTCCCACCACCTTGCCCTGCTTTGCTATCCGTGGCAATTACCACCACTGCAAATATATCATATTGTGTGTTTATTATCCATCTACCACTGGTAGAACATAAATTCAAAAAAAGTAGTTATGTTGTTTTACCCAACTGGACATCCAAATGTAAATAAACAAACCTCAGTGCATACCTTGCACAAAATGCATATACTAAAATTGACTTAAATATCCAAAAACACAAAACTTCTGGAAGATAATATAGACTACTTTGGATTAAGCAAAGACTTCTTTGATATAACACTAAAAGCATGGTCCTCAAAAAAAAGAAAAGCGATAAATCAGAGTTCACCAAAATTAAAAATTCTTGCTCTAAGAGAATAAAGTTACTTGGGACTGGAGACATCTTTTTTCCTTCCATTTTCCCCCTTCTTGAGTAATGTCAGTTACTGGTATCCCATGTTTGTCCCCACATTGAATTTTATAGCACATGACTTATTTCTCGAGTTTCACAGGTTCACAGATGGATAGGAATCATGTCTCAAGATGGACTCTATTCAGAGTCTCGCTCATACCTGATTTAGATGATGAGATTTAGAACTTGAGAGCTGCTGAGATTCAAATGAGATTTTGGACTTTGAGTTAATGCTGTAATGAGCTGAGACTCTGGGGGGCCTTGGGATAGGGTGATGTCTTTTGCATACGGAGTAGAGGTCTATCTCTGGGGACCAGAAGACAGAAACTATTCCACTATATGATTCCATTATATGACATTCTGGAAAAGGAAAACTACATGGACAGTAAAAAGATCAGAGGTTGTCAGTCTAAAGGAGAATGAGGGGACTACATTGGGGTACAAGGGAATTTGGGGAGTTTTGGAACTATTCTATATTCTGCTTGTGGTGGTAGTTGCATGATTATATACATTTGTCAAAATTCAGAACTGGACAGTAAAAAGGGTAAATAACATTGATGTAAATTGTACTTCAATAATGCCAAAATCCTCAAAAAAAGTTATGTTACTTGATCCAGTAACTTCGCCCCTAGGTATCAATTTTAAAAACACAGGAAACATGGACAAAGATTTTAAATACAACACAATTTTATTCATAAGAACAAGAAACTTAAGAGACGGGAGATTATATAAATGATTATATGTTCACACAGTGGAATAATACACAGTCACCAAATGTTTCAGTGGCAGAAAAAATTAACTAAAAAAAAACAAAAACAAAAACACAACTACATATACAGCAGCTCAACTATTGTAAATATATACATTATTAAATACTGAAATGAAACAGATCAAATGGTGATGGCATTAATGTAATTTTTATTTTCTTTAGAAACTTTCCTAGTTTTCCAGAATGTTATACTTTTCCTGAAGTATAACTGACATACAATATCCTATTAATTTCAAGCGTACCTAGTGATCCCCCTAAGTCTGGTTGCCATCCATCACCACACAAAGTTATTACAATATTACTGACTGTACTCCCTATGCTGTACAATCACATCCTTAAGAATATGATACTTCTACCACTGCAAACCAGTAAGAGATTTTTATTAACAGTCGTCACCAATATCCAATGCCTTCATTTGTTCTCACATCTTATAGGGTCAAGTCTACCACAGTAAGGCATCCAGGATCTGCCTCCAACTACTACTCTTCTTTATACCAGCTCCACTCCCTCTCACAGCCCAGCCAAGCTGAAGCACTCAAAGTTGTCCCTGCCTGCATGCTGCTCCACACACAGGACTTTGCTCAATTTACTCCTTCCACTTTGAACACCATCCTCACGTCCACTGTATCAAAGCATCAACCACACTCTCCAGAGTACAACCACTACCATTTGCTGTCTAATGTATTTCCTAACATCTGACATCAGCCAACCAGACTCTCAGAGCCCTAGTTTAGGGCCTTCACCACCTATGCTAATCAAGACTCCTTTGGGTAGAAGGGACAAATTTAAACTAGCTTAAGCAAAACAGTACATTTATTTAAGGATACTGATTTATTTCCCATAACCACATTGTGGGAAAGGTGGGTGCCATTGGACTTCAAATGCCAGTAGAATTCTCATTCTCTGTTGACTTAATCTAGTTTCGTTATAGACCAACTTCTTCTACACAAATGGGAATATGGCTGCCAACAGCTATCTAGTCCAAATCAGATAGTTTCTCAAAACAGAGAAAGCAGACTATTCTTTGTTCCCAGATTCAAAAGTCCCAGGTTGGGTCAAGTGCCAACTGGAACCAATTAACTATAGTCACAGGGTTGGGAAGGGGTTACAAGGTCACATAGTATTGGCACTATTTCCAGAAAAGAGAAAACCGTTGTATTGGCACTTGTCCTAAGAATTTCTACTGTACCATCTCTCACCTGGATCAATGTGATAGTCCCCCAACTTATGTCTCCTCTCTCCAGTCTTCCCCCACCTCAATCAAGTTGCCACACTGAAGCAAGAGTGAGCTAAAATACACTTCTTTTAGTGTATTTTAGTTAGTCCCCATAAATTTAGTTAGTCCCCATAAATTTAGTTAGTCCCCATAAATTCATTTAGTTAGTGTATTTTAGTTAGTCCCCATAAATTCATGCTGGAAGAACAAAAGATGATGGCTTTGTTACTAGCAAGTTATTCAAGGGACTTGAACCCTCAAAGCCTTTGAAAGCCACTGTAAAGAAACAATTCTGTAATTCCTATGAAGAGCTTTGCTCTGTGCAGAACAGTGAGGACTCATAAACAATTCTGGATAATGACGGTGAAGACCTGCAGATCCTTCACAATCTGGCCCCGTCTTGCCATTCCAGCCTCATCTCTGTCTCCCCTCCCAGCCCCATCCCTCCCACCCTTGACCCAAAGCTGCTTCCCTACTCACATCCACTCTTCCAGGTCCAGGCAGACTAATCTGCTTGCAACCCTTGGCTGTCCCACACTTTCTTTTTTTCTAGGCCTCTGCATTTACTGCCCCCCTCAGCTTAGAAAGCCCACCCATCCACAGATATGCCTGGAGAGTTCCTACTCATCCTTGTGGATTGGCTCTAACATTATCTGCTTCTGAAAGCCTCCACTGACTGGCTGCTTACTGTAAGCGGGGCTAGGGCCCTGATCTCAGACCCTATCCCTGTGGGTATATCTAAATTTTGACTGCTCATATACTATTTTACTCATTCTTGTCCACAACTCTAAACTCCAAATTCTTGAGGCAAGAAACCCACCTTATATCTGGCACAAAACTGGAGCTAAGAAAGAGAAAAGCAGCCCCTGACTGTAAGGAACTGGCCTGGCACGCACAGCTAGAACCTGGTTTTCCCACGTGAAGATAAACATGGACAGCCAAGTGACTACGTAGTGTAACCCAAGAATCAATGAATAGCATGGATGGAATGTGTAAGTAAAAAGTAAGCACTAAGACTGGAAAGTGAGGGTGGTTGGTTAGATCTGTAACTTCTTCAAGGATAAGGTCTGTCTCTCCTTTGTTCTTATATTACCAGAACCTACTACAGGAATATACCAAGTAGAAACATCATCGGTAACTGTCAAATTAACTAACTGCATAGGTGTACTAAACGTGCCTCTTCTGTAGGTCTTTGCCTGCTCACAGGCTCTGCTACCCTCAACGGCCCTGTTTTCTACCACCAGCCATTATCAGCGATGGGCACATGATCTGGGACATGTGAATGCTCAAAAACATAAGCCGGGCCAATGAGATTCCTCTCTTTAGAACTGGGAATAAGAAACCAAAGACTCAGTCATTATGGGCCATGTGCCAAATGATACAGTTTTGAGATAACCAGTCAGCAGAGAGAGAACCTAACAGATATGAATAGAGAAGTAAGAGAACAAATGCAGCTCCTGAGAGAGAGGCAGAAGGTGAAGCTGCCTTGGGTCCTGATTTCTTGCTGATTCTCATTAAGTCCTATAAATCTCCTTTTCCCTGAGGTAAAAGAGTAAGTCTTTGTTTCTTGCCTTCTAAACAGCCCTAACATAATGACAGATAAAGCTGAGAAACTGACAGTTTTTGAGCAAAAGCAGGAAGAGGGAGATGGCACACTGGCATGAACCTAGGAAAGTTAATCTCCCAGCAGTGTATGTGGTCCAGGATAGAAAAACACAAAGAATTAGAACTCTGGACAGCAGTCAGAGAACCACCAAAACAACCCACAGGAAAGGGGATGAGTGGTGGGAATAAAGAAGAAACGACAGATATGATCTTGAACAATATAAAATCCCCCGTATTTGACCTTTTAACCTACCAAAATACCCAGAAGAGAGATCCGGATGTAAAAATCAAAGAAACTATGTGACTGCAGATTAAAAAAAAAAAAAAAAAAAGTCAAGGATGACTAGATGCCAAGCATCGGTGACTGGAGGAGGGTGTACCCATTAACAAAAAAAGGAATTCAGGAGGAAGTCAGGACTTTTCGGGATGATGGTCCCCTCCATCTTCACCACTCTGGCCACGGGGGTGCTTTGGCCAGGCTGAATTTGAGGTGCTCCAAAAAAGCTGCGTTGGTTAATCCACCCAGTATTTGTAAAAACAGATCTGGAAATCATTCACACAAAGAATGCAGACCAAGGATTCTCAAACCTGTGTGCACCAGAGCTACTTGTCTAGTATGTCAAATACAAATATTCCTTGGCTTCTCCCCCAAAGAATCCCAGCCGATAGATCTGGGGTGAGCCCAGAACTGACATTTTAACAAGCACCCCAAAAAGATTCTGGTGAGAGTCTCCATGCGACTAAAGCTAGAGAACAAAGAACACAACCTAGCCGCAGCACTCCTCCCCCTTGGCTTTCCATCAGCTCCCGAACGTGCTTTAAACGTTTTTAGAAGTTCAGTCCTCAGTGTTGTCAAAGTGTGGGCAATGATAAAACATCAGAATAACCCCCTGGAATCGAAAGGGGTGATTCCAGAGCCACACCCCAGGCCAGCTGAATGGGAATTTCTGAGGGTAAGGCTAGGAAAACTACATTTTTAGCCAGCGCCCCTAGCGGCTGGCAGAGATGGTTCCACAAACAGTTATTAGTAAGAAAACATTCTTCATTGGTTTTAACCTTCCTCTATGTCAAAACAACTTGAAAGAAAAATAATCCAATATTGCTGGCTGACAAATCGTTTCCCTATAAATAAATCATGGAAGCATCGTAATCAACGCCTTGCTGATATTTTGTCAGGCACTTAAAGGCCTGCACAGGACAATGGAGCAATCAAGCCCGATAAGAAAGCAAAGGAAGAAAACTAACCACCTCGCCCTTGGAAGCCCGGGGAAAGAAACCTGAACACCTGCCTTAACGGTACCAGCTAAGGCGAGTCCCGAGATGCAGGGTGTGCCAGCGGCGGCTGCACGAAAGACAACAGTTTCACTAAGGCCCCCTCCCCCCTCCCCCCTCTCCAGCCAAGCGCCTCTCGGCGGACCGAGACACCGGAGACACCGAGTCCGAGAGCTTCCCAGCGCTCCGGCTGGCGCGGCCTCTCGGGAAAAGCCAGACCTCGAGCTCCCCAGGCGCCCAGCCGCGGGCCCCCACACCCGGCCTCGCCCTCTCCCCGCCCGGCCGCGGCCCTGCCACACGGGGCCTCATCCCCTCCCCCTCCGGCCGCGGCCCCTCCAACACTCAGCCTCGCCCCCTCCCCCCCACCCGCTCCTCACCTGGCCGCGGGCCCCCACACCTGGCCTCGCCCCCTCCTCACCAGGCCGCGGGCCCTCCACACTCGGTCTCGCCTAGCCAGACTCCCGGCCTCTCCCCCTCCCCGCTGGGCCTCGCCCCCACCTCCTCTCCCCGTCATCCCGCGAAGCCGACCATCGCACTGACCGTCTCACAGTCCGGCCTGAGGACCGTGCCCACAGCTCGAACGGAAAGGGCCTGCTTAGCCGCAGGCGCTGTCAGAAGACGGGAAAGGGAGAGACGGCGGCTTCCAGCGCTTCGCCCTCACCCAACCCGGCGGCCATTTTCCTCGCGCTCCGCACACTGACAGGTCACGAGGCCGCGGGCGGCGGGGCGGGGCTGCAGGTGGCCACGCCCCCGGAGGGCTGAGGAACCCCAAAGCGGCGGGGAGCGGGCGGGCGAGTGGGTGCGGTGCAGGGTCAGAGAATCGCCAGACTCAGCGGCCCTCCGCCCCCTCCCTCTGGCCTCCAAATGGGTGTATTTTTGACAAGTGCCACGGGCAAAATTTTCTTCCTTGTCAGTGTCACTCTTTTTATTATAATTAATTTGTAATCCCTATTCACTATTGTAATCAAAATTTAGGCCGAGAAATAAACCCAATTATAACTTCAGAAGACTTTGCTAATACATTGCAAACTAAGGCCCGCTCAGGTCTCTTCCTCCGGAACCCAGAGGCCAGGTGTCAGCCTGTCCGAGCGCCTGTGGGATCTATCCTGGTCCTCCTGACGGCCCACCGCCTCCCTGCCCAGCTCCCCAGGCCCCTGGGCAGCCCAGGCCATCTGGCCTCCACAACGTCTCTGCTGAAGGTACCTTGGACTTGCTCTGACTTGCCCGAGGCCAAGAGCGACTGACAGCTTTCAACTCACGTCCTACTGTGGGCTCCTTTCAAGACTCCTTCCTGGAAATGTTCTGCTCCCTGGGCTTCTGTGACTCTCATTCTCCTAGTTACGTTCCTATTTCTCTGGCTGCTGCTCCCAGATTCCACCTCCCTTCGATTGTTGATGTTTCCAGAGTTCAGCGCAAAGCTGGACTTTTCACCGTCCACACCCAGTGTGATCACCCTCCCGTACTGCTTGGGTCTGGGGACCCTGCTCCTGCCTCCATCCACGGAGACCTGAGCTGGGAAGTCATTTCATACACCTCTCTCTCCCTCCGTCCGCCAAGGTCATCCAGTCAGCCACTCCATCAACCCTGATCTAATGGCTGCAGAAGCTCCCCACCAGGATTATCCCAAGAGCCCCCAACTCTCTCCCTGCCTCTGCTGGTGCCCGGCTAACTGGTTCTCCAGGAGATTGCTGCCTCAGGTCACTTCTTTGATTAAATTCCTCAGCAGCCTTCCATTGCCATAGAATAAACTCCCGGAAAGTACTTAGCATGCAGGACTCCTGGGGAACTGGCCCCTGCCACACTTCCTGCCATTCTCTGTCCATTACTCTCCTCCTATCCTGTCCCACCCCCAGGCTGGCAAGTGTTTACCGTTCCTGGAACAGTGGGCCATACTCGGTCTCATCTCTGGTGTTTGCGCAGTGTTGTTTCCTCTCCTAGATGCTCTTCCCTGTGTCTTGTCCAGCTGATTCCAAGGGATGCAACTGAAACGGTCCCCAATTTTGTGTAGCTTCCTGGATGGCCTCAAGCAGAGGTGGTCAGTCCATCCACTGTATCCACCGTCCTATACTGTAGTACCTAAGAGGTACTCAGAGAGCTTGTGTTAAAGCATAGTTAACTTGTTAACCTGTCTTCCCCCCACTGTAAGGTTCACTCCGTCCTTATTCCACACTAACTCCCTCACCCTGTTTGGAACCGTGTCTGGCCTTAGCAAGCCAATAAGGAAGAAACCATATGACCTGGGGTACTGCCTTCTTGTCTCATGCATGTCTCACCAACATCTGATGGAGCCATACTCCTCGTTGGCTTTTTCCAGGAGTTGCCTGATTGATCCATTGGGAAATACTTTTCAATGGTCCCCAACTTTGGCACATCAGTACCATCCGTGGACCTTCTTAAAAACTAAGACCATGCTCGGGGATTTAAAAATATCTCCCCAGCTGATTCCAATGACATACCATTCTCAGACTTGGGTTCGAGTCCCATTGTGTCCAAATCAGTGATTTCAATAGGAACATACTTTTTTCATGTCAAATAATTTTTTGAGGGCCTACACAGGATAGCAGGTGACGTTTTAGTAACCACTGATGGTGAAAGTGACATGGGAATTAGAATTTGTGGTTTCATAGGGATCTCTAGCCCCAGAATGGCAACCTGCAGCTCTAAACATAATCAGTGTCTGAGTAGTCAGCAGGGCATTTCACGGGTTTTCTTGATGAGTGTGTGGACACAAAGAGAAAATGTGGATTGGGTCAAAAGGCACTGAAGATCTCCCTGAAGTGTGTTGACTAGTGAAACGATGACTCAGGGAGATGGGGTTCTTCAATCCTTGCATGCCTTCGCCTGGGGGACACCATTGTGAGAGGAGCTGCCCCCAGGATAATTCCCACCTCGCACCGCTCCCCCCAGCTGCTGCACCCCATAATTTTTGCAAGTGCAGCAGCGCTTCCTGGTTAGTGCAACCGCCCCTCCACAGCAAGGCCAGGGGCTTCTGCCTCAGCTGAGCTCTGCCCGCCACGTGTGAGCCATGCTGAGGGTCAGTGAACCAGCACATCAGAAAGCCTCTCTTGGGGGAAATTGGAATATACAGGAGTAAGCAAGATAGGGGAGGTGGGGCAGGAAGCTGTCATTCTCCAGCTTCGGTGGTCCCACGTCCCTCTGCACTGCAGTGGGGGGGTTCTCATTTAATAGCCTTGCAAATCCCATTCTGGAAGTGGGACATTCAGTCCCAGATGTTGAAAAGACAATTGCCTCTGCTACTTGAACCTCCTCCCCTCCTCCTCCCCCCACATAAAAATCCCCGAAGATACTCCACGTACAAGTTGTTCCTTTAGGAATATATTTTTTTTAAACAGCCCAGATAAACGCCTGGAAAGAAGCTACTGGAAACAGGCTTTACTCCAGCCCGCATTTTAATGGAGGATGAGAGGAGGGTCAGATTCCAAGGATGGCAGAGTGGGAGGAAAGAGAAGCAATGAAGGAGGGAAAAGATTCACCAAGTAGGGTTCCCCCTCCATCGCAGGTCTGACCTGGGGAAGGAAGAAACTTGAGGAAGGCTTTTAGTATTATACCAGGCCAAGCATTTAATTACCAAAATGAGAATTTTTACTGACTAAAAGTGACTAGATACGATCTAAGACGGAGGAGAAAAGTTATGAAATGATGAGTCCTACTGGAAATTTCATCCAGGGGTGGGAAGCAAGAAGTAGCCAAGGAGGATTTTCAGGTACAGTTCTGAGAACAGTAAAGTTACTTTATAATCCCACAGTAGCCCATTCTCTTCTATCAACATAACGGTTACCTTTAGGAAATTATATCCATTTTGATAATGAATATTTTGATAATGAATAACTCATGCCAAATGCTGTTTATTCCTTTCTTACTCAAGGACTGTAACACTCCTATCTTGCCACAATGTAACTACTGCAAAATAGAAGTGAAACACCTTCTCAGCTTTCTTTCAAACATCTCTCTCTTTCCACTTTCCTTGGTCTTTTTGCGGTTTGTGCAGCTTGCCTAAATCTTTCTGGCAAACCCATCCTAAGGGCTTTCTTGCTTCAGCAGAAACACGTAAACACTCCAAGAGTCTGGCTTTTCTACTTGTCATGTGCTATTATGTGGAAGGAAAGCTAGGAGTTATCTTTCCATCCCTCACCACTCTCCCCATCAACACTATAATTTTAATCACCCTTTCATCTTTTTTAACAGTATCAGCATATTGGGATGAGGATTTCAGCAGCCCAATTACACGGCTTCAATTTCCTTGTGTATCAGATTTTCCATAGAAATCTTAAGAAGTTATGGGGCTCCTGGGTGGCTCAATCAGTTAAGCATCTGACTCTTGGTTTCCGCTTGGGTCATGATCTTAGGGTCCTGGGATCAAGCCTGTCTCTTGGGTCCTGAGCTCAGTGGGGAGTCTGCTTGTCCCTCTCTCTTCCCGCCTCTATTCCTCCCCCACTCAGGCTCACGTTCTCTCTCTTTTTAAAATAAATAAATAAATAAATAAATAAATAAATAAATAAATAAAGTCTTTTTAAAAAAAGAAATCTAAAGAAGTTACATACTATCTTGCTTTTATTTTATTTTTTATTTTTTATTTTTTTTTTTTAAGATTTTTTATTTATTTATGTGACAGAGAGACAGCCAGCCAGAGAGGGAACACAGCAGGGGGAGTGGGAGAGGAAGAAGCAGGCTCCTAGCCGAGGAGCCCGATGTGGGACTCGATCCCGGAACGCCGGGATCACGGCCTGAGCCGAAGGCAGACGCTTAAGGACTGCGCCACCCAGGTGCCCCCATACTATCTTGCTTTTAAAACAGCTTTCCTCTGATTATAAAAGGAACATGTATTCATTATGAAGAATTTGGAAAATACAAAAAATTTGAAGGGTATCGCCCCTAATCTTACCACACAGAGTTCTCTAACTTTTTGAACAGATTTGAAACAAAAACTTTATTGACCAAATTATTACTTAAACATCCATTACTGAAAAGCAGCGGGGTAAAGGGAATGCTCCTGAGATGTCATTTTTTCCGCCTTAATTAATGATGGCGTCACTAACACTTCCCTAGGTACCTTTGCCAACATCCCCCCCGACCAGTTTGATTAGTATGTTCCTTCTGCATTAAAACACACACACACACACCTAGAAGGAAGTTTTCTTCCCCCTAGGATGGCACCAGAAAGAGAAGGATTGTAAGACCCTGTGCTCAGGTGGAGTGTGGGGAGAGAGGGAGAGACAGAGGGGGAGAGCTAAAGGAAAGAAAGTTATAACAGAGTTATCAGTTCACATGAAAAAGACTGAGTTTTAGTTGTTTGCAGCTCAACTAAAGTCAAACAAGGCTACCAGCAGGGCAGACACATTTTCATGTTGCCAACCGAGGAAGTTGACTTAAAGGGACAATAGGAAGAAGGAAAGAGAGACATTTTTTTATTCTTTTTTTTTTTAAGATTTATTTATTTATTTATTTATTTGACAGAGAGCGAGCGAGGGAGCACAAGCAGGGGGAGAGGGAGGCAGAGGGAGAAGGAGAAGCAGACTCTCCGCTGAGCAGGGAGCCCGATGCAGGACCCGGTCCCAGGACCCTTGGATCATGACCCGAGCCGAAGGCAGACACTTAACCCACTGAGCCACCCAGGTGCCCCGGAAAGAGATAAATCAAGGATGCAGTTAATATGCAGATCAAATAAGCTGCATGTTCACTGAACCCCACTGCAACCCATAAAGACAGAAAATAAGTCCTCAAGTTACATTTATACGTGCATGTGAGGCAGTGAGAGAGTAAGTCATATGTACTTGTCTTCCTAATTTATAGTGGTGCACAGGCTTTCCTGAAAGTACTTTTCCTTCAGGGGCACAGGTAGGCCATAAACAGAAAAAAATAATGAAAACTTTGATGAACTTTTATCAAGACTAACAGAAAAGTAGACAACAGGGTGATTCAGAATACATCCAATATAAGGAAACAGCCTGAATGACTATCACCTGACTTTCTGAACCAGTTTGCTCAGGGAGAAACTGACAAACTACGGAATTTTATTCCAACAGTCATATGCTCCTGACATTTTAGTCCATTAGGAATCTGGACCCATAAACCACAGTGTGAGTAGCTATTTTTAGTATATGATGGTGGTGCCCTTTGGTGGAAATTCCTGTACAAACGGCTAAGACAGACCTCGTGCTGCCACGGTGATTGTGTGGGCGTTGCTTTTGTCTAGGGCGTGGTATTTCAATATATTTATGTTTGCCATATCATCTCTATTTTCATCGGTATTGGAAGTGGAAACCTTGCTATCCCCATGCAGCTCAGTACTGCCTCTCTTCCACACCCTCCCCTTTTCCCCAAAACCTGCCACCATCTCTGGAATGTATGTCACATCGTTAGTAAAATACCCCCTACCTCCTTAATGGCTTCCCTTCCACGTTCGCTCTAACAAAAACCGAGATCTCTTGTGAGGTCACGCCTTTCCTTGCAGACCCCTTAAGTGTTAGCTGGTTTCCCTCTCTCGTCACTGGACCCGGAGGTGAGGAAGATGCCCTCCTTCCTTCTCATTGTCACACGCAAAAAATTGTCCCTGCTTCCTTCCTAAGACACTAGAGTTTAGAAGCTCAGGCCATCCCTCCCTTGCTGCGGACACCTGGGTCACTCCCCACTAAAAACTACTGGAACCTGGTTATCGTCACTCTCTCCAACACACGTTCCTTGATGATTTCAACATCGTTACGGAAGAACCTGCCAGCACTCTGGCCTCCCAGGTCCCTGACCTTCCTTCCTAGGAAGATCTTGTCTGCCATTCTAAGTCAGGCTACCAGTAAGCGTGCTTAAGACCTTGTTATCCACCAAAATTTCCATTTCAAACACTCTGCTCTCAACCACCTCTCACGCGTGCGTCTCACTCTCCCTGGGACATAGGCTCCATCCGTCCTGGCAGCACTGTGTGCGTATCTCAGGACCTTGGTCCACGTTCTTACTCATTTCCCTTACTTGCTTAGACTCTGGTCTGTAATCAGGGCCAGACTGTTGCTACAGTTCGAGCACTGTTTTAAAAGTACAAGGATTCTGATGAATTCTTTTTTTTTTCTTTAAGATTTTTTATTTATTTATTCGACAGAGATAGAGACAGCCAGTGAGAGAGGGAACACAAGCAGGGGGAGTGGGAGAGGAAGAAGCAGGCTCATAGTGGAGGAGCCTGATGTGGGGCTCGATCCCATAACGCCGGGATCACGCCCTGAGCCGAAGGCAGACGCTTAACCGCTGTGCCACCCAGGCGCCCCTCTGATGAATTCTGTATTGTGTGGGACAGCAACAACAAGTATGGTGCATTCGTGATTGTATGCGCTAAATCACTGAAATATCTACATTTTTATATATTATATATAATATACATATATAATAATATATATATGCTTTTTATTTTTAAGTAGTTTTAGATTTATAGAAAATTTGGTAAAGATACTATAGAGTTCCCACATACCCCATGTTTCCCAATTTTCTGGTAAGATTTATTGATTTATTGAGAGAGTGAGAGAGAGCATGAGCAGGGTGGAGGGACAGAGGGAGAAGGAGAGAGGAACTCTAAGCAGACTCCATGCTCAGCTCTGATGCAGGCTCGATCCCACGACCCAGAGATCAGATCCGGAGATCAAGACCTGAGCCAAAACCAAGAGTCAGACGCTTAACTGACTGCCACCCAGGTGCCCCCATTTCCCAAACTGTTAACATCTTATCTTAGACGGTACATTTGTCATAACTTTAACCAATGCTGATACATTATGAACTAAAGCCCACACTTCATTCAGATTTCCTTAGCCTTTCTTATAGCTGAAGGCCCTTTGCAGAATTCCGTACAGGATACATTACATTTAGTCATTATATCTCCTTAGGCTCTCTCGACTGTGATAATTTCTTAGACCTTCCTTATTTTTGATGACCTTGACAGTTTTGGAGAGTACTGGTCAGGTTATTTCATAGAATGTCTCTCCATTGCAATGTGCCTGCTGTTTTTTCTTTTCTTTTTTTAATAAAATTTGGCAGGAGAGAACTTCCTTTTTGGCCAGGTATAGATCTTCCACTTAAAACTTTACACGTCTAATGATTGAAAGAACTTTCAAATGCTAGCACGAGAAGCCCAGGAGGCTGGCTTTAGGCAGGCCCAGGCTCATGCCTTGGCCCCAGGGAGAAGTAGCTTGTTGGAATGCTTAGCATTCATCATTATTCCCAGCACATAGTAAAAGCTCATTGAACATTTCCTGACTGGCGACAATGAGGCCATATCCTGATGATGAAACCGGAGTTAGCTAGGCAGGACAGGTATGGAGGCGAATTCTGGGTAAAGCAAATAGCAGGTACAAAGGCTGGGAGGCAGAAGAGAGAGACTGGAGGAAGTATAATTACCCAACGTGGTTGGAACATAATAAAGGTGAGTACTTAGTCTGTTCAGGTTGTTTAACAAAGTACCATAGACTAGGTGGCTTACAAACAACAGAAACTTATTTCTCACAGTTCTGTAGGTTGGAAGTTTAAGATCAGGGTGCCAGCTTGGGTCAAGTTCGGGTGAGAGGTCCTCTTGCAAGCTGAAGTCTTCCCACGTTTACATTGTGCCCTCCATGGTGAAAGAGACAAGGGAGCTCTCCGGGGTCTCTTTTATAAGGGCCCGAATCCCATTTTGAGGCCCCTACCCTCATGACTAAGCACCTCGCAAAGGCCCCACCTCCTCACACCATCACACTGGAGTTAGGGTTCCAACATAAATTTCATGGGGGGACCCATTCAGTCCATAGCAGCATGCGTACATTGGGAGGGGTGTAAATCAGGAGAGAAAAGCACCAAGAAGGATAAACAGATCATAGATTTTATGCCATACTTACGAGTTTGAACTTACCAGAAAGGTTTTGGGCAACAGTTTCCTTTTTGAAGCAGGAAAATGAAACGTGCTCATTTTGGAAAGACGGCTCAAGGCTGCACATTAGAGAATGGGTTGGACGAAGACATGCCCAGAGGGGTGCAAGGCGAGCACAGTTACGAGCTAGGTGAGAAATTAGGGGGCAGTGGCAGCGGAGAGTCAGTTGTGCAGGAGGTGGGACACGCGGAAGTTGCGGTGGGTAAGGAAGGCTAAGGGTGGTATGTGGGTTTCTGACCTGGGTAACCAAGGAAATATTCATGATATCTAATCAGACAGACACTGTGAGAGGAATCACAAGTTATGGGGTGATGAAACCAGCTGATGAGTTTGGATGTCCTAAACTTGGGGTGCCTGTGATTTTTAGGTGAGGAGGGTAGCATGGGCACTGAGGAAGTAGGAGAACAGACAGGTGTGTGAGCGGGGAATCCAGAGTGGTGTCTCTGCAGACAGTGATCACCCAGGTGCAGCAGGAGAAGCGAGGAAGGACAGTTCAGCAGAAGGAGAGAAAAGATCTCAAGAAGACAGTGGTCAACAGAGCCGAATGCTGTGAAAAGCACGTGATACAAAAAAGGAAATCTAAGCATCACGATTCAACAACAGAGGTCAGAAATTACCTTATACGGGGTTTAGTCGAGGGCTGGGGTCAGGGAGGGAAGCAGAGGTTCTGTGTTGACTTCTCTTTTAAGAAGCTTTATTGTATAGGCTGTGGATTGTAGGATGGTTTTCCAGTACTTGTCTGTTTGGGGGTTTTTTTGGGGGGGTTGTTGTTTTTTGGGTTTTGTTTTTGTTTTTTGGGTTTTTTTTGGATGGGAGCTCAATCCTAAGGCACATTCTTCCTGAGGCGGATGATTCGTGAATTTAAAGGTGTCGAGTAACACACAGGAACTCTGCTTTCTTTAGGGACTGGTGGCCCCTTGGCCAGCGGGAGGGGCCTCATCTTCTCACCAGCTCTCCGTCTCCGGGCGCTGGGCAGCTGCCTTCCCCACTGATGGTATGAATAGCTGGCACTTGAGCTCAGATCTTAGGGTACTCTCATACTTACCCTGCTAAAGGGGATGGCAACCAGTGATGGCATCCCCCTGCCGGACACAGTGCAGATCAGGGCCTGCCTTTCCTTCGGACACTGGGTCTCAGCCTGTGCTAATGGATGCCATTGGTATTGCTCTGAAGGATGTGACAAAAAAAGATAACACAAGCCCAAAACAAAGCATATTTGAAAATAAAAGATATGTAATAATAGAAAAGATTTTAACAGTAAGGAGAAATGCAGTATTTTAATTACATTAACAATCTGAGCTGACATCTGGCAATAGCAACAAGCTGACTAAGCCAACACAAGCCATCTTGCTGTCGACACCTAGAAAAGCTATACGAAATAGAACACAGAATTATTTTTGAAGTCACACAGCTAAGTTTAAAAGAAAGGCAACCAAATGAAAAGCTGACCAAAAGAGGCTCAAGTAGCAAGTGTTACTTCTGAGGGAGGGAGAAGGGAAAGGGATGCTGGGCTTATGTGTAATGTGCTTTTTATTAAAAAAAAAAAAAGGCAAATTTTGAATCTAATGTGGTAAAAGCACCAGTTCAATCTGAGCAGTGGGCACATGAGTGTATATTATAATGGTCTGTAGCGGATGATATGCTTGAAATATTTTGTAAAGTTTTATATTTTTAAAAAATTGTCTAACCTCAATTTTTTCCTATTATTCCTTTTTCTGATTGGAGGGAAGATAAGTTATTGTTGGATAGTTGGCACATAGTGGATCTAAACTTATTTTTTTCTATTTGTGTATAATACCATAAAATTCTTGACATATGCTTTTCTTCTTCCTCTAATTAATGCCCTTCCCAGATCTTTCTCAGCCAGTGAAACACTTCCCCACAAACCCACGTACCAGCTCCTCCGCACCGCTATCCCGGCCTCTTCCCAAGCTCCCCACCCCCTCCTGATTCCAAAGGCCCTTTGCGCATGCCTTGAATAAAGCACTTACTGTCCTGTAATCATTTATTAGCTTCTCGAAGCTAAGGGCAGTGGTTTATTTTGTAGCTACCCAGCACGTGGGCAGGAACTCATTAAATAATTGTGGAATGAATAGTTCAAAGAAAAAAGACAAAATACATGACGATGTCCATCTATATAAACTAGGGGCTGCTCTCATCTGGCCTTCTGGGGCCTTCCGTACTGTGAAGCAGATTAAGTTACCCACGCTGTCGTGCTTGTCTGGGTAAACACGCGTGAGGGATGCGCCTGCAGGCAGCTCCAGCTCCTGCGTCCCTAGTGCTCTTGCTCATGGCCTAATTTCAGCACAACCCTGAATCTCAAAATGGGGTCATTAAATCTGCCATCACAGTCTAAGGTCTTCCAGTGAGAAAGTGCCAAGACGGGATTTACTTGGACGTGTTCAGCCGAGCATCTTTGTACGACAGTACAAATTAATACAGGGTTCCTCCACAACAGAGGAGGAAACAGAAGTTTCCTCCATGACAGAGTCTAGAAGAGCTTCTGGAAGCACATTCCACGGGTGAGTTTGAAATCATGGCACAGGAACACAGTGGGACTCCCTGTGCTCTGCTATAGATACCATATATGAATGTAAGGGTTTTTTTAAAGTAAGCTCTGTGCCCAATGTGGGGCTTGAACCCACAACCCCGAGATCAAGAGTCACACATTCTACCGACTGAGCCAGCCAGGTGTCCCTCCTTTAAGGTTGTTTGAATTGCCTTCCAAAGTGTTCATAATGTGACTACAGTTTGCTTTAAATAATTTTTAAGCAGTTAAAGAGTCAGTGACTCCTCAGAATATTATCGTCATAATGAAGAATGCTTCAGGAAAAACAACATCTCACCTCTCATGATGAGACAGGTCTGGTATTCAGTCCTACAGATGGAAGTCAAAGCCTCTGGAATTAGCAAACACACACGCACGCACACGTATTTTTAAACTACAGTTTAATCATTTTTAAAGACACACAAATTAGAAAAGAACATTTATATGTAAGTTAAAAACATCTTTAAAACCCAGCAATAAGCCAGCAGTGCAGCGCTGAGGACACGGATTGGAAATGAGCGGTCATGAAATCCTCATGTCACAGGCTAACTGACACAGGGGCAGTTTAAATTTAGGACCATGCAACAAGAACTAATTTATGGATCTGTTGAAAAATAACACTTCTTTAAAAAAATATTTTGGAATAATAAAAACAAAAAAGCACAGACCACCACGTGCTAGTCTCACCCAGGGAAGGCCGACGAGCGCTGTCAATACCGGCAGCGGGAACTGGGGCCCTCCTCGTGTTCGGGCGACACCGTCCAAGCACTCCTGCAGAGATCACGATGCAGCCCTCACAGGAAGGCAGGAATGCACTCGCACGGCCTCCCTCTGCCCGTGGAAGGGTTTCTCCTGTGTCACCTGAATTATTTGTTTACTTTCATTCCTATTGCTTTATAAGGTGCCCTCCTGGTTCAGAGAGGCAGTCGCGCCCAGGGGACAGAGATGGAGACCGGCTTGGAACATGTTTGAGTGGGATATAGGATTCTTTTCTCCTTGTGACAAAAAGTCAGGGGCAAGTGTACTTTGTGGACAAATCTGCATATACAGAACCAAAAATACTTCAAACTGGGAAGAGGCCTGTCTTATAAGTCTGTCAAATTCTTTACATGTGTTTGTCCTTTAGCAGGAAAGGACAAAAAGAGATATTACCAAATTAATTTCTTGAAGAAGTCAGCCCAAAATAGAGACCGGGCAGGATCCAGTCGTTTACGGCTCCAGTCAAAGGCAGTCAGTCCCTTTTTCCATCTCAAACACGTTCTTAGGAAAATGGTTAGTCATTCTAGTGATGTCACTCTGTATCTTTCAGTTTTTCATTGTATTTCCATTTCTTTCTACAGTAGCAAAATCTGATAAAACATGGAGAGTGCTTATGCATCAAGTAAGCTTTAGGCAGTGATTTTGCATGGATCTTAAACTATTCTTTATAGAACCATATAGTCTTGGGGTTGTTTTGTTTTTGCTTTATAAAAGCTTTACGAGAAGATGAGTATAGTTGGTTTTAAAGGCAAGACAGATTAGTCGGCATAAAAGGGTGTCTTCCGGCTCCATTCCAGAAAGTCTTCCCAATCAATGACCTATAGAGCTTGTCAGTTGTTTATGGGGGTTTCCATATTAAAAATCTATTAAAATAAATATTATTTTAAAACATATAAAAACATTAATAAGCAGCCAACTGATTAATATGTAATTGGCTGCATCCTCTGTACGAGAGCCTCGAAAAGCAGCTTAATCATTGATTTTAAGAGCATTCCTACAAAACACCAACGTGGAAAATTTCATTTTAAATTTTCTTCTGTAATGAGAGTTACTATAAATCGATTTGACCACACGGTGGTACAGAAACACACCGTGCAGGCCCTCGACCTGCTGATCTTTCAAAGCCAAGTTTCAGGTGCAACTTAGCATCAGGAGCGCGCACTGTTACACACCCGCTTTTACAAGGACAGCAGCGGAAAGCAGAACTTTCTGCATCTAGATACTTGTAGAAATGATCAGCCATTCATTAAATGTACACCAGGTTCAGAGCAAGAGTTTAATAAGGTCCTTGAGAGCAGTTAAGATTACATTTCACAGTGTTATGTGGAGCTCCGCACCTATGTTAAATCTGATGTATTCAGTTTCAGTCAGGATAGACTCCTGGTGGCTGAATAAAACTCCATAAAATACTGGTTTATATTAAAAACTCCGGACAAATCCTTCATTGACACAATAACGGGCATCATTCCGAAACAATTATTCTCACCAGTAATTTTTTTCTTTCAATTATAATGGTGAGCTCTTACAATTAGCTAACAATTTTGAAGTTTATAAAAAGGAAAGAAAAAAGTATAAATGTCCAGAGCTGTTCATGAATATACAAATTAAAACTTACAAGGTATGAATTTTAAAGAGGAAAGATTTTTTTTGTCCTAAATGTAATCTAGTCCTTGAATAAAAAAAGTATATGTTTTGTATTTAATGGCAAACTTTTATGTAATTTCTTTTGCAGTTTAAAATGTGTAACTAAATTAAATGTGCCTTAACTATCTTTGAATGAAATAATATTTGAGAAGTTATACAATAAGGTAAACCCTGTCCAGTAAACTTGGTGGTTTGTACTAACATTTTCTAGCATAGAGCACCTTTGAGTTTCCCTAGCACAACCAACCGAACAAGCAGAGAAAGCAAAAGGAAAACATGCTTCCTTCAATAGAGACTATTTCATTATCGAAGATTCACTTTAGGGCTATTATATTCAGTGGAGATGGTATGCTGCCACACCTTCTGATTTAATGGATGGGAAGGTTTTCCTCTGTTGCCAAGAAAACCTTTTGACAAGTCAGGGCTTTGAGCTTCCGTAATAAAGTAAATGACCACGACAACAGTTGTGATGGTGAATCTGCCCTTGTCCGTGACCCTCACAGATCTTGCTAAAGGCTCCCACTCATTACAGACACAACTGGTCATAAGCTTTTGGAACTGATCCTTTATTAAGGAACTTCCAGCTGGAGGACACGTGATTTGCCCAAATCCTAACTCATTTATAACAGAGCCAGATGAACATCCAGGTCTCCTCCCAGGACAATTAGTGCTTCAATGTGAGTCCCCTTGTCCAGTTTAGAACCATCCTTTTTACTGCACATTTTTCTGAAAACTGGGAACTGAGGAAGAGTCACACATGGCAGGGGTCAATGCCAAAAATACTCTCTAACCAAAAGTGTGGTGGTGGCTGGACATCGTGGAAGCCAAATAAACCTTCTCTATTAGGCTGGACATTTTAGGAGCCAAGTAAATTTCCCCAATTACCCTGAGTTCCAATAAAAATGCTTATTTTAAAAACTGAGAATAACTTACTTTAAAATGGTGATAGCTGAGATACATCAAATTAACTGTTACTGTTTCAAGAAAATGAAACTGAGGGAAGAATAATTATTTTTGTTCAATTTTTTTCCCTGAGTAGTATAATAATGAACCAAGAGGATAAGGATGATGGTCACTGATTTCTCTGGAGTGGTTTCATGACAACCGAAGAGTGGAGAAATAATAGAAATATGTACTGCATCTTGTTCTGTTGGTTTAAAATAGTACAACAAATCACTTAATACTTAACAGTATGTGGAGACAGACCAGTTTTCAAATCTCCTGCCATAAGTAGAAGTGAAGCATTAACCCTTATAATACTCCAAGCAGATATATTCGTCTCACAGAGCACAAAAAGTTTCTTCTTGAGGAGAAAAGTCAAGTTGAAAATTAGAATTATTTCTTTAGTTTTTCTTCTAGATTACACATTTATCATTATAATTTCTCCAAAATTAGAGAAAAGCTATCCAAAAGCCCTTTCATACAAAACAAAACAAAACAAGACCACCTAGTTGACCCAAGGGGATGAAAATCAGACGAACTGTATAGATAATGTATCATCTTCAGAGCAACTGGAGAATTCTTAGTCATCCTGCTGTCTGCGTGACAACCCTGGGAGTACATTCACTGAGCAAGACACAGGTAACAATGATTCTAGGTTTATAGGCTGAGAAATGACATAGGTAATAGAAATAAATAGTGATTATTTATAAATGGCCAGATGGCCTGAAAAAAAGTTTAATTAAGCTTTCTTGTTTCCACTTATGACATGCCTAGACTTGCCCTTTAAACTCTTAATTTACTTCTTTTAAAATAGTGATCAGATTCTCTGCAGCATTAATTAAACTGAGGAGGCCTTTTGGGGGCAGATACTTTCCATGATTATTCTTTTCTATCCTCTCACGTTACACAGCTAGCTTAATTTTGATGCATGGGAAAATGGAGAACATTTATTTAGTTATCCGTCCTTTTCTGGGAAGTAACAGGGCATGGCTAACCTCAGCAGGTGGAAAAATTTTACCTTTAGAAAAATAAAAACATTTTATATAAACAAAGACTAGGATATTTCTAACTTCTACAAAGATACACTGATACTTTTGCTGATTAAGACCTCAAAAGTTCCAAGTACATCTGCTGTTCCTTTCTCCTCTAAATGAAAAACTACACCGCTTAAGCCAGAGTTGTTCTGACAATAACTTCACTTGCAAACTTACTTGCAACAGAGATTTAAAAAAAAAGACTCACCAGAGATAGACAATTTGCATTTCATTAAAAATTTAAGGCAAAAGGAAATAAACTGGACAAATAAACGTGAAGTCCAATAAAAGACGGGTCAAATGAAGGTGGAGTCAGGAAGGCCCTGCACACCCTCCTCTCTCCCAGCCCATGATCCTGGGATTTACTACCTATGGTGAAGCCCTGATGCCAGGCTGGCCTCACATCACAAGACTGGGATTAGACATCTAGTAATTGGAGGTGAGATTAACTGTGGTGAAAATGGCTGACAGGATAAAAGCACATTGTTCTACTTACAGAATCTAAAACTCATTAAAGAGAGTTAAGAGCAAAATTTTAATGTGAGAATTTAAGAGTTTGGAAACTACTTTCTTTTATTCTCTAAAAATGAGGGTCAGACCCAATGACTGTAAGCTTCCATTTCCCTAAGACTTTCCCAATTACGAATTATGCTGTCAAGCATAAGTGATTAGACAGATGGTCACCTTACTCCATGATCTCTCCCTCATCGCCCTCGTGCAATCTACCATGATTATTTTCATAATCCCTCTATAATTCTATATAATTTATGCTTGGTAAGTTTCAAAGTCCAACATATTAAAAGTCATTACACATTTATGTCTTTACAGAATCACAAAGAACTCAGATAAAGAAAGGGGGAGAGCACTTCTGCTGAGCACCTGTGCCCTGTCCCAGCTGTGCCACGGGCTCCAGCCCCGGTCCACGTGGTGCTTCCTTCATTCATGCCTTCCTTCCTTCCTTTGTCATCTTCTCTTGCTTAGTTTTCTTTCTCTTTCTTACTTTCTTTCTTTCTTTCTTTTTTTTCTTTCTAAGAAAATAAGCTTAAAATATCACATTACCAACCTTTAATTATGTTGAAGAAATTCTTCTTTGATGGGCTCTGACTGACACAAAGTCATTAAACTCTTCAGGACAATAAGCTACCCATAATTTGGCATCCGTTACTGCTTACGGTTTACCTATGTACTGTAGTCATTTGAGATACTTTAAGAAAACCCTTCAAATACTGAGATATTTATTGCATTTTTAAAGTGTCCACAATCGGAAATATCCTGTTTCAAATTCCTCCAGGATTCCTTTACAGCACATGACATCAAATATTGAAATAGTGTTCTCACAATATTACACTTGAAAATACCATTTAGAAACAATATTTTAGGAAATAGAGGGTTTAAGGCAAGACATTCATTTGGAAAAGGTAATTTCTCTCAATCATCCAGATTGACACGGTTATTTTTCCACCTTTTCGGTGCCTTGGGATACGCAACATACATTCAGCAACAGGGCACACGCATGACCCTACGGACATCTGCTGAGGTCCTGAGTGCCCATTGAAATAATGGAAATATTTTTATATAAGGCGTGGCCCACAGGGACGTGGCATGGGAGGGGTTATCCACTCCATTCCCAATCTGGTATACAGGAAACTCCCCATCTAGATCCATCCCATTTGCCCCCAACTTCATCTCTTTTCAAACGAACACAAATCCCTCGGAAAGGTGCTAAGATTGGTTTCTGTTAACAGAGACAAAATAGCCATCAGAGTGTTTTCCCCTTCATTGCTTTAATGATGAATGTCTAGAGGCTATTTCTTGATTCTGATTGCAAACATTGTTTGTTGTGGAAAAACTATTCTGTCCCAAAGAATTTTCTCTTTCATCACACTTTTTGGACCGCGACAGCTGCACATTTTCATGTGTAGTCTTTCCTCTTTGAGTTTTTTTCACCGGCAAAAACAATAATACTAAGATACCGGCAACGTGCAGGCAGTAATACCAGGAGCTAAAAGAAAAAGGACAAAGTTTACTGTATTAAATTTTGAGAATGAATCCTTAGCAACTGCATCCTTGTCAAAATGTCACAGGCCCCGCACAGGATGTGCATATTTACTCCGTTAATCGTGCATTCCCGCCGCCTCCCCCTCCCCACGAGCTGAAGCTCTCCAGCTCGGCCAGTGGGTATTTAGAAAGCACCCTATAAACCCAGGCCACTTAAAAGCACGATGCTAGATATCGTACTACACTCCTCTGTAAGGGTCATAAGTCCATGGCTATAGAACAAGAACAAAAAGGTACTTATTCCCAGCTGCAGTGACCTGAAAATAATCTCTCAAATCCACAGAACTGAACACTGAGAGCGAACAAAGAGAACGCAGAGCTAGTAAGGACCTGAAAGCTCTGGCCTCCTCTGCTGTGCGTGGCCCCTAATTAAGTTACAAATATTCCAGTGATGTGAGTAATAGAGAACATTGCTTCTTGATGCTTGCTGTCACATGATAAAGAAAGGTCATGTTATTAAAAATATTATTAGAAGCATCATTCCTGAAATCAAATATAAATCAAATGTGACCCAGGCTGCTTTTAGAGTTGTAAACTCAAGTAATTGTGAACAAAGTACCTGGGATAGAAAATCTAACCAACTGCTCAATCACATTTAAATATACGTAATAATTTCGTGAAAAGGGGAGTTTTAGCTGGAGTCACTTAATGTCCTTCTGTATGAGTACCGCCATATTCAGTGCAACGATTTTTGACCACACGCTTTGCATTGTCGTTCTAAATGCTAGGGTAATGAAGACTACGAAAGGTGGAATTCTTAATCTCAAAGTTATCACTAATAGAGTGAGAGTGGAATCTGGTGGGTGAGGGAGAGAATAAAGAGAGAAAATACGGAATTCAAAAACAAGAATGTCTATAATACAGAGAAGACCAAGTATCTGTGAAACATAAAAAAGAAGGGAACAAATTCATGAAACAGAAGTAATTCATTTTCTTTTGACTAAAGCAATTAAGAGAATTAACAATTCCTTGTAAAGAACAAGGTACACCTTTTTTTTTTCTTTTTTTAAATTGCTGTCATATTCTCTATTGTTTATCTTATTTTAAGTTCTCCTATCCTTTCCTTTTCAGAGTTAACCGTCTGACAGCCTCAACTCTCGGTGCACAGACTTTACCGTACTTACTCGTAATTATCAGAAGATATATTTTGCTTCCGCTCCCAGAATATCCCCAGTGACACGTAAGCCTCTGCCTGAACACATAAACTCCTACACCCTGACCCCAGAGCAGGGGTGAGCGAACTCCAGCCTGCGGGCTGCATCTAGCCTGATGTCGCTGTTTTAAAGGGAGGTACAACTGACCTATAATACGGTATTAGCCTCAGGGGTGTACAACGTAATGATTCGATATATGTACATATTGCAAAACGATCGCCGCAGTCAGTCTAGTTAACATACAAGTGTAAAAAGAACAGCCACACTTTCCAGTTAAACCTCTGAGAGGTCCGAGGCGGTGCTCACCCAGCTGATGCTTCTCAGTGTAAATCACACTCATCTGAGGGGTGAGTGGTGTCAATCATTCCACAAAACACTTGAGACTTGTTGGTTTAAGATGAAAAGATAACTACAGAAAGTGAGCTATGGTGCTATTTTTCTATGCTACCCAATAGCAGAGCACTCGCTCTTCAGAACAAAGCGATTCCCGCTGGGGTATTTGTAAGCATGACACTTACCTGTAAAACATGAATGACGGTTTTACAGAAAGAAGTACGAATGGCACAACTGTGTAACTTATTGCTATTTGAGTCATTACCCACGTTACAACATCATACAGTAATTTAAGTTGGGGAGGTTCGATGAAATAATGTCTAAAGTTACTTCTCATCTGAAATAAAGAAACGAAAATATTTGCTTTATCTTTCACATTGTTTGTAAAAGCACACTGACCATATCTACTGTTTCAAGGATGAGGAGTGACTGCAAGTCCCACGCACGGCTGGCGGATGCCTACAACAGGGCCACCCCTGCAGGAGAAGTTGGGGGGGGACGAATATGCATGTGTGTAAAAGATAAGGAGAGAGCAAAATGTGGGAATCCGGGTACGGGGCAACGTTTCTGTAAGATCTGAAGTTGTATTAAAAGTTTCTTTAAAAAGTTAAAAATAAAACTCCTAGAGCTCCTTAAATCATATTTGGGAAAGTACAGTATATAAATAAAGTTCTGTCTGTTTTCACTTTTTCTACTGCGATGAAATGAGACAACCTTCCTTTTCTTTAAGCTCTATGTTTATGAAAGACAGATGGGTATCATACACTGAGCTTAGGTCAAACACACATTCTTCTCAAAATAGGTGTTTCTTCATCACCGCTATTTAGACATTTTTTTAGTTTCAAAAGAAGTCAAAACATTTCAGTTTTGAAATGCACAAACTTAACCATCTACTGTGTTCTCTGCTTTTCTTGTCTAACATGTTCTGAGGTGAAATGCGGCCCGCTACGAGGATGCCCCTGGGTTTTTCAGAAGTGACCTGCTGGATGGTTAGTGGTGCTCCCACAGAGAGACCATGACTTCTAGTGGCCGGAACGGATCCCGGCACCCACCACGTCTTGCCCACCTAGCGGCTGCAGCAGCCACCCACCCTCTTCCTTCCATCCACCGATGGGAGATCCATTCTCCTGAAGCATGGCTTTCAGCGTTCCATCCCCCTACTTAAAAACCTCACTTGGCCCCCAGGTATTCAGACAGAATGAGGATTAGGCCTTTTTCCCATTCTGATGTTCAAGTTCTTCTGTCACTGCCCTCCTCCCTCCTTCCCCTGCACTCCTTTGCCCTTCCAGAATTATCCACTCTTTAGGTATTCACGATGTCTCTGCTTCAACCAGATTTACTTGTCATTTCCAAACACACCGGGCACTTTCAAACGTGGTTCTGCTAATGTCATTTCCATGCCTAGAACATCATGTTCCACCCCCATGACACTTCACTCACTTTTGAAATAATGTTCATCTTCCAAAGCCCAAATCCAACCAAACTTTCCTAATGAGGCCACCTCGGGTGAACCCTACCAAAAGGATTTCTTTCACCTCAAAACAACTATGTTACTTACTATAAAACCCATAGGATGTATCACACATGCCTCGTGGTGAACACACACACACACAAGTACATACATCGGTACACACACCTTGTGCCCCAATTAGACCACAAATGACCAGAAGGTACGGCCCTTAGTTAATAGTTCTCTGAGATTTCCCTCATATGCACCCCAATGTACGTGAAAACTGAATAAATATCTGCTAGTTTGTTAAACGAAGGCTTCTCACCTGTAGGTGCTCTAAGAAGCCTGTTCAAACACCGTTTCTGTCAAGTTACTTTCCTCTGACTGACTTTGGAGGACTGACACTAAATTGTCCTTCTTTGTCCACCCATGTCACCAACCGAATTTCTCAACTGTTTCCCAAAATATTATTCCAGGTTCCAACCACACAAACACTCTGAAGACTGTCTTGCTTCTAATATGGCACCTACCACCCCAGGAATGGTCCATCCACTCTGTCTACACTGTTCATACTCCACTCTTCATCTAAAAGAGGACTCAAAGGTGACAGTTTTCAGGAAACATTTCTAAAATAAGCCTACTCTTCTGATCCTCTTTATTTAACTCAGTTTTAGCTCTCATTCAGAAAATTCTGTCAAGACAATGAACACTTTGTGGGTACCTCCCACGTGCCAAGTCTTCTCCTCAAATGAACCAAGTGTAGAGCCCCCCCGGGAGCACTCAACAAACACGCCAGGCACACACCTCACTTCTGGCCAGGGCACCAGACACAAGCCCTGCCTGTAGAGGGGTCCTCAGCCTCCTTCACCAGGGCAAGGGGACTGCCACCGAAGTACGAAATGGAATTCTGGATACTCACAGCTCGCGCTGCCAGTGTCATCACCACTCCTGTTAGAAACGTCAGATAATATCCTGGATACACCCCATGCCAAATGGCAGACAGAATGAACGTCTGGATAGTTGGACTCAAGGAGGCTCGTTCATAACAAACCCTAGAAGCCAGAAAACCACGGAGAGCCAAGAGGAGTGATTAGTTTAGATAGTCCACAGTGACCATTCTTTTCTTACCTGACAGGACAGAGGGTAACCAGGAAAACAGCCACCACTTAACATCAGCAGGAACGTGACCTGTGACCTCAGTGAGGTGACAGCTACCAAATACTGCTATTTTTCTAGGAAAATAAGTTTGATTTTCATCTTTTTGTATGTAATAGTTAAAATGAACATTGCCAGTGTTTAGAAATCTACATGATTTTCCAAAAAATCTTTAATATTAAAGATATTTTATTTTACATTATTTTTTAATCTTCTTTAATGACTTTTGTTTAATTAAGAACTTTCAACTGACCTAATAACACTTCTTTCTGGCAAGTCTAGCTGTGCTTAGTCTAAAATTTCTCTGTAATAGGGTAGAGCACTCAGATGAAAATAAGATTTTCCAAAGGTATCAAATTTATTTTTTTTAAGTCATCTCTATGCATGGGGCTCAAACTCACAACCCCGAGATCAAGAGTCACGTGCTCCACTGACTGAACCAGCCAGGTTGCCCCCAAAGTGTCAAATTTAAAACACAGCAGCAACAAAATCACACAACAGATTAGCTCAGAGAATCTGCAGCCACTGGGAGCCTGCAAGATACCACCAAGTGACACTATGGTACGGTGGATATTTCGAGGGATAAAGGTACTCAACTTGTCACAAAATAAAAGACATTCCCAAAAAAGACTGCTTGACCCAGAAGAGTACTTAGAGCTGTACCGTCACAGGGCAAGATTTCATAGAACAGACCCGAGGCAGGGGAACAGGTCTCACTGGGAACAAGGAGGCAGAGTCACTGCAAGTTTCTGTGCGACTTCCTAACTTTGTCTCTTACAGATGTTGCTCTGCTTGCACTGCCTTACCTCCCCCTTGGCCGTGCGACAAACTCCGATCACAGATCCCGGCACCAGCAACTCCCTCTCCCCTCTGTGCCCGAGCCTTGCCTGCTCACGCTCCCTGCCCTTCCTCCTACAGGGAATGGTGCGTGTGGGCAATGCTACTGTGTTTTTAACAAGATCACGGACTCTCTGGCTGCAGGGGCTGGGTCCTTTTGTCGGACTCCTCTTTGTATCCTGTGCCTAACATGCAGAAGCGTCTGTCAAATTGAAATATTTTCACCCTGGAACTGTTCTGGAAAATCTAGGGCATCTGTATGGTGGTTGTGCAGCTACTTTGTTTTTACTTAAGCACATCTCCAGGGAATGAGAGTAGGAGGACACCGGCGATCTCAGACCCCGGAAAGATGCTGGGGAGGGCGGACTGAGAGGCCAGTGAGAGCTGTGCTCACCACTCAGGCCGAAAAGTTCACACATCTGATGGACTCTCGCTTCGGGAGATGTTAGCAGTGTTTCCTGGTTAATACCAAGGTCACGATGTCACTCAACACACTGTTAATTTAATCAAGACTCTGAACTCAGTGAAGCTTAACTTCAAGCATTAGATGCCACGGCACAGCTAAAGCCTGTTCTTGAAGGAACATACCTTTTGAGCCAAAGAGCTGTCTGAATATTCCAATTATCAAGAAACATCTTGAAACTTGTTGACATCTGAAAAACAAAAGAACTTTTTTCTTTGGCCCACAAAATGATGAAGCTTGAAATATAAGTAATAACATTTTATTGTGCCAAAAATAAGTTACTTGACATTGATGGTAGGGTACTGATTTCTTTCCTTAATACTGTTTTTTCTGATACGGTAACATCATTGTGTAAGCATAATTTGTTTATTGTAGAGGCCATCTATGACATAAATGGATTTTTACCATTTTCTCCTATATGTTAACAGTTATTGGGGTTGTCATGGAATTATCCCAAAGACATTCCTGATATTTAATGACCTTTCAGTGACCCTTCAATGACTCTTTCACTGGGGACTGGACGTCCCATCAAGCTTCAGTCTCTCAATCCCCTCACCTCCATGCCTCTTCGGCCACCATCTGTGGCCACCAGGAACCTTGGCCCCCCCCGGAACTACTACCATCTTCCCAGCTTTCCAGCCTCTCCATGCAAGCCTCTCCCATAAAAGCTTCCCCTTGACCTCAGAAGGAACTTCTGGTCCCCCACCTCTCCTTCTTCCCTCAGTAACTATCTCCTCCTTGCATCTTCACTTCCTTCCCACCATTTAGAGGCCATGGTCCATTATTTACTACTCTCAACAAAATCCTTGATGTCTTTCCTTCTTTTTCCTTTTAACTCACCTCCCTGTCAAAATCCCAGCCCCAGATCAACCTTACTTTCCACCTTCCCTACATAACCTCTGAATCCAAGTGCAGAATATCAGGCAACACTTGAGACTTCTCCCCTAAATCCATCCTTCTTGATATCAGTTGAGCCCTCAACCTACCAAGCAATCCTTGATTCCCAAGACAGTGTATTCTCCTCTTCCTGAAAACAGCTATTGCATTGAACCATTTTCAACTCTCTCTCTCTCTTTTTTTTTTTTGGTAAGCCAAAAGCAGGTAAATATCAGCAATTTCATGAGATCCCAACTAATACTTCAAAAGTTCCTCACTTTCATATCTCTGGTCCTATCACCTCCTCCCATCTTCCCTCTCCCCCTCCCTACAGGTAATTTTGCCTCTAACTTTAGTGAGATGATAGAAACCATCAGACTTCAAATTCTCACATCAAAACTGCAAAGTCAGCTGCCTCCACACTTTCCTTCCTCCATCCCTGGTTCCTCCTCCATGCGGTCAATCCTTGCACCTGTCTGCTTATCTCCCCTCTCTCCATCTTCTTAGGGACCTCATGTGTCCATCAGCCTCTCTCTCCCTCTACCATATTTTCACACTGTCTTCAAATAATCTAACTGGAAAACATGTACCAATCTCTCCATTTTAAAACAAAATTAAACAAAACAAAAATCCCTCCTTCAATCACCTCTTCCCCTCAGCTATGGCCTTATCGCTACCTTCCTTCCCTGTACAGGTAATAAATGCCTAAGTGTTGTATAATCTTGCTTTTATGCCTATCCCTCCCTGGAAACTGTTACCAAAATCATCAATAAATTCCCACGTTGTTACAGCTGACGGCACTCCTGAGTCCTCCTCTTACTGCACATCTCAGCAGCGTTTAACATTGGTCACCACTCCCTCCTTCCGAAAAACTAACTCCTTTATTCTTCACTTTCTGTTGTACCATGCGTTCTCAACAAGGGTGATATTGCTCCCAAGATGATAAAAACTGGTCCTTGGGGGTAAAAAAGTCTTACTCTTTTCATGTGTGATTTAGCACGTTTACATATAGCACATACACCGATATACAGTATACGTGGTATTAAATTTCACGGGGGCTGGATTAGGGAAAACATGTCTCAAAGTCTCTGTAGGGTAGCAATAATGAACAGGAAGTTAGAAACACTGCCATATATTCATCACTCAAGTTCCATAATTATCAGCTTTTCCTTCCCCTTCCCCATTTTATTACTGACAGTGTTAAGAGAATTTCAAAGCAAATACCAGACATCTTATTTCACCCATAAATAGTTCAGAATTTATTGGACTTTTAAAAAACCAAGATCAGACCTAATCACCTAAGACACCTGTTGTGTTCAAATATCACTGATTGTTTAAAAACGTGTTTTTCCGGTTGGTCTGTTCAATCAGGATCCAAACACGGTGCACACAGTGCGTCTGGCTAAAGCCTCTTTTAACCTGTAACAGTCCCTCTCTGCCCCCCCCGCCCATGTCATTTATTTATTGGGAAAAATTGGGTCATTTGCTTTGTAGAATTTCGCACTTCTGGATCTGGTGTTTAACTTACTTCTCCATACTCTACACGCCCTCTAAATTTAGCAAGGTCGAGAGACCTAATCAGGTTTAACTATCTCAGCAAGTACTTGAGAGATGTGCTGTATTTCTTATGACATCACATCCACAGGTGCTTAATGACGACTGTCTCACTCTGAGTGAGGAAACTTCAGGAATGCTCAGGTGCACTGGTGGGTCCCGCCGGACCATTCATCCGTCAACCTTTCACCTAAAGTTCTGATAGTTTCTATTGTTGGAATCATTGTCTCAGGCTGGCAAACCGATGTCCCTTTTGGTTTTCCTCTTCTCTCTCTGGCGTCTCCTCCTGACCTGCCCTCCTCTACCCAGTCTGCAAGCACAGGTGCTCGGGGAGGGGGGGTTCTCATCTCTTCTTGGTCTCTCAGTGCTCTCTCACGGCTACTCTCATGGTTTCTCCCTAAAACTTGAAATGCTACACGCCGGAAGTTCCCCAGTTAGGATCTCCAGCTCAGGTGTTGTGGCTACTTAGTTAAGTCTGAAATCTGAACACACAGTGTCTTTCCTTTCAAACCTGTGCCTGTTCTTTGTTCCTTCTCCCAGTGAAAGGCATCGCTGTAAAACTGGTCCCGATTCATAACTCATTCTCTCTTGCTGATGCTGATGTAACACTGAGTTCTGCTGAGTCTCTGGAACAGTGCTCCCAGGTGTTTATGTCTCTCCAGCCTCACGGGCATGACCCTGATTCAGGTCACCATCACCTTGGATTAACACAACACCCTCCTAACAGACCACTCTATCCCACGAGGGCAACTCATTCTACCTGATGCAGCCAGTTCCCTCCAAACCACAGCTGTGATCACCTCACTTGCCTGCATAAAACCCATTCACAATACTCCATCGCTCTTATAAGAGCTCCAAACTCTTAATACGGCCTCTGAAAGTATCTGGGCCCGCCTTCGATTTCTGCAGGCTCACCTGTCACTGCTCCCTACGTTGTGAGCTACACGCCATTTCTCACCCCCTCATGTGGCTCCTCCTCTCCTTAGAGTGCCTGGCACCCTCCTCCTTATCTTTTAGGACTCAGCTTAAGACATTACTTCCTTCGGGACCCCCTCCCTGAGCTATCTCATCTGAGTTGGAGCCTATCTTGTAGCACACACACCCCCTACACCTCTCTGTTCACAACCTATCCTTCTGTGCCCCTTTGGCCCCCTCTCTAGATTACGGCTCCACAAGGGTCCAGATCATACCAATCTTACTCACTGGATCCCCAGTGTCGTGCACATGCTGATGGCCGATAAATACTGGTTCAATGGAAGAATGAGTATTATTAATAAAAAACCTTCAATACCACTCTTGGGACATCACATCATAACCCATAAAGGTATGGTACGTAAAATATCACATGGTAACTAACTTGTTAATGACTGACTAACCTCTATTTGTTGAATTCTCAAATTGGAAATCAGGTCCCAACGAGCTGTTCCATTTTCATCATATCCTCTGAAACCAAAGCCTGCAGCATTATTAATAGCATCAGCTGCAGTAAACAAAATGAAAAGACAGTATTAAGAATACATGTAACAACCTACCATGTTCTCCCAGGAGGTATATGTTATCATACACTAGGATCTTTTAAACAGTAGATTTTTCATTCTCATTTTTATCTGATATTATAATAAAATGGGCCTTGATCCAGTTTTTAGGATATGCTAACCGTTTCTAGGATATTCCCTTGTATTTAGGATATGAGCTGTAAAGTTTGTTTCTTCTGGCAGAGGACTCTCATTTTTCAAACTGGTCTTTAACTACATATCCTCAAGAGGGCGCTCTCCCCGCTGGCTACAGAGTAAGATTCACTTCAGCACCTTAACAGTTAAGTCTATTCTCATGCGACTCACCTAACGTCCACGCAAAGTAGTATTTGGGTCTGGCAGCCAAAAGAGAGATATAGAGATAGACGACTTTTGTTGGCCATGAAGCTGTAGCTTGAAAATGCTCATCAATGTTATACTCCACAGGTAATGTTTTGGAGATGGTCAGGTGAAAGAATAAGGAAAGTCCACAGACTAAGAGCTTCTGAATGACTGCGACCTGAAAGAACAAGACAAGATTTCATAACCTTAGGGGCGCCTGGGTGGCTCAGTCGTTAAGCGTCTGCCTTCGGCTCAGGGTGTGATCCCGGCGTTCTGGGATAGAGCCCCACATCAGGCTCCTCCGCTGGGAGCCTGCTTCTTCCTCTCCCACTCCCCCTGCTTGTGTTCCCTCTCTCGCTGGCTGTCTCTATCTCTGTCAAATAAATAAATAAAATTAAAAAAAAAAAAGATTTCATAACCTTAATCTGTATCCCTTTTAATTCATCTGACATACTACTACCAGATTACTCTTCCTGAATGCAGCATGAACTAACTCTCCTGGTCAAAAATCATAAAGAACGCTGCACTCAGCATTGTAAGCCCCCAGGGTCTCACGGTAGGAACATGTATGTCCAGGCTTCTTGCTAACTATTCCCTCTGGATTAGGGCTCAAGTCACACTAGAAACCTCAGTTTGTGTTTTCAAAGCCTTAGTTAAAAAAAAATACCTGAAAGCAAACACAGGTGTGTAGGTGTGAATACACAAAATATTCATTCACATGAGTAACTTTTGGGTGTGGATTTCATATTATACACACACACACACACACACACACACACACACACACACACACGGCTTATCTTTCCATTGTGATTTTCCCTATATTTTCCAAATGCTATGTGTATTTCATGGACATTGTTTTTACAATAAACAATTAAATGCATCTCTTTAAATCTGAAAGCTCTCTAATGCAATTTTTATCACAAATGATAAAACCAAAAGAACTATACACCCAAGAAAACAAAAAGATTTGCATAAAAGACTCTGGTGGGAGAAACAAAAAAAAGGCCATTCTTTCCTATATTCCAGTAAGGTTAAATCACCTTAGAAGAATCCAACTCATGGTGCTTTTGTATTTTTAGTAGGCCAGAATATTTCTATCTGACTCAATGTAGGGGAGATTATAGCACCTGCCAAGGGAAGGGAACGGGTGGAAGAAAGGAAAGGTTGCATCCAGGTAATGGAACATAACAAAATACTTGGACTTTGAGTGTCCTGCATAGTAATAAAACAATATTAAAATTAACTGATCTGCAAATGAATATTCATATTTTCACACTTTCTCTAACAGTGCTGAAAGAAGGGCTCAAAGGCAAGTGTCAAAGCACATGTCAGATTCACTTCATTTCTGAAAAAGCTGCATTTGCTCTCAGGCCGCTCGGTAGGAGGTATTCGAGCACTTGAGGACTTTTTGCTGCAGCCCTCCTTCTCACTTTCCTCCACGTGTTTTAAAGCTTTCTCCAGTATGGTAAGGCTACCTTTTCTTTACCCTCCCCAAAATATCTAAGCTTTACATTTGAGAAGAACAGGTAATTAGAGAAAAATTTTAATTATAAAGAAAGTGAGATGAGACAAATGGCCTCACATATTAACCTAAAAACTGGTTGTATCATCTTGGAGACACAATGAGCAATGTTGTGGCCATTAGACTAGACACACAAGTTTCCAAGTCTCAGTTTAAAAACAAAAATTAAAGTAGCACACACCTGATCTCAACTACCGGGTGGCCCACACATCCATGAGAATCCCCATAAAGGCTTGGGCAATGTGGGATCAGGTAGCTCAGAAGGCAGGAGGGGGGCCTAAACCTGGGAGGCCAGGTGTGACCCCTGATTCCCACATCCTCCCTGCTTAGTAAGGGGGCACTTCTCCACCATGCCAGCGGGAGACCAGAAATTAACTCTCAGAGAAGCTGAACCAGAGAAGATCCAGGCTTAGGGACATGGGTCCAGAGTAGGGGGCTGGGTAAGTGCCGGAACGAAAACGTGGAGACTCTGGAGGAAGTCTGCATCCTGAGAGGTGGGATCCTCAGCCCTTGTGCCCGGCCAGCTCCAGAAACCAGCAGTCAAGTCTGTATCTACCTCGTAAGATGGCAGAAGACTGGAGGATCCTTTACTAAGAAGGTAAGCAGCCCCAGAGAAAAGTCCTGCAGACGTCTTGGTAGAGATGGACAAGTGTCCCCCAGGAGCCACCCCCCCTTCTTGCACAACGATGGAATTTTTATTTGGGCACATCTAGCTGAAGACCACACGTGACAGCCCCTCACAGCTGGGTGCGGCCACGCGGCCCATGCGTGTTAGCTCAAGTACCGAAGCCACTGGCTACCTGACTGTCCTCCTTCGGATCCTAAGGGTCCACACAGTCCACTGATGTACAAAGAGCTTCCAAATGCCTTTCAGTGATTTGTAAATAACTATCGCTCTGTGTGAACTTCACACATATGGTATTTAAACTAAAAATATAGTGAACCAGTGAAATAATAGATTAAGAGTATTTGCCATTGCCAACGACCTCTGATTTATAATGTCTACAACCCAAAAGAGGAAAAGTGACATTTTATAAGAGGAATCCCATAAAAATTCAGTGGGGTGACAGACTATATACATTTGTTTTATTCTCTGTTGGGATTGATTGACTGCTACTCACAAGTTTACACCACTTGAAATTTTTCAAATATTTTACGACATTATGTCCAGTACACCTTGATTCCTAGCTTTTAATCCTCTTTCCAGTATTCCAGAGTGAGATTCTGGAATATCGAAGCTATCTATATTAATAATCCTTTCCTTCTCCTGTGGCAGTGAGACCTCTAAGGGGTTAAGTGGTCAGCCTGGAGACACCAAATAGTCAATGGAAGAGATCTGAATGTACTCGATTTCAAGTCCGAAATTCAAGCCCATATGATATGGCATTTATAAATTAACATTTAACCAGTAATAGAAAGTATGAAGACAAAAGCACAGAGAGTCACATGGCAGAAAAGAGATAAAATAAGAGCTTTTGTGAATGCGTGCACATTTCCTCACTCACGCTTCATTTTACGATAACTTAGAAAGGAAGGTGATCCTTCGCTCCAAGCCCCACATTCAGAAAAAACCTACTAGCCCCCTTTTTTGTCTCACAGACTTTTTATCACCCTATTTCTCATGGGACTTTTAGATTCGACCAGATCAAATCCATAGAAATTCCGCCTACACAAAGCCTCGGAGCCTTTCTCGATAAGGGAACATCTATCCCAGCAGTTCAAACGAAATAAAGCTTATGTTCAGTTGCGAGGCAATCTAGCACGGACTTCGTAGTCAGACTGCCTGGGTCTGAATTCCAGTTCTCCTGCTGCCAACCTGGGACATGTCGGTCAAATCACGTAGGCCTGGTTTCCTCATCTGCTAAGAGGTGAGAGTAACAGCACCTACCTTATGTCGTGAGCGCTGAGACAGTAACTGTGAGCTGTCCCCAGCAGGGCTGGGCACACGTGGGAAGTGCTCTCCAAGGGTTAGCTAACTTTTTTATTGGGGGAAGTCGGGAAAACTTTTATGGACAGGGTGATATTTGACGTAGGCCTTTAAAGAGGAGTAAGAGTTCAGCTGGCGATGACCAGGGGAGAGGGAGGTCAGGAGAGGAGAAGAGAACACTTTGAATTAGCTGGAGCATGAAGTGTAGGGAAGGAAGAAGCCTAGGAAATTAGGCTGGGTCAGTTCTGTGCAAACGACTTTCTTATAAAATACTCAGTAACCGTAAAGCATCATTTTCACTCAGGTACTCGGCACTGTTGCTGCTGCTGTTTGTTTTTTTTGGTTTTTTTTTTTTTTTAAGATTTTATTTATTTATTTGAGGGAGAGGAGGGGGATAGAGGGAGCACGAGCAGGGGGAGGGGCAGAGGGAGAAGCAGACGCCCCGCGGAGCAGGGCGGATGCGGGGCTCCATCCCAGGACCCTGGGATCCTGACCTGAGCTGGAGCAGACACTTCACCGACAGAGCCAGCTGGGCGCCCCCCAGCACCGCTTAAGTAACCTTAGCTTTGCTCTTTGGTGATGACTGTACCGCTACCAGCCGCACTGTGACGCGTCATTTATTTTGAAAATCGTTTCAAGGTCACAGTAAGTTCAAACCTTGAAGACATTAGCGTCTTGAAACAAACAACACTACGCGACACACGCTGTCGAGGCTCCTGTCGGCCCCAGGAGCTTACGTTGGGAGACGGCTCTGCGCTCTCGCACGGCAGGTCGTCTTGCCCACTGGCGCCTGGCGGTGCCCTGCGGTGCGCCCGGCCCTCGATGAAGGTGATGTAGTCTCTGTAGGAGCAGAGCGGCCCGGCCAGGATGCCCATGAAGTTGCAGGTGTAGCTCAGGTACTCCAGGAGGCTCGGCATGCGCCTGCGGGCAAAACACACGGCTCCTGAGGCTCCGCCAGGAACCCTCGGCGCCCACCTCGCTGCTCTTCCCGTTTCCTTCGCAGAACAAGCCTTGATTTTCATCTGCGTTCGTATGTTGGGAATTCAAAAGTGAGGACGCGGGAACGCTCAGGAGCATCTCTGGGTAAGAGCGCTTCCACCCAGACCTTCGTGCGCAGCTACAAGGGCTGCTCCTGAATTTCTCCACCGTAAAACAAACCCGAGCTGGACAAGGGACGGCATAAAGAATCATCCCCTACCAGTTCGTCATTCACTCGCCCAACAAATCACGTGAGCACCGACTACGTGCCCACACGCTCCAGGGTCAGAGAGGCTGCAGTGAACAAAGAGCAACATTCTGCACTCACAGAGCTCACATAACAGATGCGGAGAGCAGATAATTGAAAAATATGTATGAAATATTTTCAGATGTGCTAAGTACTACAAAGATAAAAGGTTATTATTATTATTAATTAACAAGCCAAAGGACTCTTATAAGGCAACAGCTGAGCAGAGATGGGAAGGCAGTGAGAGAGGGAGCTATGTAACTGGGACAAGGATTCTGGGCAGAAGGAACAGTGAGTGCGAAACCCCTGAGATGGGGCATGTCCAACAGCAGGGAGGCCAGTGTTGCTGAACCAGGGAAAGAGGAGAAAAATCGGAGAGAACTGAGGTAAGATCCTCTAGGGCTGCCTTATAAGCCATGGTAGGAACTTTGGCCCTTATTCTGAATGCAGTGAAAAAGTACAGTAGGGTTTTCAAAAGACCTATGTTTCCAAAGAATCCCTCTGGCCCCTGAGTGTGGACAGGACAAGGGTGGACATCAGAAGGCCAGCCGGGAAGTCACTGAGATCTCCAGGCAGGAGGTGACAGTGGCTGGGAGCAGTGGGGGCGGCAGCCCCTGCTACCGCTGGTAGGGCTGGGGGTTTGCCCACAGACTGGATGTGGGTCCGAGAGAGAAAGGAATGAAGGATGCCTTGCAACATTTGTCATTCAACTGCTTTGAGGTCTGTCCAGATGGCACATGGCATCTAAAGTTTATGGAGCTTTCTAGTTCTAAATGCAGGGAACGGGGTAAAAAATACTTAAAACACAGGAACCTATGTAGACCGTATACATTATCATATAGATGAATTAGCAGTCTATGTCTTTATTTTCTTTCTTTCTTTTTTTTTTTTTTTTTTTAGAGAGAGAGAGAGAGCACATGCGCACAAGCATGCGAGACAGACAGGGAGGGGCAGGGAGGGAGAGAATCTTAAATAGGCTCCACACCGAGCACAGGGCCCGTGGTGGGTCTCAAACTCACAACCCTGAGATCATTACCTGAGCCAATATCAACAGTCGGACACTTAACTGACTGAGCTACCCAGGTGCCCCTTATTTATTTTCTACCAGCAGTTCCATTTACTAAGTTGGCTTCCCACTGAGAACTATAAACTCTCATAAATAGAACAACTCCACCTGAGGATGGGAAGCAGGCTTCTGGAAGATGTTACGATCCTTCCTTCCTCTCTGAGAAGTGGTTTCCTTAAAAAGCACAAACCTTCTCTGTGGCCGAGAGAAGCTGACAGACCCCCTCATATGTATCTTTATAAAAACAATAAAAAAGAAAACAGTGCTTCCTGTCCATCTGATACTAGCTACATCACCACTTAGCCAAAACTTCTTTTTTTAGATTTTTCCAGAATTATTCTTCTACATTTAAAAGCGCTTTGGGCCTTACATATTTTCTCCTGAAGGCTCAAAATTGAGGAGAGAAAAATGTTGCTGGCAGATTTTCTCTTGCATTTTTTTCCGTAATGCTGAAACAGAATGCATTCTCACTGCCTCAGACGCTGGGGTAAGTGCCTCCCATCAGAGCCACAACAGAACTTCTGTGCTCCTGTGACAGAGCCCCACCTCAACACCAATTATTTCAAGCCCCCAAACAATGTCAGGTTATCAAGGCACAGCCCAGTCCTACCAAGTCAAACTATGTATCACAATTTGCAAGGACAGGAGATAACTCTGAACCATGAAATTCGCTGAAGTAATTTCTGGCTCAACTGTCCTATCAAGTGACAAGTCATTTTAGGTACTAAGTAGATAATTATAATGTTTGTTATTAAAATGAGAACCAAGTACAACTGTAATGCTTCATTTATGACATTAAGTGAAAGAATCATCCGTTCATTCCATAAATATTCATTTGGGATCAACTCCTCACTGTCCTAGGTTTGAGCTTCTCACTCTCAGCGTTACGGACTTTTTTGGGACAATACTCCTCTGTCGTAGGGGGCTGTCCTGGGCACTGGAGGACGCTTAGCAGCATCCTGGCCTCCACCCACTAGAGGTCAGCAGCACCTCCCCCCTCCACTGTGACAACCAGAAATGTCTCGGGGGGGGGGGGCCACAAACACCATCAGTGGTGAGCTGCTACTGAGGTGATGAGGACAGAATGATAAATGGGCCAAAGTTCTATCCTCACAGAGTTTACATTAGGAAGATAGAGAGAGGGACGATCAAAATAAATATATAACTGCAGACTGATATGTGTTGTGAAGAAAAGTCAAGCAGGGCCAAGAGACAGAGAGTGACGGCAGGAAAGGGGGTTTCTGACAAGGAGGTCTGTGTAGTTAGGAGCAGGAGAGCTACTAGCCCTTGTCAGGCCTTGTACCTGGTGGTCCTAAGTGGTTAGTCTGCTCCCAGTTAACTACAGGAGGAGCCACCGTGGGGTTTCCTTCAGAGGAGGGGTAGAATATAATCCAACACACATTACAAAGACCTCCCTCCGGCTGCCGAGTGGAAGGTAGACCAGGAGGGAAGGAGGACAGGAATCTGAGCCCCGCTGGGGAGGCTGTTCCAGGAGACCAAGGAGAGAGCGAGGGTCCGGCTGGGGTGATCTCAGTGGGAATGGTGAGAAGCCAGTCACATCAGGGATGGTCAGATGTCAGGGTCACATGAGAGACAGGTCTCCAAGGAAGAGTGAACTTGCCGGTGAAGTGGATTTGCAGTAAGAACACGTGAGTTTGCCCAAGTTTTTGCCATAAGGCACTAGTGACAAATGGTGCCAGTGTGAACTAAGTGGGTAGTGGGCTGGGGAGAGGGAAGAGGGAGCCAGAACTCAGGAGTTCTATTTGGAACATGTTCTGAGACGTCTACACAGATCCACGCTGGGATGCTGAAATGGCAGTTGGCTACGAGGCCGGAGCTCAGGAGACAGGTGTTATGGGAGGGCAGTTACGAGACCTCAAATATGCGGGCAGTATTTACGGGCCATGGACTGCACGTGATCCCCAGAGAAGACGGAGATGTCTAAGGGTGTGCCTCGGAGCCCATGAATATTTAGTGGTGAGCCTCGGAGGGGCAGGATTCAGCAAAGAAGACAGAAGGAAACAGCCAGGGAGGCAGGAAGAAAACCAGGAGGATGGTGTCCCGGAAGACGAGAGAGGAAGGAATCTCGGGGTCCAAGTGGTCCGCTGGGTCGGACCGTGCTGGGATGCTGAGCTGCACGCAAACCGAGGCTGACCATTACACCCATCGAGATTAAGGGTCCCCTTGAAGCATGCTGTCAGACCAGAGGTGGGCACAAACCCAACCACGGGGGTGCTGAGGAGGGAATGGGGGTGCGGAAGGGAGACAGTGACACACATCTTTCACAGAGCTTTGCTCTAAAGGCTGCAGAGTAATGGGCAGGGAGCTCGAAGGGAAAGTGAGGTATAGGTGTGTCTCCTCTCAGTTAGCGGGAAAAGACGGAGAAATGCTGAATGACCATGAAAGGGATGGGACAGCTGAAGAAGAAAACCCTTGCGTTAAAGAGAAGCAGCTGGATTCAGTGAGAAGCTGGAGTCAGACTGGATGACGGACAGTGATACTTGGTATGGGACTGAAAGTGGAGTATTTTGTTACAGATACAGGCAGTCTGGTAGCAAAATGAGGTAGAGCTGCCTTTCTTTTGTCCAAGAAACAAACTCTGCTACCATCCTAAGTGAGTGCAGGGAGGGAGCGCTGGACATCTGAGGAAGGAGAACCAGGAGCAGACAGGACGGATGCAGCCGAACTCCTGGCAACACTAAGATCATGATTTTAAATTTGCAGTAACCCACTCAAAACAGGTCCAATCAGCAGCGAATGTTTTTCCACTCTGCTTTCTTCTGCTGTTTAGACAGGCGGAGAGTCAAATTTAATAAGGTTTGGGGTTTTGCCAGGTAGGTATGTGCGAGGGAAAGGCAGGAACGGGGGCTGAGTGTCTCCTGATGAGAGGCTATAGGGATGGGCAAAGGACGCCTAAAGATCACAGTACCCAGATCGAAGTAATCTCTCACCGACTAAGTATAGTCAAGTGTATATTTACTGATATGTAAGTACTGACTGCACAGAACATCAACAGAATAATCTTAAAGATGGGGAACATAAGGAGATTCCCAAGACATGGTTCCTAAAGTGAACACTCAGGGTGGGGTCTATCTACTGCCACAAACTTGACCTCATGCTTCTGACAGCCATGCATCTATTAGTTCTAGATTTACAGAAAACAACGGGCTTCCTCGGAATTTTTCTTTAGGTAAAATGAGTATTTGCTCTCTTATTATATTAGATTCAGATAGAGCCTTCCAAGAAATTAAGCTATTCCTTAGATTAGTCAACACAGCACTATCATAAATAAGTAGAAACCTACCCAGAAGGAATTCCTCAAATAATAGCAAGACGATCTTACTGGTTCTTCATTATTTCAAAACATGGCATCTATGTGCTGTATTAACGTATCTTAGCCCAGTACCTGCCATCAAGTTATCGATCTATAAATGGAAGTGGCGTTTATCACTCATTACTATATGGCAGACATGAAGACTGTCTTCAGGGAACTCAGAAAATCATAGAAGAGACAGAAAATTTAGTGATATCCGCATGGTACAAAAGAGGAGCATACTGTAGGCTGATATATCCAAGGTACCATGGGAGCCTTAGAGGGGACAGGTAGCCTAGCAAGATTCAGTGGCAGGTCGGTGTGTGGAGGGAGGAAGTTTGGTTTTCCGGAAGTCAGTACCTCCAGTAGGATGAGTCAGCCTTAGCCATGAGAGTAAAGTGCATTCCAGGCAGAGACCGCATGAACCATGGCAGGACACAATAAGAGGGCACGTACCTTACAGCTAAACCTCTCTGTGATGAAGTCAGTTCTTCATCCTTTCGAAACATCCCTGAAAAATAAAAACAGATACTTTTACCAGTTATGGTTTCCTCCAAGGAAAGAATGGCGTTTTCCCCCATTCACACTTTCACCACTTTTCGCATTGAAAATTCAAGCTATAATCCCAATTTTGGAATAACTGGTTCCTTTCTTTCTCATTGCAATATAGGTTCAATCATGTCAAAGGACCACCACGTAACCCAACATGTCTAGGTCTGTAGGAGATCAATTGCACACATCGGGGCACAAATCCGACTCTTCTCTAGAGGAAATTATTATTAACTTAAACATGCCCAAATGCTAGCATATTTTATAGCAAACACTATGACTTTCAAAAGGGGGCATTAAGATGTTTCTATTATTAGATGATTTAAATGACTCATCAGTATTATGGGCTAGAAGCTCAACATAAAGCAAGGAATGATTTCGTTATCTCTCTCGAAGGAATGAAAACCGTACTCATATACCTTTTCCACCCGTTTCTTTACCTCTCTCCCCAAAGAGGAGGATATGATTTACGATTACACATCAACTTACCAGATTCTAAGCCAAATTTAAAGACCAAAGGAGGACAAAATTAAGAGGAAAACAATATACTTAAAAATTATTTGTAGGTCTTCCGTAGCAGGGGGAACAGGATGGGTGATCTATACAGGGGGACTAAAAGCCCGGTGCAAGAAGGTCCCTAGGCCGCTACGAATGATGGGTCTGAAGGGGATGCTTCTCCAGTCTGTGAAGAAACCAGAGTCAAACTCGTGACTCACAGCCCAGACTGTCAGCATTTCCTATGGCAAGGTGTCCATTCACTGAAGATATAAAATACGAATATATAAATATTTATGCTAAAAAAATGTCACTGTGTGTATGTATTATATATTAAGGGATAAAGGACAAGGGGAAAACATTCGAATACTAATAAAACTGTAACATGGAGATAAATCAGGGACTAGTAACAGCTGTGCTATTTCCTCTATATTTTAAATTGCCACTAATTTGGGTCCAATGACAGGATCCCATTCTTTTACTCCGTTTTTGTCACTGGATCAAGTGTAAAATTGAGATGAAACACTGCAGAAAAATAAATACACTTCAATGAACCTACTCAGAGTTAAAGATTCCCCTCTCTGACCTCCTCGAATACAGAGCAGAAAGTTAGGGTCATAGCTCAGGTGAAAGTACATTTGAACAGGATTTCTTTCAGTGACGAAGAATTAATTTCTAAATTCTTACCATCATGAATTTCATAAGCCAAACTAGTGATCTTCTGGGTAATTATCATCATTGGGCTGTGACAAAATAAAAAACAAGTATTTAAAAGCAGAAACTTAAAATAATATTTATCATATATGAAAAAGAGTTTATTCTGCTTACACAACTACAAAATGCTGGCATTTTTTTAACATACAAAAGACCTCAGAGGGATTTCAAAGAGCTGGTCCAGGGGCTGCTGTGTTTGGGGAAGGTATAGGGGCTGCGGGATCAAGGCCTTCTCCCTTGCTTTAAAAAAGCAGGAAGGAAGGAAGAGAGGGAGGTAGGGAAGAAAAGAAAGGACAAGAGAAGGGAAGAGAAGGAGGCAGGCAGAGAGAGAGAGAGAGAAACGCCACTCCTGCTCCACGGAGACCCCGTGAGCAGCGCCACCCACCGCCCCCTCACTCCGCGCTGGAACATGCGGCCAGAGGAAGGAGCACCCAGGCATCAGGCGTGGCCCCGGTTTCCTGAGTTTGACTTTTCAACACACCATGCTGCTTTTTGCCTCAGCTGACCTAAAGGTGGAAAGTAAGTTGGGAAAAGGGGAATAGGTAGAAAATTAAAAGAGGTTGGGTGAGAAATGTAGAACAGAACAGGAGGGATGGGGGAGGAAGAAAGAGGACAGTGTCCGTCTCGCTGGTCTGGGACCCCGGGGTGAAGGGCCTGTGAGGGCCATCCTAGGGACAGCACAAAAGCGCCCTTTAAAGAGGGCTCTAAGTCATGTCACAATTAAGAAAATGGAAATCTTTTCTCCATATTTTATAATCTTTAATTGAATGGATAACTTGGAAAGGAAAGATAAATAAATCCACATCAGAAAGCCACCAGGATACACGTTTATCCTTTATTACAGACATTCATATTACAGAACAATTAACCACAAGGTATTTATTTATATTTCTGGACTTTCACTAAAACCAGGAAACCCTGTTCTGCCTACAGGTAGGGTGTGAGCTCTACCTGCTTGGAAATCGCACGGCCTCCATGGCACAGCCAAGGCCTTCAGGACAGGCCAGCCATGCTGCCAGTGAGTGGCAGGAGGAAGCTCAGACCCCACCATGGAGACCCCGTGTTCTTCCACCTTCCCCACTGCACAGAACATGAGTGGTCAGTGTCCATTTCACCTCTGGCCAAACCTGAGCATCCTTCAACACGTAAAGAAAGGAGGATGCCGTCAGGGGCAATGAGACACACAGACCCAGGCCCCTGAGAACCCACAGCTCATTCTCCTCAGCCAGCAGGCAAGATCTCTCTCTCTCTCTCTCTCTCTCTCTCTCTCTGTCTCACACACACACACACACACACACACACACACACACACACACACACAAAAAAAAAAAAAAAAAAAAAAACCTGTCAGATGACAACTGCTCTCAAACTCAGTGCATAAGGGAGGAGATTCCCCTTGGGTTCCCTTAGAAGTCAGTTCTTCCTTTTACACCAGTCTCTCTCAGGAAATGATCCCTCAGCCCACCTGTCCCCCAGGCTGCCGTGTCAGCTTGCAGGATGTTTCATGTGAGGTTTGTAAAAATAATGATTCCCACTTCCCTGGGGGCAGAGAATCACTTTTCTCATCTTGTCTCATTCGCTTCATAGTTTAGCTCACCAAAGAATTACAAAATACTCTTCTGTTCTAAATTCTAACTTTTTTTCCTCAAAACATAATAAAAACGACTGATCAAATAATGAAGTTTATCGACTCAGTGACATACTAAACTGTTAGGTACATATATCTAAGATGTTCCAAAAATGCAAATATGTGCTGACTGCATGCCCTCCTTGTGCCCCGGGCATCCCAGCAGCCCAGGCAGTTCCTACACTACCAGGTGTGCAGGCCGCAGGCTGGCTCCTGGAAGTGACTGGGCTGGGAGAACGGGTCGTGTGAGGCTGTGCTGTTCCATCCGAGAATCACGCTTCCTAACAGGGATGGAAAGAATACAGGGAGCAGAGCTGAATGCTCCAGAGTCTTTCCAAATGTGGCTCTGCCCCCTTAGACCACTCTTTCTGGAACTGTTTTGCAAGGACAGCTCCTTCTTCAAGTCCCAGCTGAGAAGTCACTTGGTACTAGAGACCCACGGGACAGTTCTACCTCACGTAGCCCCCCAGCCATGATGCCCACACCGGCCCTTCATTTAACCTTAGCTTGTTTGCTTCCTTCCAAGTATTTCCAGGTTCATGGGTGTTTTCGTTTATCCAATTACAGTGGCTGTTTTAAAATCTGTCTTTCCTTTCTAGAAAGTCCATGAAGGAAGGAACCAACAGTCCTCTTCACCACTGAATCCCCAGTGCCTCGCTCAAGATAATGGGCTAAATAAATATTAAAAAAATGCAAATAAACGGACTCTTCTAAGTGTCCAGTCAAGACCTCTTACTCCTTCTACAGGCTGATCAAACTCCCTCCCTCTTGTCCATTCTCATCTGTGCTTGAAAGCATTTTCCATACCGTTTCGTAATTTTTTTGTTTACTTTCCTATCACCACAAAAGTTGTGGGCTACTGAACACCAGGAACACTGCCTTATTTATCTCTGTACCTTCGATACTCGGCACATACATGGGCTCAGAGAACCAACTGGTTTGCAAAAACATCTCAACATCTTTTTGTTTCCTTTACTGGTGATCATTAGCCCTGAATATTCCCTTTGGTTTTAAATGGCTGGCGGTTCTGCTGCCTCTGGTCCAATCTGTCATGGGGTGGGGGCAAGGGGTGGCAAATGTGAGAGTAAAATGCTAGAAGGCAGAATTACTACAGAGAGACTCTGAAGGAGTAAGTTACAAATGAAAGTAAGACAGTACTAAAGTGAAAGGTTCAGCAAGGCACGAACAGATTAATGAGAGCTCAGGAAAGGAAACCAGAGGGAAAATGACAGATGAGTCCAATACAGGCATGTGCACAACCAGGAAACAACAGAGTGATGGGGAAAGAGAACCAACCTCACCTCACTACAGCTGAGCCCAGGGTGCAAAGAAAACACTTCTAAATTAAGACAACTCCACTGTTCTCAAAGAGAGTACCTGCAGTGGGTCTTCTTAACAGTGCACTTCGTTCATAAGCACTTGTTTCGGTGACTCAGACATTATTTCACTTACACCTTTACTGGCATTTTAACTACCTATTGACTTTGCATCTGGCGGAGCCTCCCATAGCTAATCACTTCCCAGGTCCTACAAAGTCTGAGATCACGGGATGTGAATCAGAAGGCCCTCTGGCTTCCCCCAGGGTGGAATCTGAGGGATGGAGGAGGAAGGGGAGGCAGATGGCTTCTGAACCTTCCCCGAGTGAGCTCTGGGCTGCGGACAGAGCCACCTGTAACTTCTACATGACGACGTCACTGTATTTGGGTGGAACGACATGTATTCACTTCTGCTGGCACTCGGCTAGGAATGTGGGAAAATATGGAATCTGTTCAAAATAAATACTTCAACTGATGAAATAGTTTCAGGTATTTTTAAAAAGCCCCATCTGATGTAAAGAACTAAAAGCTCTACACTTCTTAAAACTTAAAAAAAAGGATGCAAAGTTAAAAATCATTTATATGCATTTTTTCGTCTCTACAAATAATGAGAATAACAGAATTCAACTATAGTTAATAGTTGAATTATTAGAAAATGAATACTGGGTGATGGTAATTATTAAGGAGGGCACGTGATGTGATGAGCACTGCGTGTTATACACAACTAATGAATCATTGAACACTACATCAAAAACTAATGATGTACTATATGTTGGCTAATTGAATGTAATAAAAAAAAGAAAATGAATGCTAAAAAGAATAGTCACTTTCTTAATTGCCCATCATCTATAGGAGACGGGATCTCTAAAGACATCTGCATATGAATGCAACAAAGCAACAGCAAGCACCTGCCAGGTCAAAGGTCGTTTGCCACCAGGGTTCAAGTCACCTGACAACAGAGAGGACGAACTGTCAATTCTCCCCTAGTCATCTTTTTCCTCCGCAAACAGTAAAACCCCCTGCAGCCAAACAAGACCAACATACCGAGTGCCAAAGAAAACGCGGGGAGATGTGATGGAAAGGGCACGGGTCTCTGAGCCACGTTCATTCATTCACCTTACTCCCTCATTCAAAAACAGGTGTTCAACAAGCACCTACAATAAACCAGATGCTGGAGACACAACCGTGCACAAGACGAAGGTCTCGCTGCCACGGACCTCACAATGGACGGAACAGAGAGATAAGAAAGGAATAAACGGGTAAATGCATCGTCTGCCAGATGCTGCCTAGTGCAGAGCACAGGAATGGAGCAGGGCAGGGGAAGAGGGAGTGCTGCCACAGGGGTGATAACCCGCCTCACCCTGAAGGTGACATTTCAAGTGAGAACAAAGCAGAGAGCAGTTCGTGGAGGTAAGACTGTCTAGGAAGGCAGAAAAGCAGTTCAACGGCCCTCAGGCAGAATGTGACTGGCCCTGGGGAGACCGGACTGGAGCACGTGCGGTGGGAGGGGACAGGGACAGAAGCTGGAGACAGGCAGGGGCAGAGGTCAGACCCAGACGGCTTTTGCAGGGGCAAGTGAGGACGGGCTCCAAACCGAGTGACGCAGAATTGGAGGGTTTTTGGCATGAAGTCACCTGGTTTTAAATGGATGTATTCCGGTTCTGGGCTGAAAAAGACTGGGGAGCCATGGTGGGATAAACAGGCCAGGAGAGGATGGTGGGATAAGTAGGAAGGAGAGGGTGACAGCACGTGCAGTCTGATGTGGAGCCCAGCTGTCATCAGAAGGTAAAGACAACAGCATCTGATGACGATCTGACAATGGATTTGATGCAGGGTTTCAGCTCCAAGACCGCCAAGGTTTCTGACCAGAGCAACTACCTAGAAGCATGGGGACAGCTGAGAAGGAGCACAGGAGGGGCAGGGAGGGGAGTCGGGGAGTCTGTTTCGGGCACATTCAGCTCGAGGTGCCTCCTGGACCCCCAGGTGGAGGTGTGGGTGGGGACCAGGCAGCCGGCCACAGGACTCAGAAAAGTCCACACAAATCCTCCCCCCCCCCCACCTGCGATCCCTTGTGGGAGACTGGGAAGCCACTTCACTTTTCCCCCCACATTATCTAAAAAATCGAGATAATGATGCCACTATGTAGATTAAAGTAGCAATAGGACAAATACCTCGAACAGTATCTGAGACACAGCAAATGTCTGATAAGAGCTTCCTTTAATAAATACTAGAATTGCTACCAGGCATCAGGCACTAAAGGGACAGGATAATTAGCTGTAAAGTGTGGTCTCCGGAGAGAGGCTTTCTCACGAAAACAGGAGATAAACAGGTATGTGAATAACTATAGAAAAAAGTGTTACAAGCCAAACGAGATATTTGAAGGAATGAGTGCAGAGATGAGAGAAACTTCAAACCGAGGGGAAAACCTAGAGTCGGAGGCAGGTCCCCTGGTCTGTATAAGATGCGTGGATGGCTAGCCCGAGAGGGCTCCCCAAGCAGAGGGAACAGGCTGGGCAACTGTCCAGAGGGGAGAGCAGGGCCACATGGCTGCAGCGTCGGACGGCGAGGAAGACAGGCGCACTAGGCTGAGGGGCAGGGCTGGGCACAGTCTGCGGGGGGCTCAGAGCCTTTAGAAAACGGCAGACTTCCGATAAAGGTCATTATAGCATGTGAGCGGACAGAAGAGTGGAAAAGCTTTGGGGGAGGGGTGGAAATCAAGCCTTAGACTAGCCTGTTTGCTCTTGGTAACTTGACCTACGTCAGTAGCAGCCAGACAGAAGGTTTCCTCTCACCAAATGTAGGTCAAGGTGTGGGAGACACTCCCTCGGGATGAAACAGTATCAACAGAACATTAAGGTTCCGCAGCTAAATAATTTACATCCATCCCACTTACAACACAGTTAGTGGATGCTCTGTGACAGGACGGTGATGAGAGCAGAGGGCCTTCTAGAACTCAGCACGGAACACAAAGAGACATCTACAATTAGACTCTCGATTTGAGCAAGGCTTTCCTAAAGGAGTGCACACAGGGCGCCCAGCTGGCTCAGTGGGTTGAGTGTTGAGTGTCTGACTCATTGCTTTCAGTTATCTTGGGGTCGTGAGATCGAGCGCCGTGTCGGGCTCCGCACTCGGCTTGGAACCTGCTGAAGATTCTCTCTCTCCCTCTGTCTCTGCCTGCCCCCAAATAAAAACAAAACTAAAAAAAGATTGCATGTGTCAATCACACCTGTAGCTTTTAGACCAAGTCTGTCCCTTATGCTGGATGGGACTGTCACCTACAAAAGTACTTAGCACCTAGTAAAATGTATAGCACATGCTCAGTAAATCCTAGCTGAAGGAACGCACAGGAGTAAGCAGTAATAAAATGTTTGCTGAGCAGCTGATACTATGCGGTTAGCTCTAAAACATATCCTTACTTTGAATGGAAGATTATGTCTTGTACATCTCTTTTGGTGGATGCATTAAGCTATCCCTTCAGCACGACAAAAACCGACATACTCCAATCAGAACTCATTATCTTCCTACCAAAAAAATCTGTTCTTGCTTCCATCCACAAGTTACTCATCTACAAAGAAGGCAAGCATTTACCTTTCTTTCTTCTGTCTCAATACCATTTACTGAATAATTGAGAAGGGCTTTCCCCACCGGATCTATCATCCCATCACTTCCATTCTGTACCTTCATTTCTCAGATCCCATGGGTCTGTTTCTCTCCCCGGGCTTCATGGCTTTGTCTATTCCCGTGTCAGTCCTGTAATATTTAAGTGACTGCTACCTGACAAACAGTAGCGTGTTTCATACTGAAATTGCTACTCTCAAGCACTTACGCTTCTAGAGAAACTTTTCAGTTCATCTCATTTCCCTCAAAACCCCACCCTGAACTGCATTACACCCACAGATTAACTTGAGAGGAACTTCCCTCTTTATAATACTGAATTTTACCATCTGAATAACAAGATGTTTCTCCAGTTAGCGTTCTCTTATATCCTAAAAGAAAGTTTTATAGTTTTCTAAACAGAGGTCCTGTGCATTTCTTTTTACAGGTATTCCTAGACATATCATAGTTTTTAACTGCTTGTGAAACTAGGATCCTTTCTCTATTATATTTGCTAACTGGTTATTGCTGATATAAAGGGAAGCTATTTAATTATTTTATCCTTCTCCTGTATCTATTTTCTGAGGCTAGCACAAAAGTCAAGACTTCAGTAGCTTTTCAACCTTTCTGCGAAAAGAAACTTCTGTTAAGTAGTGAGTCCCTTAGGGGCACCTGGGTGGCTCAGTTGGTTAAGCGTCTGCCTTCGGATCAGGTCCTTATCTCAGGGTCCTGGAATCCAGGCCCGCATCAGGCTCCCTGCTCAGTATGGAGCCTGCTTCTCCCTCTGCCCGCCCCCCCCCCCGCCCCCGCTGTGCTCTCTCTCAAATAAATAAATAAACTCTTTTTAAAAAAAGAAGTGAGTCCCTTTTATCTGATCAACATTTTAAACATATCCTGATCTTATGCTTAACTACACACACACACACACACACACACACACACGCATAGTCATACGCACACACAATATCAGTTTCCTGTGCCTCATGCAAGTAAGATTGTCCGGGACAAAAGAGCTCCCATGTGATTCCTCAGCAAGAGCCTGGCTTCACTTCCCATGCTGCCAGCTTCAGGGCAGCAGGAGCGCTTAGGACAAAGGATGGTTCACTGTATTCAACTCTACCTTCCGCAGACAGTCAACATTTTGGGTATTTACCCTAATTAGGATCAAGTTATGATCTTTTCTGCTCATGTGTTAAACACACTGAAGATTTCTAAACGCCTAAATATTTCATTAGGGGAAGAGTCTGCCTCTAGATGGCTTCTTTTCTGTCTTGTGTCCAATTAAAAAAAAAGAGAGAGAGAGAGAAAAAAGAGTCCTTCAACTTCTGCCAGATGGCCTCCTTCAGCTAATTTGTCTCTGCCTAATCTTTATCAGTTTACTGCTGGTGGTCAAATGTTTCTCCTAATGGAGAAACATTACACATTAAACTGGGACTTTTATATCAGGCTGTCCATCTTTACATGCTATGTTGTTTTTCTTCCACATACTTAAACGTTTTAAATTATATTTAAATATTGAAATGAAATTTTAAATTTCAGCAAAATACTTAAAGCCATGTCATATAAAGCTATTTTTAAACATGCATTTTGCTCTTACTGCAAACTACCCTCTAATTTGTGGGCCACGTAAGTAGTCTTTTCCGGTAGGATGTGAACAGCAGAGGAGAGGAGGCACGCCCTCCCTTTGCTCATCAACAGCGCCTCCGTCAACGTAATCAAGAGGATTCCAGAGATGCTAGAAGAGGTGAAGCCCTGAGAAAGAAGCTTCCGTAACTGACTGTGAGAAGCAAAGGCTCGCCCCTTAGAGGACTGCCACGTGACTGAGAAATAAACATTTATGATGCTGAGCCACTGAAATTGTATTGTGGTTTTAACAGCAGTTAGCCTATCCTCAGCTAGAGAGTAGTAGTAAACAAGAGTTTAGAATGTCAGGTAAGAGAAATAAGAAAGGTAACAGCTAAGATCAAACCAAAGGAGGGGTGGTGAGGGCCCAGCAAACACTGCGTCATGCAAATCCGTACTCATGCCAGCCACACTCATGACCTCAATTAGCAACGTTAGATTACTTTTTAAATCTGGCAGTTTAAATATATAAGCAGCATAATATTTTTTAAATGAAGTAGTATGTGGAATCCCAAAATATAAGCTAGAGACACAGAGCAGTTGGGGCTGAAGTAAGACCGGAGGGCAGAGCCTCGCCTGCTTACCGCCCCGGTACGTGCCTACAGTATCCGAGCACTCCAGAAGGCAGTTTGAAAATTCATGATTTTACACTATTAACTTCCAGTGGCTATTCCAGTGGCTAATGTTAACGTTTCTGTTATCAGCATGCATAAACTGAATTCGTCAAGAATGTTCTTCTTGTTTCTATTTCATACTAAAGGCTTAATTCATTTCTAAATTCATTGTAACGCAAACACTAAAGCTATGAATTTATCTCTTAGACTGAACAGCTTCGCCCACATTGCTCAGGTTTTTCCGCATTGTGTTTGTTATTCTCCCCCCGCCCTTCTCACTGTGTTTTCTTTCTTCTTTACTGAGGTATTACTATTATTATTGATTCAGTAAGTGTCTATTTAATGCCACTGTGTGCTAACCACTAAGGATACCCCGATGAACAAGGCCAGTAGGGTAACTGCTCCCAGGAAACTCAAACTAAGTGATCTTGACTCTTGTAAGCATTCACAACCAGTTCCTACTTTCATTATACCCTAACGACAACATGCGACCTGGCTTACATCTTCAAATTCCGGAGATTTTCAGTGGCCCAACATATTCACTGATTCTGCCCATTAGCTCTTTTCCTGCAAGAATAATATTCTATTATTTATAAGCTAGATCGCCAGCATCTATTCTCCTTTTCTGAATTTCAGGTATATTTCTCTATTCTACTCAATATATCGCTAATTTAACAGTTTTTTTTAGTGTATTTAATCAGTTCATTTTGGCTTGGTTTTGTATGTTCTTTTGCATGCAACCTTCTTTCATCCAAATCTATTTTTTAGATCACTTTTTAAAAAGTAAAATCTACTTGAATCCCATTAAGGAGAAAAGAAACTTCATCTTCTAAAATTCTCTTGTTTCATAGCAGTAATTTTTCTCTAAGCTCATACACCTTTGGTCCATTTCTAATGTTGAAATAACTGTTTTCTATAGATGCTATGATATACTTTATTTTTTCTACTTTGCTAATCCTTAGCAGAGGTCCCTTTATAAAGATGGTGAGCACGTTGGTCCTTGGGGACTTGGACTACATTTATCTTGGAGCAGACATTTAATCAGTTTTGTCACAGGACAAAGAGTACCATGGAGGAACTATCTTCCTTTTGAAGGAACAAAAAGGCAGAAGTTATTTTCACAACTCAGCTGAATACTAGACATAAGAATTTGGTACATTCCGGGGCGCCTGGGTGGCATAGCGGTTAAGCGTCTGCCTTCGGTCAGGGCGTGATCCCAGCGTTATGGGATCGAGCCTCACATCAGGCTCCTCTGCAAGGAGCCTGCTTCTTCCTCTCCCACTCCCCCTGCTTGTGTTCCCTCTCACGCTGGCTGTCTCTATCTCTGTCGAATAAATAAATAAAATCTTAAAAAAAAAAAAAAGAATTTGGTACATTCCATAAAAGTGAAATGTATACAAGTAAAATACACACTCAAGTGTCTTCTCTAGGAAATTCAGAAGTCTCAAGGGGTATTAAGAAGCAAGAAGAAGTGACCAGATCTTATACAGAAGCTGGTGAATGACTATACAAAAGAGGCTCAGGAGAACAAAGAAAGAAACAGAGAGTCAAGGACAGACTCCAAGGGGCTGGTTTTCAATAGTTACAACTAATGGCAGAAATTTCCATAAAATTAGAGAATGCTTCCAATATCAGAATGCCATATGAAAAGTTTAATTGCTACATATTTAGAAATTGTATATAAGCTAACTTAAAAGAACAGGTTATTTTTGTGACTTATACAGCACCATAAAAGACTTTACAAGGAAAACATCTAAATTTGGGGCACCTGGGTTGGCTCCGTCAGTTAAGTGTCCAACTCTTGATTTCAGCTCAGGTCATGATCTCAGGGTCATGAGATCGAGCCCCATGTCAGGCTCCTCACTCAGTGGGGAGTCTGCTGGATATTCTCTCTCTCTCTCTCTCTCTCTGCCTCTGCCCCACCCCTGCTTGCACTCGTGTTCTCTCTCTTTCTCAAATAAATAATCTTTAAAAAAAAACACATCTAAATTCATTAAAGAATTTTCAACTTAAACATCTGTCAATCACTTTTCATTTGAATTACTAAATGCAACTGTATGTTGTCCTTTCACCAACATGTTAGAATACATAAAACAGGCTACTGAGTCAAAGTGTTAATCTTACCCTGAAAAATCAGCAGAGTATTGTCCATAATCAAAGATATAGACTCTAGTAATTTGGCACACTGTGAGGTATCCCAAAGCAAACACAAAACAATATCTGTAAAACAAAAATGCACTACATTAGTGAAAATAAAAGATTCATTTTGTTAAAGAATACATTTTAAATTTATTAACCATATGATTCAAAATTTAAATGGTTCAAAAATTAAATATTTCTAGATCTATTTCACAAATAGCTTTCTTCAATAAACTGTAAAAACTCTTTACTAGTATCTACTTTAGTTTACTTTCGTAAATTTTGTAGCATCTTCAATGGTAGATGCATCTAATTACTGCTTTTATTAATTTTTTCCTTTTGAAAGACCTCCACGAACCAAATTATATATTTGGAAGTCATATTCACACGTATAAAACTGTGAGTATGGTATTTCTTCCATTTACTCCTCCTCCTTTTTAGAAAACACAATTTGACCCAAAAATATTTGGCTAAATTACACACTAAACAAATTCTTAATAGGATTTTAAAAACTTGTTCTCAACAGTCTAAAATCATTCATCCTTAGTGTGGACCAGGTGGCATTTACTCACACTTTATAGGCATGAACATTTAGTGATTTTTCACATTCTCAGTGTGCTTGGGACAGAGTTACAATAATTAAACACATAGTATGGAAGAGATTTCATATCAATATGAAGAGAAGAGAAACAGATTCTAGAACACATAACACTGCATAGGATGAAAGCTGCAAAGCAAATGAGCAGGGAGAGATTATCATCTAAGTAGTTAACAATATAATTCTAGACGGAACTACTGTACAAGGGAAAAAACAGAACACACAGGAAATGTGGATAAACATCCAAACATTCTCAAATTGGGGAAGGACTTTCTGAACATTGATCATATAGAAGAAATCAATAGGAAAAATCCAACATAGGGGCACCTGGGTGGCTCAGTGGGTTAAGCGTCTGCCTTTGGCTCAGGTCATGATCCCAGGGTCCTGGGACCAAGTCCCATGCTGGGCTCCATGCTCATGCGGAGCCTGCTTCTCCCTCTCCTTCTGTTCTCCACCCCCCCTCAGCTCATGCTCATTTTCTCTCTCTCAAATAAATAAATAAATAAAATCTTAAAAAAAAAAAATTGCAGCCTCTTCCAATTGAGCCAGCCAGGTGCCCCTACCTGAATTTAAAGTGACATTTTTAGTTAAAGATTGTTTATTGAAATGGTATTATAAGTAATTGCATATCAAAAAAACTATATTAAGTTGTCCCTCTCCTCCCCACCTGTGTGCTTTCTGTCACTGTTTCTCTCTCAAATAAATTAATCTTAAAAAGAAAAAAGATTCTCTCTCTCTCCCACCTCTCTCCCTCTCCAAAAAAAAAAAAAATATATATATATATACATACACATATATATAATTTGGTTAAGTTAAAATCTTAAGTTTCCTGTGTAGGCAACTCAGGTGGTTTTATGAAAGAAATCTTTTAAACTTGGGGCACCTGGGTGGCTCAGTCGGTTGAGCATCTGATTCTTGATTTTGGCTCAGGTCACGATCTCAAGGTCCTGGGATCGAGCCCCATGTCAGGCTACATGCTCAGCAGGGAGTCTGCTTGAGGATTCTCTCTCCCTTTCCCTCTACCCCTCCCCTGACTCACACACACACACACACACACACACTCTCTCTCTCTCAAATAAACTAATATATTTTTTTAAAGTAATCTTTTAAACTATAGTCAAATAGGTAATTTTGATCCACTTAATTTATTCCTGAGGGGGGAAAAAAGGAGGTTAGCTTCCTAATTCAAATGTTTTACAATGCTAATATACTCCCAACAACTATATCTGACAAAATAACACACATGCATACTCACACGTAGAGTGCTGACAAATCAAACTTAATTTCCAAAAATCATGTGGCTGATTTTGTTTCCCAAGGATGACCACAACAATATCTCCCATTTCATATACTCTTCTATAACCCGACCTTCTGATTCCCCCATTACAAACAAGAGTCTATTTCTCTATCCACTTTGAATCTGGGTTGGCCTTCCAGCTCTCTGACCAGTAGATTATGGCAGAAGTAACAGTTTGCTAGTTTCAGGCATAGCCCATAATTAGCCTGGCACCTTCTACTTCTTGCCTATTGGGAGTTGTTGTCATGAGAGAAGTGTGACTATCCTGAGACCACCAAACAGAGAGGCTCTGGAGGATGACACACTGTGTAGGAGAGAGAGTGAGAAGACAGACACCAAATCGTAAGATATGTGAGTGAAGAAGCTGATGCTTATCCAAAAGAGATGATCTATCCAGTTGAACCTTTCCTGAATTCCTGACCCACAAAATCATTAGCAAAATAACACACCTATTTGTTTTAGGCCACCACAGTTTTGTGAAGTGGTAGACTCAGAACAGAAGTTGGTAAGTGAAAACAGGGAGCTACCATAATAAAAATCTGGAGCGCAGAGCACGGGCTTGAGGACTGGGTGCAGGTGAGAAGTGTAAAGGCCTTAAGGAGATTGCTAGTGAAGATCTGAAACGCAGTCAGGAAATTGTAATTGGAAGCTACAGAAATTGGCTAAACACTGCTCCTCACTCCAACGTGGAAAACAGAACACATACCACTGAAAGTGCCAACGGGTTCCTTCTAGATGCATACAAGGTGTGTATATAGAGAAATGAACTAAAAATGGGCAGTATTCAGGATTTTAGCAGAATTTAGAAAAAAATAGGGCTCAGGACAGTCTTTCCAGTCACAAAATATTCTCAAAGTAATCATGGTAAAGAGGAAGTCAGGAGTACTCTTTAATGATACCTCAGAAAGAGGTAAAGGCACATCTTTAGAGAACCTCTCAGAAAAAAGAACAGTTTCCAAGAACCTCAAGGTTATGCCTCATAGACTCCCTGCTAGACAAGAACGTTTTCAAGAACCTGGAGGATGCTGTCCGACAGCACTTTCAGACCACAGTAAAAGGAGACGGTCTAAAAGAGGTCTGTGGGAGTGGCTTCTGTCTAATGCAGGAGATTTACAGAGACCTAGGAAGCCCACATGAGTCTTTGAGAGAGTTATACGTGACTGGACAGAAAGGCAGAAACAGTTCAAAATGAAGAGATCTTTCTGTCCCCAATTATCTTCAGGTAGGTAGCGGGCTAAGAAAGCTGTTCAACTGCAAAATCTGGCCATTTCTTGTATAAAAGGAAGGACAGCTCAGCGTGTGGAGAAAGAGCCACAGAGACCAACTCACAGGGACGAGATGGGGCACCACGCAAGGAATGGGAAACAGGTGTCCATCTGGACTTCGCAATTGCTATGGACCAGAGATTGCTAAGAGACTTGCACTCCTCTCCTTTTTTAACAGAAGCATCTACTATAATCCTCTCACTGTTCACCGTTGTATACTGGGTACTGGGTGGAGGGGGACAAAAACCTGCCCCATTAGTGCACTGGTCCTCGCGTGAACAAGAGCTGTATTTGAGGAACCACACTGAAGAAGCCTCATCCACTGCAGACCTGACTTAGATGACCAGATGGAGGGGTCAAGCTTGATGCCATAAGGACGTGACACTCTGGGGGCCTTGGGAGGAAGTGAGAATACTTTTTATGCAAGATGTATGTAAATTGTGGGGGCCGAAGAACTGTCTCCAAACTTTGCTGCCCCAGTAAAAACCCTATTGCTCATGTAGCTCCGAACAGCAAGAGATGGAATATGGTCCTCTTCCCTTGGAAGGGCTGGACCTAGGAACTTGGTTTACCCATAGAATATAATGGAAATGACTTCCTGAAACTTCAAGGCCTCGTCATAAGAAGTCTGGCAGCTTCCTCCATTTCATTCTTGATATGCTTGTCCTTAGCATAGTCTGAGACAGCCATCACACGTGAGCAGACCAAGCCCGCACGGAGAGGTAACAGTCCCAGCTGATCTCCCAGCCGACAGCCAACTTCGACACCAGAAGGGAACTGTCTTGGATGTCAAGCAGTCAAGCTTTCAAATGACGGCAGTTCCAGCCAACATGTAATAGCACCCACATAAGTCCTCGAGCAAAGTTTGTCCAGCCAAGTCTAGCCAACACACAGAACCATGAAAAACAATAATAAACTGTTGTGAAGCCACAGAATTTGGGTGGTTTGTCATGCTGCAAAAGATAACTGAAGTAATTCCTTAGTAAGAGTTTAGCACACTACAACTAACAGTAATTTAAAACAAAATACCTTGGTCAGGTAGGGCTTATTTGGTAAACGCAGGTATGATTCCATATAAGGGGATTAGTAATATCTACCATCATAGTGATGAGTCAAAGGGAAAAACAGCTACAGTCAATACAGAGAACACCATTTAATAAAATTTAACAATGTTTCCATGTAAGAATTAGAAATCTCAGCAAACTTAGAGAAAAGGATGCTTTCTTAACGTAAAAAAAAATATTGTCGAAACATTCAGTACTTTGTCAGCCCTGAGACACTACTAATTCCTCGGGAAAAGCATATGGAAGTTTCTGAAGTGGGAAAGGAGGAGGATATGTGTTAGTATAGATGAACTTAACTGTAGACTTATTTTGAAAATCCAAACAACATAAAGTCCACCCTTCTCAAATTAATCTCTAAATTTAACATCATAATCCCAAATAAAATCCTAACAATACTCTCAGTGGAACCTGATCGGCTGATGTTCAAGGTCTTCTGGAAAACTAAACAAACATATGATGAGGAGGACTTGTCCGATCCCAGCAGATAAAAGAACATGTCACAGTGATTTATAATGTAGTACTGTTTCATAAACAGATCAAACGATTAACCAAACAGAGAAGAAAGTTCAAAAAAGAGACTCATCCAACTGGAAGTTTTTGTTTATTATAAAGCTGGCATATGAAATTAGCGGGAAAAGGATGAATGAGGTAAACGAGGTTAAAAAGCTCTTTCAGAAATAAAAACAGTTTCCTGGTTCATACTACACACACACATACAAAAATCCAGATTAATGTAAAAAAACCAGGACAATAAAAAGTACCAAAATAAAATACAAAGGAATACCCTCAAAATTCTGGCATGGGAAAATCTTCATAAGTACAACAAAAATCATAAATGCCATGAAGTTAAAGTCTGACAAATATTTACTATATAAACATTGGAAATTTCTATAGAACAGATGACAGAAAATTAAATAAGCAACAGAAATTATTTACTACATATAGTAGGTTAATACCTTTAATAAAAAGTTCCACAAATCAATAAGGATTAAGAAATCAAATGAAAATGGATGAAAATGTAAATGAGTAAATAACAGAGTTTAAAAAATTATAAAGTCAGTCCATTTAGAAAAATAAATGAGGAGTACCTGGCTGGCTCAGCTGGAAGAGAGGATGACTCTTTTTTTTTTTTTTTTTTTTTTAAGATTTTATTTATTTATTTGACAGAGCAAGAGACAGCCAGCGAGAGAGGGAACACAAGCAGGGGAAATGGGAGAGGGAGAAGAAGCAGGCTTCAGCGGAGGAGCCTGATGTGGGGCTCGATCCCAGGACTCTGGGATCACACCCTGAGCCGAAAGCAGATGCCCAACGACAGAGCCACCCAGGTGCCCCGAGAGGATGACTCTTGATCTCAGGGTCATGGGTTCGAGCCCCATGTTGGGTGTAGAGATTACTAAAAAAATAAAATATTAAACTTAAAAAAAAAAAGAAAAAAGAGATTCAAGATAAGGAATGATCAGAAAATCCCAATAATAATAAAAAAAAATGCATATGAGAATTAGGGGCATCTGGGTGGTTCAGTTGGTTAAGGGTCCAACTCTTGGTTTCAGCTCCGGTCATGATCTCAGGTTGTGAGATCGAGTCCCACATTGGGCTCCGCGCTGGATGTGGAGCCTGCTTGGGATTCTGTTTCTCTCCCTCTGCCCCTTCCCCACCCATGTTCCCCCCACCCAGTCAAGCATTATAAATAAATAATAAATGATAAATGAATGAATGAATAAAGAAATTGATAATACTTGTCCAACATCACTGGCAAAAGTTTAAAAATAGGCAATACCCAGTTTGGGTAGGGAAAATAGGCATTCTCAAATGTGGTTGGTGGGGATGAGATTTTAAACAGCCTTTTTTTTGGTGAGTGATTTTGCAGTATACATCAGAATTTGTACATACTCTTTGAGCTGCCAATTTCACTTTCTGGAGTCTATCCTAAAAAACAAAAATACTTACATATATTTACAAGGATCTACACGTAGATACTCACTAAAGCATTGTATGTTAATGATAAACAGAAAACCAACTAAATGTCTCCAATACGGTATTAGTTAAAACAAACGGAAATAATAAAATAAATAGAAAGCCCCGCTATGGAGTTCAGCAATAGTGAATAAGGAGATATCTATATGCACACAAAATGAAAGTCAGTTAAGCAGAAAAAGTGAACTAAAGAATAATCCCATTTTAGGTACTAAAAACCCCTGCACAAATGTATCTACATATTATACACACAACTGTGTGTATATAAACATATACTGACATATCATGGGGAAAGTTCTAGAACAAAACTGTAGTAGACACTCTAGGTTGACTCCCACCATGTGCATTTCTGTCTCCATTGTCCCCTGCTTTCCTCTACTCTAGAGACCAAAAGGCTAAATATTCAATGCCCAGCTTCTCTTGCAGCTTGAGGTGGCATGATACACAGATCTTGTCTGTGACATGCATGCAGAAATCTGCTGAGGTTCCTGGAAAAGATTTAGATTTGTGTTGTCCAATATGGTCTCCATTGGCAAGAGTGTTCTAGATCTGGCTCATACCAGCTCATGAAAGCTGTTAGTTGAAGAATTTTTGTAAACTGGTTGTTAAACACAGCCAGTATTAAAAATTAAATGCGAACATAAAACTAAATAAATAGTATTACAAAAGCATTAAATATGCAAAACTCATCGCTTCTCAATTCCTTCTTATCATCTGGTGTCTTCTGTGCTCTTGGGCTATTCGTACATCCTGCATCTGCATGACCGAAATACTCCGGAACGGTGAGCTACTGAGCATTTCTTCCCAACCCCCATTCAGGAACTTCAAGCTAGTTGTTTCAAGGCTACCAGGATAGAAGCATTTACACTATAAAAATTGGCAAAACTATAAACCTTCTTGATCATTTAAACCAAGGATCAACAAACTAAAGGCTGTAGACCAAACTTCCCTGACTGCCAGATTTTGTAAATAACATTTTACTTGGCCACGCCCAGGCCCGTTTGTTTACGTGTCTGTGGCGGCTTCTGCCTTACAATAGCACAGCTACAACAGCAACTGTAATGATCCTGGAGCCCTGAAATATTTATGGGCAAGTTGACTCACCTGAATTAGAATTAAAATGCTGAACACAAAGGTAGGGGGAAAAACAACGAAGAAAATGCTAGTAATGCACATTAAACTTTTAAAAGGTTGTCATGACTACAGCCATTGTATTGTGAACAAGAAAGAAAGAGGAAATCATCTCCCGTGATGCAAAACCTACTACTGAGACAGCAGAGAAGTTGCTCACACATGGCCAGAGGAGTGAAGTTCCAACATACATCTTCCTTGTCTGATTTTCATCTTATTCACTGACACAAACAGAAATATCAACCAACATCCATTTAGAAATGCCTTCGTTTATCCATGATATAAGCAACTTTATTACTGAACTGGCTGGTAACCAAACATTTATTTGTAGTCGAGTTTGTCAAATTATGGAGGAAGTGCAACTACAGGTGAGCCTTGTAAGAGTTTGGCAAGAATCAATGAAAGCATTCTGTAAGAACCAACTGGCTCTTCTTACAATTAACAATGGAGAGTACTGTATATTTTATTATTTGTAAATTATGTACTATCTATCCACTATATTAGTAAAATTTATAATAAGTTTGCATATGTATACTTATGCATCTTGCTTACCCACAAAGCCCATTAGTCGCTAACATTTCCCAGCGTACCACTGACTAGCCACATGTGCTTATGGAGTACTTGAAATGCAGCTAGTCTAAAATGAGATGTGTTACAGCTGCAAAATACACTCTGCTTTTTGAAGCCTTCACAAAGAATTTAAGATCTTTCATTAATAATTTTTATACAGACTATATTTTGAAATGATAATATTTTAAATATACTGGGCAAAATAAAATATATTCTTTTTTCCTTTTTAAACCGTGAGTGTTGGAAAATTGAAAATTACATCTGCGGCTCACAATGTATTTCTAATGTATAGTGCCAGATAGTTTTCCTAAAAACAAAAAAGGGGAGAGACAGCTGGTGTGGCTTTTCACACTTTTGAATTCTTTCTGCCCAGAAAACAGATCTAATGGTTGTTGTAGCAACCATCTTGCATCCATGAGGTGGCAAACAGTCTCAGCACAAGAGAGCAAGAGAAGAATCCTGCTTCTTTAATGACACAATGAGCTGCTGCATTGGCTCTAAACAACCGAATCCAGCAAGAATCCCAGGTGGTGAATTTTTCCCCTATTATCTGCAACTGAAATGCATTCCGAACTGAAGGCAAAGCACATTAAACTTTAGTTGTTTTCTTCGGAGTCAGATCGCAGGGCAGGGTGACTGGGCAAGCCTTTGACTTCTCGCATTCACACATCAGCAGAGGGAAGCAGACATAGGAACCAGTATGCATGTGCATGGTATTACACCACGAGGGCTATGCTCAAGGTATGAGTTTCACTGAGTGCCTTCAAACAGAAAAATATACATGCAAAAACTCCAAAGAGTTTTGGACCAAGATGTAAATAATGGCCTCAACACTTTTTATTATTCCTACCTGACAGTGTAAGAGTTACTTAAAAAAGGCAGACACACAGGGGTCCTGACACTCTAACTCAATCAACTGTGATCTTGTCCCTCTTGCAAGGTTTTATGCCTGGTTTATGGGCAGGCATAAAACTAAGGTCTGGTCAATGAAACTTAACATAGAGCTTCTGGAAAGGCTTTGCTCCTTCTTGAAGTATGACCCTTGCTAGTGTCGTGTCTGTAAGTGACAGCAGCCAGCCTTAGCTTAGAAAAGGAGTTAGTCTATGGACAAAGTCAATACGCTAGGATGGCAAAATAGAAAAGTTAAGTAGAGCTTTTTGATGCCCTCATTAAGACTGGGTTGCTGAATTAGCCAAAATGAGCTGCCTTGCCTCATGACCTCTTGCTTTGAGAGGTAAATCTTTCTATACTGTCCACACCACTATACCACCATGAGCTGGGATTTCTGCTCTTTGCAGCCAAAAACATCCTGATATAATTATTACTCATAACAAAATTAAAGCAATAGCATTTAAAGAGTTCTAGAACAGAACATTTTCTTTTTGTTAAAATATAAATGTTGAATTACTGCCTCATTTCAAAAAGAGAAATCACATTTAAATATTTATTCATTTAGATATCAGCTACAGACTGGAGACTGTTCAGGAAAAAACAGAGAGCTCAGAAATGCTGAGGGGAAATGAAAAAGAATTCTCCCCGAAGGAGGAAACCAGGTAACATCACCAAAAGTTTCAAAATCCTAATGGGAGCAAAGACAAAATCGAACAAATGAGTAATTGTTTTAACGTGCTGAAATCAAATTAAGCTGTTCACTTTCCAAGGTGCATGAGCTCAGATGACCTTGGTTATTGGTCAGCTGCAGAAAAGGCTTGCACATCTGTATTCTAACTTACCGTCTTCTCCTTATTTTGCCTTTCCCTCTGTCTATATTTTCCCAGACTCTGTTTGCTTATACTTAGGTCTTGAAATCAGGTACTTAAGTTGTGAAACCTTGGAATTTTGCTCTTCTCTTTCAAACACACTGTTGGCTAGTCTGTAGTCTTTGCATTTCTATATAATATTTGAAACAACTCGAAAAATACACGGAACACTATAAAACAAAATGCATATAAGCAAACAGGGTCTTGGAGAGTATACACAGAGGGAGAAGGCAAAATAAGGAGAAAGTCAAGCCAGTATTCTGATGTGTAAGTCTTGTGCAAAGTTAGTCACATGGGTCAACAAGCAGTGTAGATTCCAGATATAAAGCCACACATATAGACGAGTCGCAGTCTAATACAGAAAAGATGGTATTTGCAATCAACAATGCTGGGACAAATGTCTATACATATAGAAAAAAAGTTAATTTCAGGCTTTAACTCATAACATACAAAAACTAGCTCAGAATGGATCTGTGATCAAAGCCTAAACAATGAAACTATAAAACTTCTAAAAGAAAATGTTCACAATCTTAGGGCAGATGAAGATTTCTTGGAAAAGGCACAAAAAACTCTAAACTATAAAGTAAAAAATTGATAAACTGACTTCTCAAAATTTCAAAGCTCTGTTCCTCAAAAATCACTACCAAGGTACACTTATCATGACGAGCACGGAGTAACGTATGAAGTGTTGAATCACTAAATTGTCCACATCAGATTCATAATCACACTGTATGTTAACTATACAGCAATGAAAATTAAAAACTTAATTTAAAAAATCACCACTAAGAAAATGAAAAGGCAAGTCACAAGTGAGGAGAAAATACTCATAATTCATAAAACTGACAAAAGACATATCCAAATGTAAAAAGAATGAATTGTAAAATAATAGTAAAGTTCGAGCCAGAAGATTTGAACAGACATGTACCAAAAGGTGTCCAATAGGTCAATTAGCCCAAGAAGAAATGCTTGACACCATTAATCATGAGAAATCGAAATTAAAATCATAGTGATGTACCACTAAACACCCATTAGAATGACTACAATTGAAAAGTATGATAAAACCAAGTGTGCTTGAGACTGTGAAGTGACAGGTGCCCTCATACTTCACCAGTGGGAATGAAAATTCACATAACTACTCTGGAAAAGTTTGGCAGTTTCTTATATAATTAAATATACTTTCACCCTGTGTCCCAAAAATTCTTCTGCTGCACACATGCAGAAGAAATGAAAACATATATCCGTTGAAGACTTGTACCAAAGACTTGTACAAAAATGTTTTGGAAGTTTTACTCATAATAGCCCCAATTTTGAAACAACCCAAATGTCCATTAATAAACAGGTGAAAGATTAATTATGGTACATACATTCTACACAATGGAAAGCCACTCAGCAACAAAAGGGACAATCTGTTGATAAACACAATGACATGGATGAATTTTAAAACATTAAGCTGAGTTAGAAAAGGGGGAGCAGACACAAAAGATTACACACTATAGAGTTCCATTTATACAGAATTCTAAAACAGGCAAAACTAATCTCTAGTGACAGGAAGCAGATCACTGGTTGCAGGAGACGGAGCCAGACTGATTACACAGGGAAAGGAAGAAACTTTGGGGAATAAGCAAAAATGTTGTCTATCTTGATTTGGGTGGTGGTTACACAGTTTATGCAGTTGTCCAATGTTAACTATACTGGAACTGAACTGAACTGGTGGTTTTGTTTTAGGTAAATTACACCTAAAGTTGATTAAAACTTAGTTTGCAAACAAACACATTGAATACGATCTCCTTTGTGTATTCCTCCTCATCCTGGGGTCCCAGGGTTTGGTTTTCTTCTCCAATGGCACTGATTTCCAAGAGGATGTCACCCTGCCCCCTGATTTCCATGCCCTCTGTACACTGACTGCTCCCAGATTCTCAAGCTCCAGCCTAGATATGCCTCCTAATCTCAAACAACCAACAAGCTACTCAACATCACCAGGTGTTGCTTAGTAAGTAAGCATCTGGAACCTAACATGTTCCAAGTAGAAATTCTAATCCCACCAAGACCACCTTTTCCCTAGTTTTCTCCATCCTGGTAAACAGCACCTTCTCTCATGCAGTTGTTTTGCCCAAAAAACTGCAGTCCTTTTTGATGTATCTTTGTGATTCCCACCCCCATACTGCAGATCTCCAAATCCAACTTCATATCGTATATCACTAGGACTCACATCCACACCCAAATCTATCTACAAATATACACTGGATTGAGTAATTCCCCCTGGGAGCGGGTCTGGGCCTGGACTGCTGTAATAGCATCTGACTAGTTGTCCTTCCCCTACTCCCTCCGTAGTCTGTTCTAAACACTGCATCCAGAGTGCTCAAGACTCCCCAACAGCTGCCCATCACACCCAGAACAAAATCCAAGTTTCTTCAAGAACTTTTGTTAACCCAGGATCTCATTTGTTTAAAAAAACTAAAACTCTTTTCTTTGGTTCTACTGGATGAATGATACACATTTACATACACTTTTCTTTTGATTACAGCCAAGGAGTAACTGCTATTGAAGACTGATAACATTAGGACGACTGATTCTACAGAAACCTGGCAACATTCAAAGCACCCTTCACATGTGTGCACGGGCAGATCAAAGAAATTCCAGCAATTCAGGGGAAGGACAGGTTAGTTACCATCAGTGTTGTCTGAAGTTGGTCATGATTTTGAACTGGTACTATTTTCGCATTAATTAATTTGGTGAGATAGGGCTCCATTTCACTTTAAAAATAATTTTATTCTTGTAAAATTGTTGCTAAACCATCCTTGGTCCAGTTGGTTCCTCTCCCTCTGTCTCCTTGGTACTGCTGGGTGGAAACACAGTGCTGACTGCAGTAAGCTCACGTTAAAACTAGTGGGTCACAAAAGCCTTTAAGTCCAGGATCAAGTTTTATTCAAACTGGTATCTCCAAACCGTACCTCTACTTGCTGGCATATAATCCTGAAGCCCATAGGTTATCATGTAATTTTTAAATGAGACTCCACTCAGCTTAAACACCTATAAATAAATAATTCTCCAAGCCTACATATTAAATCCATTTCTCTCAAAACCTATCTCCAAATTTCTATCCACAATTATGTATTTCCACTTCCAGAATATACCATTTCAAATTAAATAACTACAATTCACCCAATCTAGCTAGTCTTTTTATTTTTTATCTAAACAGCAATAAACATAAGCTGAGAACTAAAAATTAAACATTGGTGAGGGGCATTAGATTTAACTCTAAAGATGGCACTAATGAGAAATGCAGACTGAAAAGTAATAAACAATTTATAGGAGCAGAGCCTTGGAAAGATCATTTCTTAAAAATTATTTGTATTTTCTATTTAAAAACATTACGATTAATTGAGTTTGTCTGTTTTCATTTAGTGGTTTTTACATGGAAGGCGTCCTGAAGAATTGTTTCTCTAGGCAACGGCATCTGAAAGTCAGGTCAACATCCTGAAGGGGGCTCACCTCTTCTTTCGTCTCTATTTCTATGAAAGTCATACGTGCACAGAGTTTCAAACTCACAGGGTACGACGTGGACAGAGCTGTGCGCAGGCCCACACACCCCCTCTCCTGGACCGATCCCTGGACGGGCAGGGTGGTCAGGCCCCTCAACAGCACCGTCCCCTGCGTCCCCTGGGGCTTCAGCTCTTCCAACAACTCCGTCTCTGACTTTATGGCTCTGATGGCTTCCTACCACTTCAGTGGAGTTTCAGGTAAGTGTGTGCATTTAATCTGCTACAAACAACTGGCAGTTGCAAAGTTTCATCTTAAAACCATTATCAAAATGTCAGGTTTCTAAAATCTTTTTGATAATTTCCCAAATTTTATTCTAATAATCTAGCTATACATTTAATGGACTTTTAATAAGTGGGATACGGTTCTCATTTTTTTTACTCTGCACACAATAACACATTGTAAGATACACTGTTTCTGCTCAAGTATTACAATTAACGGTTTAATTTATCCTCAAGCAACAGGTGATAAATCAACTAGCCATGTGGTCTCTCTAAGAACTAAGTTTGAAAGCTCTTTCCACTATTACATTTATAAACACACCCTCTTAAAGATACACAATAACCATTCTTCACATTTTAAGATCATGTCTTATCTTTTCCTAGAGTTGGTTGTTAAAGACGTCATTTTGACTCAATACCCGCGCCTTTTATAGGGGAATAGAAAGAACGGAAAGGTACAAGTTCTCCAGAGATGTTGTCGCAATGTCTGACAGCCAATCATGAGTAACAGTGCTGGGTACGGTAGGATTAGCTCTAAACGCCAGTCACTTCTGTCTCAATGTATCCATGGTGCTCCATGTAGAATAGCTTTACCACACTTTGTAAAAACTGGTTTCTTAGCTGTCCACATCCTTCACGACACTGAGCTCCTCAAGGAGCCTGACAAAGAGAAGACATTCTCTTCAGTTCTGTTGGGTGGGACACGTGCTTACAAGTGAATGGTACTGAGAAGACGAATATAGGGTATAATAGAATTAGTGTGACAAGATCACCACAGGCCAGAGAGGGAGTGGAAGACTCCTCCCAGGATGACAATGTCTATGTCAGCCCCAAACACAGAAGAGCGACAGAGAAGATGGTGCTTCCCAGTTGAGTGTGTAGAGCCAAGAGTCAGTATACCGTTCCATGGCCAGAGTGATACCTGTCTAGCAAAAACTGGGAAAAACAACAGGAAATAAGCTTAGTTGGTAAAACAAAGTTCAAAGTATTCTGAAGGGCATGGATTTCTTCAATATGAGTATTCTGGGTATTCTCCTGTAGGCATTCCGAGGTTTTTGAGCAAAGAAGTAATAGGATGAAATAGTTACTTGGAGAATAATAAAGACTAATCGATGTATATGATGGATTGTAAGAAAAAGGAAGTCTGGAAGTCATAAGAACGGTCAAACAGCCCAAGGAAAGAAGTCCCTGGCTAAGGGAGAGAATGTGAAAGAAAGCGCTATGGATTTCCAAGGAAAAGTAAAAAGAACTCCAACTATTTTTTTTTTAAGATTTTATTTATTTCACAGAGAGGAAAGAGCAAGCAAGCATGAGCAGGGGGAGAGGCAGAGGGAGAAGCAGACTCCCTACTGAGCAGGGAGCCCAACTTGGGACTCGATCCCAGGACCTTGAGATCATGACCCGAGCCGAAGGCAGACGCTTAACTGACTGAGCCACCCAGGCACCCCGAACTCCAACTTTCTATAACTTTTTCTGCTTAAAGAAAGTGAGAAGCAAAGGTCAAGTTTTTAAATCAGGGTGTCTCAAGAAAACACAGAAGTTGATTCCGGAGCAAAGAATGACCCAGGTCGGAATGCTGTCTTGACCTCTTACTGGCTGTGACTTGGAGAAAAGTTGCTTGAACAAAGCCTCAGACTTCTCTTATGTATTAACAATTTTCCCCCTGGAAGATTTCAGTTAATTTTAAGGCTTGAAAGCTTTCACTGCCATCACCAGACCCGTCTGACTGCCAACCCGACACCGCCGAGAGCGTCTAATAAAGCCTCTCCAGCTGAGTTGAGGTGGAGAGCCAGCATGTTCTCCTCCAGCTGGTATGTGACACCCAACACCATCCCGCTGGCGGCTCAAGCCTCCAGAAGCCGATTCCTCCCTTTCCTTCATGCACCACAGCCAATCCTCCATCCAGTCCTGCCTCTACTCCTGTGGGTCTGCCTCTCTCTCCCCACGTACCTTCCAGGTCTGCAGCTACCAACAAGTCTTGTCTGGTTTCCCAGTCCCTCTGGTAGCTCCTGCTACACATTCCCTGGGATGATGCCATCTACCCAGCAGCTGGAGCCGTAGTCTGACAAGGTATGTCCCTCTGCCCACTGTACTACAACTGCAGTCTGGCCCAGCCGCCTGAGTTCCGGGAGGCTTAGCATTGGTCTTTGTCCTAGGGCACGAAGCAGGTACTCAGATATTCGAGTACTTGTTGACTAGAGCCCCATATTCCCGATTTTTAAATTGGGTTGTCTTAGTATTGCGTGGTAAAAGTTTTTTATATATTCTGGATGAAGTCCTGAATCACATATATGTGTTGCCATTATTATCTCCCAGTGGCTTGCTTTTTATTGTTTTAAAAGTGTCTTTTGAAGGGGCGCCTGGGTGGCGCAGTCATTAAGCGTCTGCCTTCGGCTCAGGGTGTGATCCCGGTGTTATGGGATCGAGCCCCACATCAGGCTCCTCCGCTATGAGCCTGCTTCTTCCTCTCCCACTCCCCTGCTTGTGTTCCCTCTCTCGCTGGCTGTCTCTATCTCTGTCAAATAAATAAATAAAATCTTAAAAAAAAAATAAAAGTGTCTTTTGAAGAATAAAAGGTTTTCATTCTGATGAAGTACAATTAGTCAATTTTTTGTGGGGGCCATTTTTTGAGGGTCATACCTAAAAAGTCTTTGCTTAACCCGAAGTCATAAAGAGCTCCTATATTTTCTTCTAAAGTTTTATAGTGTTAGGTGCCATGTTTAGGTCTATGATACATTCTGAGTGACTTTTTATGTATGGTGTGAGGTAAAGGTCTACTTTTACTTCTTCATGAATTCAATTGTCCGGGCATCATCCCTGGAAAAAGACCATCCTTTCCCAAATGAATGGCCATGGCACTTTTGCTGAAAATCAACTGACCATAAAAAAAATAAAGGGTTTGTTTCTAGACTCCCAATTTTGTTTCAGTGAGATACATGCCCATCCTTATACTATTATCACAACATCTTTATTACTCTGCCATAGTGTCCAACTAACTTTGTTTTCTTTTTCAAAAAATATTTTTGTTATTCAAGGTCCTTTGTATTTTCATATATATTTTATGATCAGCCTTTTAATTTCTATTTAAAACACTTTCCTAATTTTTGTGAGAGACTATATTACATCTGTGAATCAGTGTGGGGAGAACTGCCATCTTAACAATACAAACCTTCCAACCCATGATTATGAAGTATCTCTCCATTTAATCTTTTTTTTTTTTTTTAAGTAAGCTCTACACCCAACATGGGGCTTGAACCCACGACTCCATGATCAAGAGTCTCATGTTCTTCCGATGGAGCCGGCCAGGCAGCCCCATTTAATCTCCTTTAATTTCTCTCAGAGATGTCTTACAGTTTCCAAGTGTAGTTGCAGATCTTTTATTAAATTATTCCAAGGATTTTATTTCTTTCGATGCTACTATGAACAGAATTGCTTTTGTATTTTCATTTTTGGACTATTCAGGATATATGTAACATATAATATATATATATAATTGATTGTGTCTCCTGATCTTGTAGCCCTGCAACTTTGCCAAACTCATGTATTAGCTCTGCAGTGTTTTTACAGCCGCTCCAGCACTTGCTCGGTTTCTGTTTGCAAGATACGTCTTATCCATTCTTATTTTCAAGCTGTTGGTGTCTTCTCTTCTAAAGAATGTGTCTTGCAGATAGCATACGATTAGGTCATTTTTTTTTTTAAATCCAGTCTGCCTTTCGATTCACATTTAACGTAATTACCAATGTGGTTAGATTTACATCTGCCATTTTGCTGTTTGATTCAGGTGTGTCTGAGGTCTTTTTTTGTTCCTCCTTTACTGCCTCATTCCGCATTAAAGAATGTTGGTAGCATATTGTTTTAATCCTATGTTGGTTTTTTTCACTATACATTTTTTAGTTACTTTCTCAGTGATGACTCTAGGGACTACAGTATGTATCTTACCTTATCACACTCTTTTTCAGATTAATGGTGACTTAATTCTGATAAAATACAGCAAGTTTGCTCCAGTACTGCTCCATTTCCTTCCTCGTCCTTTTTACTATTATCACATATATGGCACCTATACATGCTATACTCCTAATAATACAGTGTTATAATTGTTGCTTCAGATAGCCCTTTAGATAAATGAAGAAAACTTATATGTACACCATCTTTTATCTTCTCCGCCCACATTTACCATTTCTGGAGATCTTCACTTCCTCCTGTGGATTCCAGTTACTGTCTGTTATATAACCTTTCAACCCAAACAACTTCCTTTAGAATTTCTTGTAAGGCAGGTCGTTGTGTATCTGGGAATGTCTTTATTTCACCTTCATTTTTGAGGGATAATTTTGCTGGTTATAGAACTTGTGGTTGAAAATTTTTTCTTTCGGCATGTAGACTATGTCATTCTAATTCCTTCTGGCCTCCACTGTTTCCGGTAATAACCACACTCTTCCTCCGTAGACAATGAGAGGCTTCTCTCCTGCTGCTGCTTTCAAGATGGCCTCATTCTGTCTTTCAACAGTGTGACTACAGCATACCTTAGTGAAGATCTGTTTGTTTATCCTACTTGAGCTTTGCTGAGCTTCTTGGGTCTGCAGATTCGTGTTTTTCATCAAATTTGGGATACTGATGGACATTATTTCTTCAAATGCTTCTCCTCTGGGAGCACTGACTACACACGTGTTGGAGTGTGTGATGTCGCCCCACAGGACTCCCCAGCGGTTTGCTGTTCTCCAGTATGTTTGGGATTTCTTCTACCGGCTAATATCTACTGATCCACCTCTAAGGTTACAGATTCTTTCTTTGGCCATCACAAACCACTACGTAGTGCGTCTACTACACTTTTCATTTCAGTTATTAACGTTTCAACTCTAGGACTTTCATTAGGTTCTTATGAATAATCCTATGTCTTTACTGATATTCCCTATTTGTTGACTCATGGTCATCATATCTCATTTCTTTGAACACATTTATAATAGCTGCTCTGAAATCTTTGGTAAATTCAACATCTGGATCTGTTTAGACGCAGTTTCAGTTGACTGCCTTTTCCCTGTTTGTCCTAATTTTTGGTTTAAAACTGGACATATTAAATAATACAGTAACTCAATTTTTATTGTTCTTCTTTTCCTTGAGCATTGTTGTGCTGTTTTTGTTTTTTAGCTTGGACTTAATCTGCTCTTTCTCACCCATGGTATGTAGCAGCTGACGTCTCTGCTCAGTTTTTTAAATACCTGGATTTTATTTTTCAGTCTCGCTCTAGGGGTCACCCCTGTGTCTAAACAGCTCAGTGGTCAGCTGGGGCTTACAGAGCATGTGTTCAAACACCATCAGCCAGTAAGGCACTGCCATCTGTCCACGTATCTACATGTGGGTTAGAGAACTCATTCACAGTCCAGCCCTTGTCAGGTCTGTCCCAGCTTGTACTCTCCCCCAGGCCCTCTCAGGCCTCCCTGTGCCTGGATGCAGCCTCCAGGCAGCCAGTGTTGCATGGAAATCTTCTCAAGTCCCTTTGTGGCTCTCTTATTCCCAGTATCTCCCGATTCGATGCATGCCCCATATCTACAGGACAGCAGAGCTGGAGGCATTCTCTGCTCATCACTGTGCGAGTTTTCTGCTCTCAAAACTGAGTCAGCTGTTTCTGGTATCAAAGCTGTTGTGTCCATGGGCAGCCCTGCACTAACAGGATTCCTCTGCCAAGGAGTGAGGACTGGAGGAAACCCCAGGCAAGAATACTATCAGTTCCCACTATTCTTTCTCCAAGTTTAGCAGTTTCTTTTAATGAATAAATGCTTCTCAAAATGTTGTTTGCCTCTGGTCAATTTCCAGAGCCCTAAAATGGTTTTGACAAGTTTATCCAGTTTTATAGCTGTATTGGTGGGGGGGAGAAAATTTGTCACCCTCTTCATTCCTCCATCACTGGAAGGTCCATCAGAACATGTTTTGGTAGGCTAGCACAGAAGTGTTATATGTGTGAGAGGTAAATTAAACTTCCAACATAGACCCAGAAAATAAGAAACTCACCTGTAGCTAGTGAAGTCTCGATGCCAAGAGAAGATTGCCAGACCTCTCTAGAAAGAGTGAACCGAGTTCTGCCAATGGGAAATCATCTCTATATTTACTACTCTTACAGAAGAATTTTTAAATCACTAAAACACCACCTGCTTTACCAGCAGAAGGCAGCCATGCCACCTTCACGTAAGATTCGGAGGTCCCTCGTCTTTTTGTTGTCACTCTAGGACACCGCTGTCCTCTGTATGGTCAAGTAACCATGCTCTCAGGATCCCCGCTTTAAGCTTTCTCCCTGAATACAGAATCTGGTATTTGTTTGGTGACCAGAACACACTCTTGATTCCTTTCTAGAGACCTGCAGGTAATCTTATGTTCCTTAAGAAAATGCCACTGTCCCTGGGAAGTCGGGGTTTGCTGAGTGATCTACCCTGCCTTTCGGACCAGGGTTCCCTCAGCCAGAACAAAGAGACGGCACTGAGTTACAAATCTAATAAAAGTCACGAGGGAGTCCGTGTGTTCTTTTATGAAGCCTTCTTCACAGAAAAAAATGGAAAGGAGCTTCGCTGTATTCACTGGGCCAGATACAAATAGTGACACTGACACATGAAGTGACTCCACTCTTTCCTGTTCTCACTGTGTTTACAGATGACTGTAATGCACCAAACCACCCAGCTATTGTTCAGCCTTTAAAAAAAAAAAAAAATCCAACTTTTGCTCCCACACCTGGTTCAGTAACATAATGAAGTCACTTACTGTTCTTCTCAAATTTGACTCAAATGTACAAATAAAACTGGGTTTTGGCTGTTGACATCAAGCAAGATTATTTTCTCTTTCAAAATATAGACTTTTATCGTTTACATTGACATTTAAGACCTTTGGGTTCTAGTTCAAAATATCGTCTGGTTCGTAGTTTCCCACCTCAGCCTCTCCCAGTAAGTCAATCAATTTGCATGAACTTAAAGCTTTTAATAACATCAAGAACTACATCTGGCAGACAATGTAATGACAGAATCTTGGGAGCAACTGAGAAAGACAATTATCCACAAAAAAACACATCCAGATTTCAGCCTGTTCTCATTGCTACTAAAACCAGGACTCTGAAAAAAAGAATGTTTGGAAAAGGCTTCACATCACCCGTACCAGTTCTCAATTCAAAGATCTTGGGCCTCTACCAAGCAGAAGATTAGGAACCTGTCACTCTCTGTCTCTCAGGGGCTGCATTTTAATATAGAGTCCTGACCTCCCTCTCCACCCACACAAAAGACCACTCATCTTTTTTCTATTAAACTTCAGAGTGAAAAAATTTATGAGGAAAGCGGGGGGAAAAGTGATTCAATTAATTCTTCAAAGCTCTTAAAAGCAAAAGTAAGACTGTCAATTACCGTTTGCCATCATCCATATTTTGTCTCATCATGCCAAAGATCTAAGAAGTGGGACTAGGAAGAAGACACCCCCAGAGCTGAACAAAAGCTGAGCTGGTCAGGGCTTCTCAGAAATTGGGACCTGGAAGAAGAGGAACATACTTCGGTCTGCCTTCTGGTTGTGGGTTTGAGAAAATGGTCAGCTCATGAGCAGAGGCCAACCAGCTGTGTTCAGATACACATTCCAATCACTAATGCTATCTGGCCAGATTCTGAGGACATAAAATCAAATACAGCACAGTACCTGTCCTCTCAGGCTCCAAGTCCAGTATGGGGGGCGAGCACGTACCGGGTAACACATGCCTGGCACCCGCCCTGCACCATCCAAGGGGCTCTGCATACTGTATCTCAGTGAATCTGATACTCTTGTACTTTCACATGTTAACATCTCTGAAATCAAGAATGCTCTCCCAACTGACACCAAGGAATCCTCGTTAGTATTAGATAAAATAATGGCATATCTTACAATCAATGGCATTTTACACTTAACGAAATACAGTATACCTCATCTTTGCTACAGCCCTATGAGGTAGGAATTATTATTATTCCTAATGTACGAATGAGGAAACAGAGGATAGAGAGGCTAAATAACTCAGTGCACCTGGGTGGCTCAGTCAGTTAAGCATCAGACTCTTGATTTCACCTCAGGTCATGATCTCGGGGTCGTGGAATCGAGGCCTATGTCGGGCTCCATGCTCAGTGGGGAGTCTGCTTGAGATTCTCTCTCTCCTCCTCCCCCCCGCCTTGCGCTTGTTCTCTCTGAAATAAATAAATCTTAAAAAAGAAAGAGAGAAGCTAAGTAACTGTGTGTGACCGGGCTACCAAGCAGATGAGCAGGACGGGGCGATGTGGCCCTCTAGCCGGCATCTCCACACAGCGTTGCCCCGCCTGTGAACAGATTTGTCCAGCACAGCACACTGTGTGACATACAGCAGCCATACAAGGTGAGGGTGACTGCTTTAGCAGGAAGGGGAGGAGGGGGAAGGGCTTCGGCCCAGAGGTCACACCCTGCAGGGCCAGCAGGAATGCATGCTGGGGTGGGGGGCTCCCGGCAAACACAAAGGAACTAAGTGTAAAACAGCGGAGTGTGTGTTCAGAACTACAAATGGCTCATTATGGCCGGGCTGTCAGAGTTGAGGAGCGAGAGCTGTAACCAAGAGTGGAAAGCAAGGCAGGGCAAAGGCACAAAGGCGCTGCCGAGCTGCCAAGCTGCAGGGAGCCAACGCACAGTCCAAAGCAGAAGAGAGCCACGGTCAGGCAGACATTTTAGAAGCTCCTCGGGGCAGCAGAGCAGAGGCCAGACGAGAGGGTAGGGCCCCCGGCCGGCAGGCTCCCGGGCACGTCCAGGTGCACGGCTGCAGAGCAGGAGTGGGCCTGAGGCATCGGCAGGGAAGGAACAGCAGCAGCTAACGAGGGCTCACAACATGGCAGCTGCTGTTTGAAATGCCTTACAAATGTCTAAACTTCAAAACAACCCAAGAGGAACGAGAAGCACCGAGAGTGCCTCGTGACGGCTAAACGGAGGGGACAAGGCAGCTGCAAGGATTCGTTCCCATACCTGCCTTGGCTGCTCCGCTGGAGGATGTGCCCAGAGAGAGCATCAGCAAGGAAGCAGAGAGCTGAGGCCCGACATGTGTTTGGTTCTACCATGTGGGCTGGGTGTGGAAACGAACAGGACAAGGGAGGGGGCGGCGTCCTTCTCTGTCTGGGAAGGAGCACCTGGAGACAGCCAGTCACATCCCCTCCTTGCCGGGCTTGTTCCCCTCCTTCTCTTCCTCCTACTCCTAACACCTTACCCTGCATCTTTAAGGATGATCTCCCGAGGATTATCTTCATCTCCCTCCCAGAACTTTTCATTATGAACTTATGCTGTATGCTAAGTGTGAGAGGACAGAGATAAGGTGAATGGACTTAAAGGTCACTGAAATTTAGACTAATCTTTGAAAAGAATGGGAAACAAAACCAAAAAACATCCATTAAAATAATGTGCAAGAACACTACAGATTTAGGTGAAATAAGAAATCAGACATCCGTAGCAGCCCCGTGTGGCTCTCTCTCCAACACCTGGCTGCCCGAGTACATTAAAGATCTGTGTCCACCCCAGGTTGGACGTTTGCCTGGTGGTGTGTGGAATGATGAAGAGGTTATGAGAAAGGCAGAGATAAACAGAAAGCGAGGTCAGGGAGACACTAACCAGGAGAACCAGGGACGGTGGAGTGGAGACGGCATTGCCTCCAGCATGGTTTCTGGGCTCTGGACACATGTGTCTGCCATTTACCACCAGCCAGGCAGGCGGCCCATTGCGGACGGAGCTAGGGGGAGCAAGGGAGTACGTAAGCATAGAGACAGAAGGCTGTTCTCTCTGAGGGTTCCAGAACTTACAGATTTCAGAAGCAGAGTGGTACCAGGCAAGTGGACAGCGAGAACACAAACATAAAGGACACCAGCTAGGAGCTCAGATGGCTTCGATGACAGAGGCTGGGTGAGAGCTTCACAAAGCCCATACAGGAAGCATGAAAGAATTCTAAAGAGGCAGCTCTCAGATTCTTCGGTCTCAGGATCCTGTACCCATTAAAAATTGAGGAAACCAAAAAAGCATAACCCGTATAAACAAGAGCCACTGATCTTTACCATAGAGGAATAAAACTGAGAATTTTAAAAATATTTAATTCAAAAATAATGATAAACCTAGTACATGCCAATATAACAACACTTTTGGGAAAAATATATTTTCTAAGTATATTTTTTAAAAAGTTAATGAGAAGAAGGGCAATGTTTTAGACTGTGCAAGTCTCCTTAACGTCTGACGTAACGGAAGATCGCTGAATTCACAAATGCTCTAACGCGATATCACACAGCATGTAACCTCTGGAGAAAGCCCCATTGTCTACCCGTGAGAGAATGAAAATGAAAAAGGCAAATAATGTCTAAATGTCATTATGGAAATATTTTGACCTTTTCACCTTCTAGAAGGATCTCAGGGACTCCCAGGGGTCTCTGGACCACACTTTGCAAGCTGTGATCGAGAGGAGGGCAGACCATGGTGTTTGGGAGAGACGAAGAACAGAGCAGCCAGACAAGCCCCCAAACGGGAAAAGCCGGGAGGGGAGGCAGAAGACCGTCTGCCTCATGTCAGCAGACATAAACAGTAAATCAGACATCAAATTCTGCCAGCACTCCTTTTGTTTCACTGCTTGGTGAAGGTGGAGGGTTCAATGTATGAGAATCATGATCTCATTCCCCTAAATTCTTATATAACCTCCCTTTGCTCCCTAGAGGTGAGAATTACTGCTATAGAAAACATATTTTTTTAATAATAATTTTTTATTATGTTATGTTAGTCACATACAGTACATCCTTAGTTTTTGATGTAAAGTTCCATGATTCATTAGTTGCGTATAACACCCAGTGCACCATGCAATACGTGCCCTCCTTAATACCCATCACCAGCCTATATGTTCTGTTAGGTATCGGGGGTGAGACGAATGATTAACTTATAGAAGCCGTCAAATGAAGAACAGGTAAACTAAGAAACTCACTCCAGAGGGGCGCCTGGGTGGCACAGTCGGTTGAACATCCGACTCTTGGTTTTGGCTCAGGTCATGCATGATCTCAGGGTCATGAGATCGAGCCCCACATCCGACTCTGCACTCAGCAGGGAGTCTGCTTGAGATTCTCTCTCTCCCTCTCCCTAAGCCCCTCTCCTCCTTCTCTCTCACATAAAAAAATAAATCTTAAAAAAAAAAAACTAACCCAAGAATTAGAATTACAAGTTTTAACTTCTCAATATAGCGTTCAAACGAAGATTAATTTATATTACTTGCATGCACACCAAATAACAATGAAGGAAAACAACCCCGAAATAAAAGGGGTGGGATACAGTTTCCGACAGAAAATCCACACATTGATGCAGCTGGGGAGGAGCTGAGGTTAGTGGCTGGGTGCATGGGCTCTGGCGTTGAACGGGTTTGATTTCAAACTCAGCCTGCTAAGGACTAGTTGTATAGACCTGGGGCAGGGGTGTGGCTCAACTGTGAAGCTGAGAGGACAGTCTTCCAGCACAGGGCGGTCACGATGAGCACATGGGAATTCACTTCAGCACTGAATGTGTATCTGACTTAGAACTTGGATTTAATAAATGTTAGCTATTAGTGGTAATTTAGCTATTACCAGTAATTTATTAATGATTAATGTTCTGTTGTCCTTCAGGGAGTTTACCCTATTCACTTCTTCACTTTTATCCTTCTCTTTCGTTGGATTTTATTTTCAATCCTTTAAGTCTGTTTTCTAAACATTTTAATGCTCTCATGTTTAAGAAAAAAGCTTTGCATAGTAATTTAAGTGACAGCTTTCTAATCACTGGAATTTTAAAAGGAAACTATTCCAACAATAGGAGTTCCATACAAGACTTTCCAAAACTCTGAAAGGCAAATAGAGTACCTAGCTCATCCCGAAACTGTCATGCTAAGGGCACATTTTCTGTAATACCCACACGATTAATTTCTGGGCCAGAAAAAGATGTGTAATCCCATCTCTTTCCACTCTTCATTAAGTTTAAGCAAAAGCTCAGTTTTCACTGTGAAAACACAGATGCCCGGTTTCCCCACTGTCATACCCTTTTACCAAAATGGCCGTGTCCTGGGTCATCAGGTAGGTCCTCTATTACCCTCTGTCTATCTTCCCATAACTGCTCTAAATATGAATTATTTAGTAAGCTACAACAAGTAGGAGGAGGTCAGTACTTTTTTCCCCACACAAATTAATTTAACTAAAGGTATTTAAAAATTCTATTTTTCATCATTTGACATTAAAACAGCATTTTAGAATCTATATTTATTATGTATTTCAGTAAATATCGACCTGAAGTACAGCACTTATAAAAGTCTGAACAAGTTTACAGAATGGGAGAGGTTTTAGAGATTAAAATCACGTCATTCAGACATTTATGTAAAGGTTAAAGCAGTTTTAAAAGACCCCAACCCTTCATTCTAACAAAGACTAAGAAAAAGCCAGTCGTGATACAATGTCTCAATGGTGCTTGTTATTCTTCCAAAAAATAACTAGGATTTGTATACTGTCTGGTAAACAGGTGAACATCTTTCATTTTTCCAACCAAAAAACAACAACAAATCTTTAAAGGAAGGTTGGTAAATAACCAAACAACATACATGAATTTCACAGACTTCCAGGCCTGACAGTCCCTGGTTCTGTGACTGTTCAAGTGAACTGACCTCTGGGACCTACGTAGGGAATGGCACCGAGAAGCTCTCCAGCATTCAAATGCCAAAGTCAGAGTCCAAAGCTGTCTCTAAATCAAGCTGCTTCTAACACTGTGAAGACAGAACTCACACATGTGAACAGAGTTACTGTGAGACACCCCACAGGTACTTCCATCCGTTAGCAAGCCCTAATCTTCCCAAACCATTTCCGCACTTCTTACTCAAAAGTTAAGCAAACAGTCACGAAGATTTTATTCTCACAAAACTTCGACAAGGACCGCATATTTTATGTAAGTGGCATGTGTTATGACATATAACTGAGTGATTTTGCTCATCATCCTAACAGATGGTTATGTGAGTTTTTAATTTTTCTTTCAACTTTCTGGCAAGGATGAAGGTCTTAATGTGAAAGTAAAATTAGTTTCCAGAAGTACCTAAAACCAGAAGATGAGTCCTTATACTTTTCCAATGAAAAGCACTGTTATGTTTAATTATCACAACTATCCAGTTATGTTTGATAATATATGAATTGTTACCTCCAAAACAAGAAGGATATTCATTTAATTGGGTAATATCTCTAAAACAAGTGATTCATTTGGAGTATTAGCTGTTAATCTGACATTTTTAGACAGACCTGATGTGGCAGAACCCTGTTACACAAGTAACCTGTACAAACTTCTCTTCACTCCAGCACATTCCGATGAACAGCATCACCCGAAGTAATGCCTTTATTGACCCAGGGATGTGTGTCAGTCTTATCAGCATCCCTACATTAATATAATCCCCCTACTTTGTATAAAAACCCTTGCTTAATCCTACGGGGGAAAAAAAGCTTCCCTCATTTGCTCAAGGATGACTTAACCCTCCTTAACAGAGAGATCCAGTATACAAATAGAAATAAAATTTAGAATTCAAACACCGCCAAAAGAGATACTATAATTGACTGAATGGTAAAAAGGAAACTGAATCACGCCCTTTCCGGACTTCAGGATTTAATGGAATGACACTATGTGTCCTCCAGACTTTTCGGAAATCCAGCGGAACCTAGACATCCTATTACCTATCACCGAGTAACAGTTTTCCTCTCTATGAGAACTGTGAATATTTAAAAACCTTAGGTCCTAAGCACAATATGCCACAAGGCCACGGCATCTTTTCGGATAAAGGTATCTGCCTCTTCGTCCTAAGGAAGAGTAATGAACACATACAAACCTCTGCCTTTGTTGGGGACCCTGTTGGCTCTCATTACTTCTTCTCAATCAGTTTAGGACATTTCTTTTTCAATGACACATGCTCATAATCATCATGCTTAATGCTTAGAAGTAATCTAATGCAAAGGTAAAAGGCCTGGGCCCTGGGTAAAGGCAGACACACATAGTTCCAATCCCAGATCCATCACTTACTAGGCTCTGTTTCCCTGTTCGATGGGTCGCCCACACTACCTCCAAAGGCTATTGCTAGGATAAGGGCCAATGCATGGGCTTTCACAGTGACTGACACACAATGATTACTGAAGCATAAACTATTATACAAATAAGATCACATAAAAAATAGATTTTAGAACTACTGTTTTCCAACTGAAATTCAACTTCTGGCACAGCCATACCGAAAGGACCTGTACCCTTATCCCCAACCACCATAAAGCTTTCAAACATGGTCCACAGAGAGCATAAGAGAAAAAAGTCTAAGAGTCCAGTTTCCTTCCTGCCACATTTTATTCCCTCTCATGGGAGCATGAGATTGTTCTCAGTGAAGTTAATATTTTCCCCACAGAGTTCCCGCTGAGCCACTACCCGCTGCTAATTAACTTCATGAGGACAAATTTTCAAGTGACTTGAGGCTTCTGCCTGCCAGATGGCATTTCCGAGATCATCATTCCTTCCTAGTAGAGTTCAGGCAGTTCCCAATGCCATTTTTGTCTAGGAATCCATATTGTAGGAGTCTCATGAGAGCCGGCAGATAATAGGTGGACATGACCTGTGCTACCCGCTCCTCGGAGTCCTCCTGGATGGAGATCAAGGCCAGGTCAGCCTCAGCTGCCTCTTCTTGCCCCAGCCCCACCCCAACTCCCAGGGCTGCGGCTCTACGGGACCAACAAGGAGGAAGTGAGCTGGAAACACCACCAGAGTGCAAGTCAACCCATCACGCACGCCATTCAAGGCCTAGCGCAGGAATGAATATAATGTTTGGAAATACCAAACTAAAAAACATCAAAAAAAAAGGCTCAAGAGCAAAACAAAATACTCATTCAGAACAGAAAAGATGACCTCACCTACTGAGAGTTTCTATCATCTATACACTCAACCATGGGATTAAAAAATAAGTAAAAGATCCCTGCCAAGGAGTTTAGGTCCTGGGAAGAAGAAAAGATGAATTATAGTGCAGGGCAGTCAGGGTGATGGCCCAGCTCTGACTTGACATCAGGAGGGGAAAAAAAAAAATCACCAAAATACGTGTAACTAAGAATGACTTCTGAAAACATCTCATCCAGATTTTGAACACCTCTTCTTCTAGCCGAACCCTATATGCAAACAAAAGCTTACTCGGACACCCCGAGTATGAAGCAGGTAGGCACATGCTCCTTAGCGGAGTCACTGGTTTAATCCAATTTAGGCCCAAAAAGGTTAATTGACTTGGCCAAGGTCCCAAAGCTAATGAAAATTTAGCAGAGTTTGAATTCAAACCCATATCCCCAGGACTCCAAACCTGTACTCATCTAGTCAACCACTAAGGCCACCGGGTGAAACGCAGAGTTTGCATTCCATCTTTTCCCATGACCTAGCCTGCTATTCAATTTCAAACATCAATAAAGGCGGCATCTGAGGAAAGCATGTGTTAATATTTCTCAATTCTTAAAAATATATGTTAGCATAATTTCTACTTAACATCAAATATCTGTACTCCGTTCCCAACTGTTTTATTCTACTGGACATATAGTAAATGGCCGATACACATAGAGCCTGGGTTTTACTACCTTCCTGGCTTGTCGCTCCCTCCTTTATGCTTCCCCAGCCCTGAGCCTATTCTTCTTTTCTAACACTCATCACAGTGTGACCGGTAGTTTGACAATAAGACAGAGCACGTCCTTATACCCATCACTGGATCCCAGCATCAGCTAACAGATATCTGTTGTGTGACTGACTGTCTTAATATCTCCAAACCAACAATGCATTTCAGAGGGTGAGGACCACATCTCCATGATCTTCACGTTTCTGGAAACACTGTGGCATACAAGATATGTTTGTTCAAGTCGGAGGAGAGGCGAGGCAATAGAATGGTAAGTTTATTTTATTTTATTGTTTTAAGATTTTATTGATTTATTTGACAGAGAGAGAGACAGCCAGCGAGAGAGGGAACACAAGCAGGGGGAGTGGGAGAGGAAGAAGCAGGCTCCCATCAGAGGAGCCTGATGCGGGGCTCGATCCCAGAAAGGGGGGATCACGCCCTGAGCCGAAGGCAGACACTTGATGACTGAGCCACCCAGGCGCCCCAGAATGGTAAGTTTAAAACTACTTTCCTACCTCCTGACAACATAACGCCATCCACAGCCTGGAAGCCCATTAGACAGGTATGGTTTTACTGGATATATCTACACCTTTTACATTTTTCCTTTAGGTCATCTGTTTTGTTGAAAATTACTTGCCAATTTATAATGAAAATACTTCAGCTTAACTTCTCTAGGCTAAGGGGATTTTCTACTCTTTCTGTTTTAACCACCCCACATTTCTGTTGTTTGAATTTTAAATAATGGCAGTTCCTTTGTGCTGTGTTCCAGAAGTCTGAGAATTTTTAGAACTCAAAACAAGGTTTCCCATAGAAAAGTCAGAAAACAAAAAACTGACATGAAGGGTGCTTAGGTTCCCACGCCCGTCTACAAAAGCTTGTTTTGCACATCGGAACAGCACAGAGCCCAGCCACACTGTGCTGCCTTCTCCAGGGAAAACGCTTTCCTAACTCCAGGAGGATGCCCAAAACACATTTCTACTCCCCTTCCTCTTCTACAGCCTACACCCATCCTCCCATTCCCATCCTTTCTGCCCCCCCCTTCCACTCTCCCTGGGGACCGAGATGAAGTAAAGCCCAGCACAGATGTCCAGGTTCAAGAATGAGGTCTGGGACTTTGCTGCAGGTTGAAGAGGATACAGGGCTACCGTAACGGCAGCCCTGAGATGGAGCTCAGGGGCTCTAACAGAGGCAGAGGCTGGGGCCCCGAAGCAAGAGCTTCAGGAGACGACCGGGAAAGGTCTTGCTGTCATGCAGGAATCATAGTACCACTCACCCATTCACTCACTCGTTCATTCATTCATTCAACAGATGCTTCCTCAGAACTCGTAGGTACCACACTATATTCAGAAAACAGACATGACATGACTGTGCTGTTTTGCCTCCCAAGGGACATGTGAAACTATCTGGAAACGTTCACGGTTGTCACAACTCGGAGAGGGCAGGGGAGGAGGCACTACTCGCTCCTCGTGGGTGGAGGCCAGGGACGCCACTCAGCACCCTACAGTGCACAGGGCAGCCCCCACATCACAGAATTATCTAGCCTGAGATGTCAACAGTGCCGAGGCTGAGAAAGCCTGTTCTTAGTCCAATTGGAAGATCTTGAGTATAGAAAAGAATTTTTCATGCCCTTCAGTATATGTGAATAAATCACCAGATCTTCTTGGTACGGCGCTGAGTTTATGTCATTGGCAAGGGTAAGAGGTGCATGAGGCCTGTCAAGGCTGAAATTTGAGTTCTACTGAGTAATTTATGACAGCTCTTCTTGAGAAAATTATCACAATTTAGAATAATTTTTAATGTAACAGCATTGTATTTTGATCTAATTCTATTACAGGGAAATACATATTGATATGGGAATAAAGAGGAACACTTACTTGTGCATGTTCTCCACTCCTATTATGATCATGATACAGTAGGAAATTCCACTTTGTACAAGAAAATGTAAGGCATACCTATAAAAAGTAAGAGTGCTGTTAGAAGAGGGGCACCCATTCACAGTCATCAAGATGAGACCACTGAGGCCACAAAGTGCTTACGTATCACATAGAACATCTTCAGATAAAAAGTAAGGAATCTAACTTTCTCAGCCTAGAATTCTGTGAACACCCTAGAGGGGGTCCCATATCACAAGCCCCAGAGAAGCTGGAAAAATAAAATGAAGCCCCATAAAGGCACCCTCAGTGCCCTGGCTTTCCCCGTCTCCTAGCTACATGAAAGTGCTGTGGGGTTATGCAGCTCAAGGATTACAGCTTTTTCCATAACTCAAGGCACAATGAGGAAAAGGAGTAATAAATCTGGATTTCAGAATAGTCCTGAGAGAACATTAGTTGTTTTCCCAAATACCTAAAATTATTTCTCACAAAGCAACAGAAAGTACCAAATAACAGTGCTGACTGAAAACCAGGTACCCCCAAATCTATTCCGAAAGCATGATGGCTCAAATCAAATGACCTTCTACCTCTTCGTTTGCAGTCATCCATCTGTAAAACATTCCGGCTGAAGTAGCACAGAATTTCCTCGTGTTCTAATGCGGAAATCCACCATTAAATGAGAGAACTAATTTATCCATTCATTTCACAAAATTCAGGCAAACACGATTAGGATTTCTGGTTTTAAACTCAATCCAAACCATCCCTAAGATTATGCATACATGGGCACACAGACACAAACTCACAATTTCCTTTCCCCTTTGATGGCATGAATAATTTATGAAAAAAATTTCAAACCATTGTACACAATTTAAAATATAAATAAGGATCTTAATCTGTGATTAAAATTACTTTTTAAGCTAATCATTATAGAATAATAGGCATCTCCAATGTGGGAAAGTTACTCAAACTTTTGAATAAATTTTTCCACAGAAATATTATAAATAAGACAGAGGTGCCAAGGCAGGCCAGGCCCACAGAAGAAACTTATTTAACCCACTGAACACAGGATGTCACTCCATCTGTCTGTCTCCCCCTCTTATCTAACACACACATAACACACACGGAAACAATGTTGGCCTGGAATACTACTAGAACTAGAAAGTCATGAGAAAGCAGAAAAACATGTATGAGTATAAACTGAAACAGAAGGAAGCTTAAAAAACATGATTAAAACACACACTTTTCTAATTAATTATCCACCTCCTATTTGTCGCCAGCATTAACAATTCACTAATGGAGTTAATGGGGAAATGCTGAAGAGGATTGCTACGTACTTTTAAGGGTTTGTTAATTGAGAGTAGAACTCATTAAACATACTGGTCTTCAAACTATTTTTTTGAGGACTCTTGGGGAAATACCTTTTTCCTTTTATATGAGTAAATTTCCAGGGAACTTGAGGGGTATACAACAACTCTAGAAGCTAAGAGTTTTACTTCTCAAATGGTGCCACGGTTCCTTCTAGACTCCCCGGTGCCACCGTTCAGACAATGTGCTCGGCAATCTTGCGGGGTGCAACATCACACTTTGCCAGCCTCCTGCTGACCCGCCTTTGTCCCTGTGACAGTACGAGTTTGCCCACATGGAGCAGATCTGCGTTCTCCTCTGCGTCATCGACCGCCACGACAAGCCTCGAGGTGCTTTTCCACTCATTTATGGCACTGGTGACTTTCTTCGCAACCCCCCACATGCAGCCACTTCACTTGCTCTCATTAGTAAAAGGAGCATAATAAATACAGAGGAGCCACGTAGTATTTTCCAGGCTTAAGAGAGAATCCGTGCAGGGTGTTGGCTGGGGTGTCTGGCACACAGTAAGCACTCAACTATTAAGTATTATTAGTGAAGTAGAAACTCAAGATAAGAGGTATCCTAAAGGTCTATAATCCAACCCTCATCATTTTAGAGTTGAGGAAACTAAGTCCGAAAGTCACATATCTCGTTAGTACCCTAACTGACATTAAAACTCAAGTGATTTCCTTCTGGGCAACTCACCGACCAGCTGACTCTTCAAGGGGCGGGGCGGGACCCGAAAACAGCACATCCCGGCTTGGCATCCCGCCTCTCAAGCCGCCTGACTTTGAGAACAAAGTAATCCTTTATCTCAAAACTTCGGGGTTTTTTTAGATAACACATCTTATTTTGAATTTCAAATCACAGTAAACACAGGTATAAATCGTATGTTTAGCAAAAAAGAACACAAGTTTAAAAAAGATTGAGAAACACCTCCCTGCTTGTTCAACGGATCTGTGCGGGGGGTGTGTGTGCTTTCTGGCAGACACTGTCCTGGGCACCAAAACAAGGAGTCAGTGGGACACAGTCTCTGTCAGCAGAGAGCTTGCAGTCTAGAGGCGAAGACACACGAGTAACAGACTATGTTAATACTGTGTGACAAGCACTAAAAAAGAGATTGGATAAACAGAAAATTCCCAATCTGGACTGCCAACTGGATGATGGTAATGACAGATGATAATAATGACAATGGTCTTGACCCTGCGTGACTTTGCAGGTTCACAGTGAGCTGGTTATGGTGCTAAGCTCCTCTCTGTCCTATTACATCTCTCAGTTCTCACCATGATCACTGACTGCCTTTCACAGACAAGGAAGGTGAAGCCAAAAGGGTTGGAACGACGTGTCCAGAGGAACAGAGCTACCTGCCCAAGGCTCCCAGAGCAGAATCCAGGTCTGACTTCAGAGTCCAAGCTCTACGCCACTAGCCTTCATGGTCATCGAAGAGAGTTAGATAAATAATTAAAACTATAAGCAAATTCTCAGTTAAAATAAACCTGCAGATGATAGTGAAAGAAAGAAAGAAAGAAAGAAAGAAAGAAAGAAAGAAAGAAAGAAAGAAAGAAAGAAAGAAAGAAAGAAAAGCCGAGACCAAATAGAAGTAGGTAAAATGATCAATTCTATTTACAGTGTACTAACATATGCCTTCCGAAAGTGAAGTTGTCAAAATCAATAGCAGACATGACTGACTTGGAGCCTAAAAAACCGAAGTGCTAAACTGCAAATTGAAAGGATACTCTACTTTCCCTACTCACTCCAATTAGCAAAGACTTATTTAGACCCGGAACAGAGAAGACAAAAAAAATTTCTCTTCCCAAAACGTTTCTTCTTCAAGAAAAACAAAACAAAAGACCAGAGAACCCTATTTTTAAAAATCCTGGTGATCACATATGATTTGAAGTACTAAGGATTACATGAGGTCAGGTTCCTCCTGGCACTGTGTATAAAGCATCTGAGAAGGCTTCTCAGCAAGAAAACACCTCCTCCGTACAGAGCCCTGAGGAGAGAGAACACGTTCACCTTCACAGTGCTCTGTGTGGCACAACCCCTAAAGATACTTCTTCTATTCCAATTTTCTCTGTCTACACTGACCACAACATGAATGGTGTCCCTGGACTTGGCCTCTCTAAACTACAAGCCTTCCCCAACCCCCCTTTAAAATGTGTCCCCCAGGGGCACCTGGGTGGTTCAGTCAGTTAAACACCCAACTCTTTATTTTGGCTCAGGTCATGAACTTAGGGTCCTGGGATCCAGTCCCATGTTGGGCTCCCCGCTTAGCAGGCTGTCTATCCGAGGATTCTCTCTCTCTCTCCCTATGCCCTTTCCCCTGGTCACATGAGTGCACACACTCTCTCTCTCTCAAATAAATCAACATTTTAAAAATATATTAAAAAATAAAAAATAGGGCGCCTGGGTGGCTCAGTCGGTTAAGCGTCTGCCTTTGGCTCAGCTCATGATCCCAGGGTTCTGGGATTGAGCCCCACGTCAGGCTCCCTGCTCAACGTGAAGTCTGATTCTCCCTCTCCCTCTGCTCCTCCCCCTGGCTTGTGCTCTCTCACACTCTATCTCAAATGAATGAATAAAAAAATGTGGGGCACCTGGGTGGCTTACTCGTTAAGCATCTGCCTTCGGCTCAGGGCGTGATCCCAGAGTCCTGGGATTGAGCCCCGCATCAGGCTCCCTGCTCCATGGGAGCCTGCTTCTCCCTCTCCCACTCCCCCTGCTTGTGTTCCCTCTCTCTCTGGCTGTTTCTCTCTCTGTCAAATAAATAAATAAAATCTTTTAAAATAAATAAATAAATAAATCTTTAAAATAAATAATAAATAAATATATAAATAAATAAATGAAATGTATCCACCAAATACTGGAGCATTTAAGGGTGAAATATGTAGACTGGGATATAATCCTAATTAATTCAGAAAAATAACTGGGGAATAAATAAGAATGGTGGAACTTTAAAAACGGTTGAAGCTGGGTAATGGGTATATAAGGGTTCGTTTTTCTCTGTATGTCTGCATTTGAAAAGTTGCATAATAAAAAAAGTATGTACATGTACACACACACATACTCACTACCCCCAGATGACTTATAAGGAATTTAAAGAGAATCACCTGAGGAAACCAGGAAAACTCTGATGCTACAGATCTGTCATCACAAGGAAGCGGAAAAGCCCACACGTGGGCACTGAGAGATCAGCTCCAAGTCTCAGGACCAGATACCCTTCCACAGGCAGCGCCCATCAGAGGACTGGCCACATGGTAATATGGGAGAGGCTGAATAAATGATCCCTGATTGATTTTTCATTAGTTGCTAGGAAACATTTGCAAACGCTAGAGCCACAAATTAGATTAAGAAACACCAGTATATTCCAACTCTCACAAGAATCAAAAATAACATCCTCACACAAACACAGAGACATCATCGAAGTCCCGCAGGTCCTACAGCCCACGACGGGGACTACTAAGTCACAGAGCCAGTGAGTGCATTCCCCCCTCTCAGGGAATTTTCATCTCAAACCAGAGTCCACGGAGGGCACACCTACAAAGCCTTAGCGGTGAGGGTGTTAACACTACCGTCAATGAGCAAGCAGCATAAGCTCTCACTTAAAGAGGAAAGTGCAGAAGAAATCACAAAGAAGCCCTTCCACCGAGAGTCTCTGCTGCTTCGCAAGACTGTGTGCTCTTCTCCTGATTTGCTTCTGTCACCCGACCAGTCACCTGCAGCAAACAGGGAGGAAGCTGTTTCTGTATCTAAAGCTTGCCGGGAAGCCCTGACAATTGAGAAGGGAGCTAACTGAAGGTGACACACACATCTGAAGGGTCATAAATAAAAGCTTTCTATCCTAAAGAATTCTTCCCCACCAAAAACAAACAAAAAAACCTATTTTTACTAATGGAAGAATCTAAAAAAATGGTAATAGAGTTCCATCACTGAGCTGTACCAGACTCTTAAAAACCACTTTCACGGGAAGAAAATACTATTTTAAGTGGTTTATTTGTCTTGGCATAAAAGATGTGCAAAATAGGTGAAGAGAACCACTCAGGACAGAAGGAAATGTTTGTATGTCTTTTTTCTTCATCTGTCCTATTTCATACACATTATAAATAGTAAATTGCCCTTGGGCCCAAACTGAAGAGACAGAGCCCACTCTCCACGCTTTATTTTTTCCTATTAAAACTAAAACTATGAAACTTTACATGTAAAGAACAAAACCCACATAATGTATCTTTGTACACCCTCAATCACAAAGATGTCCAAAGTCTTCATTTAAATATAATCAAAATAATTACTTACCATCCAAAGCAAAAAAGTGCAAGATAAAGGCCCAAAAGGGTAGCAACGACATGTCTTATAAAAGAGCTAGTTTTGCTTGAACGTAGATAAGTTCGAAACCAAATGGCTGCTAGCAAGGCAAAGAGTTGGCACACTACAAAGTTGACCTGTAAAGAAAAATTAAAATTTCATATTAGCAACACAGACTTGAATCTTCCATTTGATGTCACATTTAAATTCTCAGGACAAACACACCAAAGCTATATCAAACAGAGATCTTCCAAGTTTACAAGAGAAACAAAAACAAAAGCAAAACTCGGGGCCTCAGCAGGTGACAGCTCCAGGTTCTAAGAGACGGGCGGGTGCACGCTGCCTGTGCTACAGGGCCAGGTGGCACCCCGCATGGAAAGGTCTGGAGGGGCACCTGGGAGACCCTGAAGGACATGAGGGTGCAGACACAGAAACAGCACAGGGTACCCTGTGGTTTAAGGGAAGGAAAAAACGTGTCTTAATGGCACAGGCATCCCTCTATTAGAAAAGAACGGCTCTGAGTTTCTCCAAAAATCCCCTGGATCGAGATCCGGTCAGCATCCCCGAGGGTCTGGTGGAAGGCATCCTCTTCCACGAGCAGTTCCGCAGCCACTCATGGCGGAGTGCTGAGGGCATCAACGGACAGCGGGGGGCTAGCACCACCACTTAGGAAAGCGGGGACCAGCCGCCTCAGCTCTGGGGGATCTCAAGGACTGGTGCAGGAGGCGAATGAATCAATGACAACAGCGCAAGGAACCTTCCCTCAGAAAGCAATGAGAAAACACATTCACTCTCAAGTCCACCCATGTCAGTTTCTCATATTCTCCGTAATTCGCAGTGACACTGCTTGTGACTGTGGGAATGAGGCGCAGGCTGACAACGGCGCTGCGGCTCTTCTCTCCCCTAGCACTTCTCCCCAGGCAAAACAGGGCATAACAGGCTAAGAAGAAGAACCTCTTGGTATTTAAAGACATGAGAAAAATCTCCATTTCTTTCTTATGAAATATATTCTCTTAGACTATTAAGGAAAATAGGTCTTAAAATCTAAAAACAAGAAAAAATCCACTTGACATGAGGAACTCGCAAAAAAACACAAAACAACAACAAAATCACTGTTTCAGGCACCTCAGTTATGAACAAATCACACTCTACATGTAGGTGCCGCCACAGACCCACAGGGACATCTCTGCCTAAAGGCACACACAACTACGTGCTTTCTCTTGCATTACAAGCAGAAAAACAGTTGAACATTGTTGTACTTTGTCTAAGAGGCCATTGTTCTTTGAAACAGTCAGACTCAATACAAGCAAATTGTCATTCCAACAGGTTCTAAGCACTTTTTCCCTCCCAAAGGGTCCTAACAATATTTTCTTAAGCAAAAAGTAAATACATCGGAAAAATGGATATTTTCAATATAAATACTACTCACATCTGCAAAGCTTTTTACAGTTTAAAAACTTCCTTTCAAATACCCTTGAGTTCACCAAAAACGTCTACAGTATCTACTATGGGCATTTTTTGTCATTTGTTTGTTTAAAATGCCCTTTCCTTGGGGCGCCTGGGTGGCACAGCGGTTAAGCGTCTGCCTTCGGCTCAGGGCGTGATCCTGGCGTTCTGGGATCGAGCCCCACATCAGGCTCCTCAGCTATGAGCCTGCTTCTTCCTCTCCCACTCCCCCTGCTTGTGTTCCCTCTCTCGCTGGCTGTCTCTATCTCTGTCGAATAAATAAATAAAATCTTTAAAAAAAAAAATGCCCTTTCCCTAATTTTCCAACACTATTGGTACTTACACCTTGAGGATTATCAGGACATGTGGGTTGTTTTGTTTTGTTTTGTTTTTTATATTAACTTTTGGGTTTACCCCCGAAGATTTTGATTCGGTGTCTAGAATAAGGCCTGAGCTCATTTTCTTTCTCTGTAAGATAACAATGTTGAAATGGGTAGTTACAAAGATAAAACATTTTGTCAATGGCCCAAGATGCTTCTCTGATAATTATCACACTTTGTTTTATATTAGACACTAATGAAAAGAGAAACTGAGGAGAGAGAGAAGGAGAGAGACAGGGAGAAACTCCTCCGATGGTTGTGGATATCAGCTATGATTGGGAAATCCTGTCACCTGCCCTGTGACATTCATCCCTCTATGGTCTTTCCTTTGGTGCGGTGCTATTAAAAGCACATTCTCATATAACCTTTATAAAGATGTTTAATAATTGAGTTGAAGTTCCTTGTGTACCTATTTTCTTTTTTCATTAGATTCTAAAGTTATCCACGGCTAGCTCTGGGACTTGTGCATTTTTTGGTTTCCTAATGCTTTGCCCATAGTAGATGCTTGTAATGGAAGAAAAAGCACGTAGTTGTGTGTGCCTTCAGGCAGAGATGTCTCTGTGGGTCTGAGCAAGAAAGAAAGAAGACACCTACAATGTCTGGATACCCATCATGTCCTCGGTACGACACTGGTTATCTCATTTAATCCTCAGAACAAGGTGCCATTTCCCCATTTTACGCAGGTCCCCACATTCAAATCCAAATCCGACTGGTTCTAGGCTGTTCAGCGTCTGCTTCTCTACTTCCAGAGAATGTCTGAAGGTCAAACTTGATTGCTACAGGCAAGACTTTTAGAAATGACGCTATCTGCAAAACACTGCCATCCTATTTAACGAAACATCGACAACTGGCCACGTCCCATTGCTAATAAACGCAATCAAAAAGATCCTATGTGGAGTTCGTGTACATTTGTTTTGACTTGTTAAGGGTCAACCCTTTCCACAAGCTTTCTTTTAGACAGAAAGAAATTTAGACTAAGAAGACTTAATGTTCTTTTTTCAAAGCTGTTTTGTTGAAAATATACACACATGACCTGATATGTCTTCAAAGAAACTGCTCCCAGTAATTTGGGGGTTGGGGGGGGGGAGGACAGGCAGGGTGCAGGAAAGGAGAAAGAAGTAAGATTGGGAAACCTGAGCTAAGTTAAGCCTTACTGGTAACATACCTCACTTTATACAAAAGAAGCCTTTTTATGAAAAGCTGCACAAAAAAGTCCTGATATATCAAAGCAACAGTTGCAGACATATCAGAGGATGCTCTTTCAGGAGCACGTTTTGCATGAGCTCAGAAGAGAAGTACTTTCTTCAACACCAAATGACGTGGCTTGATCTCACAATTAAGTTAGTGTCTAGGCACTCAGGTTAAAAGCCTACTACTAATTTATGACACTCCAAAGTAACAGCAACAAGGTTAATTATTTTTTAAGGACATTCAAAGAAATACTTAATATCCCAAAATAAATTTGTAAGCGCATTTAGGGAGAGAAGGGTCCAAGATAGTGACATAGGAGGCTCTTGAATTCACCTCTTCTGAAGGACACACCACACCTCAGAGTCCACAGCTACACACAGAGCGATCTGTAACTATGGGAACGCTGGATGGTAACTGTCTTACTGTGGTGATCATTTCACAATACGCCCATACACCAAATCATTATGTTGTACTCCTTCAACTCATACAATCACATACATCACTAATAGCTTGATAAAACCAGGGAGAAAAGCATTTAAGTAGTTTAAAAGCTATTTCAAAGATACAGACATTATGAAAGAAAAGACTGGTAGATTTTGCCATATAAAGATTTTTAAATTATGTATGGCAAAACGCAAAAAAAAAAAAAAAAGTCAAAAGACAGAGGAAAAGTGGGAAAGTATTTGCAGAACACATGACAGGAAAAAAAGTCATTTACTTAATATACAAAGAACTTTTACATATCCAAGAAAACCGAACTACTCAACAGAAAATTAAGCAAAAAGCACGAACATTTACGAATGTCAGTGTCCAGTAAAGATGTGAAAAGTCTTCTGTCTCAATCCCAAGTAACGCCGTGCAGATGAAGCCGTCAGGGAGGCTCGAAGCCCGAGCGCGGCTGCGGGCCGGGGAAGCTGGCGCTCTTCACTGCCGGCACGCTCTAACTCCGTGCGGCTCTCTAAAAAAGTTTGACGACTGTCCTCCAAACTCAGAATGTACGACTTTTGACTCAGAAGTTCAACGTCTACAACGTGATCCCAGACAGAGTGGCACAAACGCACCCAGGTGGTATTACAAGAGGGCTCACCGTGGCACGGTTTGAAACAGACACGAGCAGCGTCCACTGACAGGACACTACTGAACAGATGGTGTAGGGCCAGCTACAGGAAAGAAGCCTTTCCCATCAGTAGAAAGGAAGCTGCTCAATTACTGTGAATAGGGTAAAGGACTCTTCTTTGGGAAAGACTAAAGTCACACCCCATTCCGTTAGCTCTGCTGCTAACGCCTGACTGCATTTTTACTGTGGGCCAGGGGTAAGTACGACCTGTCAGGTCTCCACCTGACCAGCGGTCACTTGCTGTGCCCTTGAAGTCCATCGCCAGGGCCTGCTCAGGCCCCACTTCCACGAGCTGCTCCCAGTGAGTGGGTGTGTCAGGAAAAGAAGGCAGGCCCATTTCTAGGACTCTGGAGACTGGCTTTGCAGACCCCTCCACAGGGCTCAGACCTGCAGGTGACTGGCTCTCCCACCTTCTTCCAGGCCCTTCCAGCTTTTGTCCTAAACACTTCCGCAGGTACATCTCCTCTAACTGCTCCTCGAGGACCCAAACTAACACAACCACTCTAAGCTCTTTACAGTCATCGACTTACTCCTCACACAAACCTCGAAGATGTGCTCTACTCTGTTTTAGAGATGAACAAACCAAGAAACCAATGGACCACCTCCTACACTTAAAAACAAATTCCAGATGAATTAACGGTGCACACTCAGCCGTGGTGGTCATTCATGCTGTTCACCTACAGCTGCTTCTCCTCTCCTGGGCAGAGGGAAGAAGGAATTTCCCGACTCCCTGTCATGACGAGCCGTGGCCAGTGAGCTGCGAGCAGAGTGATGTGTGTCATTCCTCGATTACCAGAATACGAACCTTCGGAGTTGTCCCCCGTCTGCAATGTTCCAGAAACGATGAGCAAAGCCCCCCTGCCAACGCATAATTAGACAAGTAGCAAGACAGACCTTTGTTGTTCTAAGCCTGTGAGATTTAGAGATAGTTTGTCACCACTGCATAATCTAGTTTATCCTGACTTGCTATGATAACTGAAATTATGTATGTCCTAGACAAGAATGTAAGAGATTATATAAGCTTATTGAGTAAATAACATAATAAATAATATTAATTTTACATAATGAATAGTTTTGCTACATAAAAGTTAAGGACTTCTACACAACAAAAGAATACTAAAATAATGTTGTAAGTAACAGTCTAGAAGAAAAAAAATGAGATACATGACAAAGGGTTTTAATATTCAAAAAGTAAACAACTAAGAATCAATAGGAAAAAAAACATAATTAAAAAATGGGAAGCAGCACCTGGGGGCGCTCAGTCAGTGAAGCATCTGCCTTCGGCTCAGGTCACGATCTCATGGCCCTGGGATCGAGCCCCACGTCAGGCTCTGCCCTCAAGAGCAGAGTCTGCTTGTCCCTCTCCCTCTGCTCCTCCCTGCCCCAACCCTGCGTCCCGGCTCACTCTTTACCTCTAAAATAAATAAATAAAATCTTTTTTAAAAAGGGAAAAGAAATAATTCTCAGAAAGAAACTAAGAATTAAATTTGATTTTTAAAATATGGTTAGGTGGCTCAGTCAGTGAAGCATCTGCCTTTGGCCCAGGTCATGATCTCAGGGTCCAGGGATCAAGCCCCATGTCAGGCTCCCTGCTCCACAGGGAGTCTGCTTCTCCCTCTGCCCCTCCTCCCACTTGTTCTCTCGATCTCTCTCTCTCTCTCAAATAAATAAATAAAATCTTTAAAAAAACTTTTTTAAAAATAAAATGTGGTTAAAAAAATGCATAGTCCGTATGTTTTGATGTGGAAGATCACCAAGATAGTCTAGGAAGTGAAAAGCACAAGCTGCAGAACAGGAGAAAAATCCAAACTATGTATACATTCATTCATTATATATATATATTTACTGTACTAATTATGAACCCATTATGCGCCCACAATGTGCTAGACATTAGCATGGTCTCCATGTAGTCTATTCATGAATGCCACACAACCCTAATTGTCGGTGCTCAACAAACAGCAGGTGTGCTCCAGGCATAGGCCGTGAGCTTTACAGGCCGACTTCACGTAACGCTCAGGACCATCCTGTGGACGCAGGCCTATGCTGCTCACCACACACTGTTCTGCTTCCCTGTGCACGTGCACAGAACTTGGCATCAACTGTCAAACTGGTCACTCCTAAGAGGGAGGTCACAGAGAAGAAGTGGACTTGAAATACCCCAGTATTTCCAATGCTGGATGTACAGTGAAGCCCCCTACGCAAACCCTCTGATTCTATTCCCTCCATTTCCCCCACAAGGAATAACTACTGGCCTTAAGTTGTAGTACTCTCATAAATATTTTCATACTTCTACCACCTGGGTAATTTATGTATCGTGTTGCTTCAAATGCCTACAATTTTTTTTTAAAAGATTTTATTTATCTGAGAGAGAGAGAGCACATGAGCCAGGGGGAGGAGCAGAGGGAGGGGAAGAAGCAGACTCCCTACTGAGCAGAGAGCCCAACATGGGGCTCGATCCCAGGACCTGGAGATCATGACCTGAGCCGAAGGCAGACGCTTCACCAACTGAGCTGCCCAGGTGCCCCTCCAATGTTTTAAATTTTATGAAATGGTTAAAGACTCAAAGGGTCTGCATCTTTCTCACACTTAAGATTACGCTACTGACATTCTAGTTCCACTGCCCCGCATTCTCGACGATAGCTGCTGTCAGACTTGTAATTTTTGCCAAGCTAACGGATGTAAAATGTTCTCATTTTCTCTCTTGGCTTTCCCCTGATTACTAGTAACCAGTAAAAATGAAATAGCATTTTTCATGTTTATTGGACATTCAGTTTCCTCTTTTGTATCCTTCTCTACATTTCTGTTGGGTTGTCTTCTGACTTTTTAAAAAAGAATTGTTTATATATTTGAAATGGATCTTTGCAAATAACTTCTCTTGGCTTATGGCTTGCCTTTTATCTTTGTTTATGGTGTCTTTTTCAGTAGAAATTTTCTTTATGATTTATGTGCTCTTCAGTTTGTTTTTTGTTTTGGAGTATGGCTGACACACAATGTTACATTAGTTTCAGGGGTACAACACTGATTCCACAAGCTTATATATGATGGTATGCTCACCAGAGTAGCTGCCGTCTGTTCCCGTACAGCGCTGTCACAATTTCACTATTACGTTCCTTACGCTGTGCCTTTTATTCCTGTGACTTATTCACTCCATAACTGGAAGCCTGTAGCCCCCACTACCCTTCGCCCACCCTCCTACCCCATCTCTAGCCTTTGTTGTCTGCACTACACATACAACTGTATTTATTTCATGAATACATGGACAAGTACCCATCTATTTTGGGAGTTAGTTTAAAAAACAAACAGAAAAAAGTTCAAGCGTGATCATAGCACTGAATGAGATCAGACCCATTATTCTGAATTTTCTACTTAAGGCATTAAAACATTTATCTGTGTCTACTTCGTACTTAAACCAAATATCTTAGTGCTCCCAGCACTACCATTTTCTGATTCTGTATAATAAGTGTGACCACGTTTCACACAACCTAAGTTATCCTCACAATATTCATGGGAGATAAATGTTATCTCTACTTTAAAGGAAACACCAAGCATGGAAGATTTGGGATCCAGACCTTGTGGCTTTTTCTTTTAGTTTCTTTTAGTTCCAAAGTTGAACCTGACTACCATTTTCTCATTTTTACTAAGGGTGCTTACACTTTACCTAACGTGTAGCTAAGAAAATGTTATGCTTCAAATTTCCTCCCTCTCCTGGAACACGAGGAGGGGATTTCAGAGGTGTTCAAGATGCATATTAAGCTACACACTCATCATTGTGCAATTTTCTGACCAAATCTGTGCTGTCAAATAGGAGATCACCAGCCACATGTGACTATGAGCACTTACATGTGGTTACTCAGAACTGAGATATCAAATACACACCAGACTCCACTGATACAGCAGAAAAAGAATGTAAAATCACCTCATGAATAATTCTTATATTGATTACATATTGAAATATTTTGAACATACTAAGTTAAAAAATATTTTATGAGCATTAATTTCACCTGTTCCTTTTACTTTTTTAGTGTGTCTACTAGAAAACTTAAAATTATATATATGGTTAACATTTCGGGTCACATTGTATTTTTATTGGACAGCCACAGGCAAATTTGATACACTTTTTTAATTTAAATTCCAGCACAGTTAACATACAGTATCATATTAGTTTCTGGCATACGATACAGTGCTACAACAATTCCATACATTGCTCAGCACTCATCACGGTAAGTGCACCCCTAACCCCCTTTGCCTATTTCACCCATCCCCTTCCACCTCCCCTCTGGTAACTCTCAGTTTGTTCTCTATAGTCAAGAGTCTGTTTTTTGGTTTGTCTTTTTCTTTGTTCATTTGTTTCTTCAATTCCATATATGAGTGAAATCATATGGTATGTCTTTCTCTGACTTACGTCACTTAGCATTATACTCTCTAGACCCATTCATGTTGTTGAAATGGCAAGATTTCATTCTTTCTTATGGCTGAGTAATATTCCATTGTATAGATACACCACATCTTCTTTATCCATTCATCAGTTGATGGATACCTGGGCTGTTTCACAGGTTTGGCTATTATAAATAATACTGCAATAAACATAGGAGTGCACGTATCTTTTCAAATTAATATTTTTGTATTCTTTCAGTAAATACCCCATCGTAGTACAGTTCTATTTTTAACTTCCTGAGGACCCTCCACACTGTTTTCCAGAGCGGCTGCACCAGCTTGCATTCCCACCAACAGAGCGGGAGGGTTCCCCTTTCTCCACATCCTCGCCAACATTTGTTGCTCCTGATATACTTTATTTTAAAAGCTTAAAAATGTTCCCCTTCCTGTGAAAAACCGTATAAACTGCCACACATGCCCAAGACATTTTGTCAATTATCACTATATCAGAAGTCAGCATTCTATAAGCCAACAATTGACTTATTTTAGAGTAAAAAGAGAATTAAAAAAAAAAAGTTTAGAGTAAAAAAACCTGAAACTTGGGCAACTCAAGAGGAGTACAATCCTCAACATATTAACAAAAGTGGCCCCAAAATATCACTTGCTACCTCCGGATCTCTTATCAAGGGAATACAAAATACGTTTAAATGTTACTTTTCTATACTATTAATGGCTTTTAGATAGTACATTTACATTCTCAGCCAGTGTCTTGCAAAGTAAACAGCCAGGCTTTGGGAGACCCCACACTGCTGGGGTGGGGAATGAGGCATGCAGCCTATAGCCAAGGAAAAAAGGGTTCTCAAGGCCCCACAGACAGAACAACTTTTAGCATCCTTGGCACCGTGCTCAAACCTACCTGTGTAAGTCCAGCTGTGCAATCATCACCCAGACAGCTAGTCAGAAATGGATTTTTGGATACTTGCCCCAAAAGTTTCATTCCCCAAGCCTAAACCAGGACCTGAATTTTTTTTTAATTTCCCAGGCAAAACTTGTGTGCAGCTATGTTTGGGAAACAGTCCTGATCAACCAACTTCAAATCCAAGTATATATGATGGGCCCCAAAGACAAGGCATAAAAACACTTTTTAAATCTTTAGGAAATAATACAAATTAAACCCATATAAAATACCATTAAATACCCACCAGATTTGCCAAAATTTAAGTCTGACAACACCAAGCACAGAATAGTGTGTGGACAATGGGACCTCATACAATGCTAACACAGCTACTTTGGAAAACAATTACATTCTCTTACAGGACTGAAAATATTCATACCCTATGACTCAGCCACTTCACTACTTAGAGGTATAATATGGAGACCAGGAGACATGTACAAGAATATTCAAAACAGTGTGATTCACAATAGCCAAAAGCTAGAAAAAACCCAATGCCCATTAACAGTAAAATGGCCAGGGGCGCCTGGGTGGCTCAGGCGGTGGAGTGTCCCACTCTTGATTTCAGCTCAGGTCGTGATCTCAGGGTCATGAGATCCAGCCTTAAGTCGGGCTCCGTGCTGGAGCTGGGTGAGGAGCCTGCTTCAGATTCTTTTCTCTCCCTCCACCCCTGCTCCTCCCCTTCCCCCCAATTCTCTCCCTCTCTCTTAAAACAAAACAAAACAAAACAAAACAAAACAAAACAAAAAAACACCACACAGTAAAATGGCTAAATTGTGGTCTATTTATACAATAGGAAACTACACAGAACAATGAAAATGAAAGAATTACAGATTTTTTCACAACATATGGATTAAATTCAACACACAATGCTGTACCAAAGAGAAACCATACGTCTCTTGAATTCATTCAGAGGAATACAAACAACATAAAAACATATATTCATAAAAAGTTCCAAGAAACAAGCAACAACCCACATTGTTTGGGGATGCCTACACGAGCAGTAAAGCTATAAAGAAGAACATGAAATGATTACCACTGAAGTGATAACTACGGAGGAAGGGATCAGGTTACAATGAGGAACATACATGGTGGTAATGTTCTATTTCTTTCCCGCGATGGTTACAGAGATACTGACTTTTTAATTGTTAAACTTAATGTATTAGCTCTGCTAACATTAGGTGCTGTAATAAACAGACACATAAAAATATGCAATGGCTCCAACAAAACTGGGGCTCGTGTAACAGCCTGAAACGGATACTCCTGGCCGGTGGGCAGCCTCCCTCGGCAGCTGATTCAGGGGTCCCTGTTCCCTCCGTTCTCGGGTGCCATCATCCAGGATCTCATCATTGCTTCATCCAGCCACGGGAAGGGAAACACGAGAGCTTGGGAAAGGCACACTTGTTTCTAAAGAGCCCTAGCCTGAAAATGGGACACAGATCGCTGTGGGCAGAGCTGCTTACAGAGCCCCAGCACACTGCAGGGCCGCCCGGGCCATGTGCTCGGGCTGCGAGCCAGGACAGGGAGCACACTGACTCCTGCTGAAGAGCTCAGCGGTCTCCGCCGCGTTTCTGCTCTGTTTCATACACCTTCCTACACGGGTGTTACATTTCACAATTAAAAAAGTAAAATGAAAAACTATAGCTCTCTCTGTCCAAGTAGTCATGAGTCTGCCCCCAAAAGAAATTCAAAATGTCATTCGACATATGCAATTAAACTAGGAAGGCAAGGCATGAAATTGATGGTATTAAATTGTGATGTGCATATCTATACCTTACGTTTATTATGAATGCTGAAATCCATAAAAATCTTAAAATTATAAGTGTCCCAAAACACCAGCCAGTCCAGCCCCCAGTCCATAGAGTGTTTCCCTCAGAAACTGCCTGGAGATGGTCGGTCATCCATCTTCTGACTTCCAGAGACAGGACACTCACTACTTCGCAAGCCAGTTTGTTCCGTTGTGGGAAACCACTAAATTTTCAAAAGCTCTTCCTGACAGAGATCTAAACTCTTCCGCTGAGAAGTCCTCCTTGCATCTGCTGGCCTGCCCCCACCCAGGTCAAGTGAAGCGTCCCTCTGTGGCCCACAGCACCTACACGCACTCCGTGGCTTGTCTATCACGTACGCTTCTCCACGTACATCCCACACTCCTCCGGTGGGGCACAGAATCTAGTACACAGTAAACAAACTTTTGTTTTTAAGGAATTGGCCTATTTTGTGTCACACAAAATAAGCCTAATTAGCTTTCCACAAGGATAACCCCTTCGAAGATGCACAAATTCCTTTCCACAGTAAGCCACGGAAACTTAACAAATGCTCTTTGGAGAACAGCATTCCAGACTTTTTACCAACTCTGTCCAGTTCATTTATGCACTACTCAAATAAAGAAAACCAGGTATTTCTCTGTTTTTGATATAACAATTTCTGAATCCTACAACACCAATATACAGCTTTCTTAAAGTCACAGTCCGACACTTTGTCAACTAAATTTCAGAAGACAAAATACTGCTTAGGATTTTATCACTTGCTCTGACACCCACCAGAAATATTAAAAGTCATTAAAAAGAATTCCAAATAAAAAGTTCTAAGGAAATATAAGTGGGAAAAAAAGACTGAAGAAACATAAAGTTTAGCTTAGTTCAATATTTTCTTTGGAGAACAGGTTAAGAAGAGAATTTCGTCATTTCAAATGCATCCATTCTCAGGGAGTGGGGAAATAGAAGTTTCTATGCACTCTCAACACTAATGGCTTTTCAATGTTCAAATTAAAGTCAAGAATTATGTAATATCTCAACAGTACTGCCATATACAATGTCTCAAAACAAACTTTAATAGACCCTTCTTTTTCTCTATAAATCTTAGCAAATAACCTTATTAGTCCTAAATATTAAATACCATTCCTGCTCACAAACTATTGTTCTCAGACTGAAAAACTGTCACACAAACTCAGTTTTCCAAATTGTTAACTGAAATAGTCTATCAGAAAACGTAAAAACAAAACGTGCTGGCTTTTGGTACAGCAAAAGAACGCCAGGTCCAATGTCACTTAACAGACTACATCATGACAACACAGTGAAGAGGAGGGAACAGTTCAATATAGACTAAGGAACAAAGCATCCCACTCACTAATTTAAAATACCTAAAATTTTCTAATGATTGGGGGATCAGGAACAATTAAAAAAAAATAACTGCCCAACAAAAGCTTTCTGCTCGAGGTTTAAATGTCCCTCTGAATACACCAGTATAATTCCCGCCTGTAGTATGGTTGGTTTTAATTCTTCGGGTGTTCTGAAAAGCTAAGCAGAGCGTCAGAACCAAGGGCAGGAAGATGATAAGGCAAAACAGAATGAAGCCATGTAACGGGCATTGGAGTCCAACTGTGTTAACTTGTTTAGTATCTCTTAACTTCAGCTTAGAAACCAACATCTTCATACAGACAAATAACAACCAGCTAGAAGATCTAATGGAAGGAAAAAACCCAGGTACAACAGCAACCTGAAATATTAAGTAACTAAAAATCTTAAAAAGAAACGGACAGTATCTACATGAAGCAAATTTTAAAATGCTATATAGAGGAAGAGATCCAAAAACGCCTTCACTAGAAAGGGCAGCCATTCCTGGATGGGAAGACTTTAGTGTCATAAAAAATGTTCATAGCTCCCTAATGTCAATCATTACATTTAAGTCCAACACAATAAAAATGTCAATAGACGTTTTAGAAAAGAAAAAGCTGATCTTAAAATATAGAAATATAAACAAGTGAAACAGCCCAGGAAATTTATAATGAGAGCAGACTTCCCCTATCAGTGAGGGAAGCAAATTGAAAAACTAGAATGAGGACTAGATGAAGAGAAAGATCGATAAAACAGAACTGTAAGTCCAGAGATAGATTCAAACACATCACAGTCATGTAGAATATGATAAAGGTAACATTTTATAATGTTCTGGGGCAAAAACCAATAGAAAAAAATTAGAAGCAATTCTATTACATAAATATAAAAAAGTTCGCTAGTTGCCAAACACCATAAGCCAAGTAAAAAGATAAACAACAAACCTGAAAGGAATACTTAGAAATCGTACCATAAAAAGCTACTTTCCTCAATATATATATAAAGCTCCTACAAATCAATAATCATACAAGTAACAAGTGTGCCTGGCTGGCTCAGTTGGTGGAGCCTGCAATTCTTGATCTTGGGGTTGTAAGTTCAAGCCCCACATTGGGTGCAGAGATTACTTAAAATAAAATCTCGAAAAAAAAGTAATAAAATAATAGAAAAATGGGTAGATATATGCATGGTCAGTTCTCATTCACAGGGAAGAAAAAATGCCCAAACTCAAAAAAAGAGAAATGGAAATTAAAATCAGAATAAAGTAACATTTCACCTGAGTAAAACAAACTTCAAAAGCACTCAGTATTGTCAAGTGCATAAGGAAAAAGGAACTCTAAAACACTGCTGGTGGCAGTGTATACTAACAGAATGCTGATGGAGAACAATTTGGCACTGTGGGAGAGGATGCATTTAATATTATGTATATGCACTGCATCATTCTATAATAGGAAAAATCGGAAAAGACAGAGACTAGTGAAAGTATGGTACATTAAGTCAATGAAATGCTAAACAGCCATCAAAAAGAATAAGGCAACCCCGTAAGTACTAAGATGAAATGATCTAGATTTCCTAGAACAGCAGACCTTCCCCCTTGCCAAGAAAACGCTGATTTGGTTCAGTTACCAGGCAGCTGCTTGCCTCAAGAAAATCTAGACCCTTCCCTAGTGCCAGGAGGTGAACAGTGACTGGTCTCAGACAGTCACCGCCAACAACTAGTTCAGGGCATGGACATGTGCTGCAGTTCTGGTCCGAGAAATGGAGCTGAGGACTGTCGGCAAAGTTTTCTTCACACGTAAAAACGGACACAACAGAGATATGTGGGTTTGCCCATGGACTTTGCGACTTACATGAGACCCATGGAATGGGAAAGGCTCCTGGGTGTTAGATGAGGCACTGCCTAAGAGAAATAAATAGGGAAGCAGAAGAAAAAGAACAAAGAAGAAGGCCTTGATGACATCATTAAGCTGCTGAGTTAACTGATCCTGGAAGCATGCTATCCCTCGGTTTCCACAAGGTCACAAACATGCCCTTGGGAATATCGCTGGAAGGATACCCCAGTAACTGGTAACAGTGATTGCCCTTCAGGGTAGAGGATAGAGGTATAGGGGTAAAGGGAGACTTTTCATCATATATCCATGTCTACTTTTTTATTTTGCACTATGGTCATTTATTATCTACCCCCAAATAATTAAAATTTTTAAAAGTGATACATGTTTGTGGGGTGCCTGGGTGCCAGTCAGTTGAGCACCTGACTCTTGGTTTCAGCTCAGGTCATGATCTCAGGGTCATGAGATCAAGCCCCGCGTTCAGCTCTGCACTTAGCACAGAGCCTGCTTGAGATTCTCTCTCCCTCTGCCCTCGTGCTCATGCATGCTCACTCTCTCTCTCAAATAAATAAATCTTTTTTTAAAAAGTGATACATGTTTGCTTTCAAATTTCCAAACAAAAAAACCTGAGCACCAAGATTTAACATCACAATTATCTCATCTCCCTATGCTGCCTCTGCATTGCTAGTTTCATCCCACTAAATGTCAAGTCACGGCAGCCCGGTCTTAAAGGATATAAGCATTTCAAACATGTTTAGGTCACTGCCACAGATGAACAACTCTTTCAACAAGCATAAAGTAAACTGAACTCCACTACTGTCAGAACCAACTGTGGTGAGGTAACACAAAACTCTTAATTCAAGAACTACCACCTCCCCATAATTAGTAAAAATAAATTCAACCCAAAACTCGGGAAAACTGGTCTTTATAAACCACCATAAAAATCTATAGATTACCCAATAACATTCTTCACAAAACTCAAATTGGACACATAAACTGAATTCTTTACTGTATCCCCTTCTATCTCCTGCTTCTACCAAACCTGCCCCTTCCCTTTTGGGGCTTCAACTTAGTTAAATGGGATCGCTTTCACCCATCACCTCAACTAGAAACTGTGGAACATTTACTCATATTTTGGGGGCTTCCGAAACACTTTTTAAATCACTCCTATACAGCACTTGACACTTACTGGCCTATTAGTTCTGACTTTCCTCTAGACTGTGCTTCTCAAGGCTTGAGAACAAATTCTGTTCGTCTACGCATTCCCATCCATCCTCGAATGGAGTGTCTGGCTCCATGTGTGCTTCTAATTTACTGAAATAAAAAGTAGGGGGGAGAAGTCATGCCTCAGAGTTTGCTTAAAAAGAAGGAAAGCAGACTATTTAGAACATAACAGCTCATATTTATCTTCCATCTTTGTGAGAGGCTTAACGCTCTTAATATTAATTGCTACAATTAGAAACTTCACAACCAGGAATTTAAAAATAAATATAGAAGCATAAAGATGAATTCTATTCACCATTCAACAAACACTTACCGTTCAGGTACAACGAACAACACAGACATGGTACTTCCTGTGCTCACAAACTCTACCGGCAGCAAGAAGACACGCAAACGGACGACAGGGATGGCTGCAGAGCAGGATGGTAGGTTGAGGGCTGGGACCAGAAGAACACAAAGTAGAGGGACTGTATCCTAGCTCCTGAATTATACGGCAACAGCCTCAATTATACGGCAACTCCCACATCAACAAAACACACTGGGAGTAGCCAGCAGAGAACCCTGCTCTTCCAGGACAGGCGCATACCTAGATACGATATTCTCTCCTCTTCCTTCCCAGACAATGGCACAGGGAACTGCAAGGCAGGAGCCAGAGCTCTCTTAACCTCCTGCTCCATGGTGAATCCAACATCATTAAAAACAGCCAGACTCCCAGGGGTTTATTAACTGACAGATCCTGAAGCATATTCTCAGATCACCCACAGAAACCAAAAAGCAGTAAGCTCTTCTAAATGCACAGAAGCAGAAAGCAAGTGATTTCATCAAGACCTCACAAAGGTTAAAAGTACCTATCTTCTACCTTCCAGATTAAGGAGAGCTTATCTCCTTTAATTTCACTCTTAGCTGTCTATGTAAAACTCCTAGGAACTAATTAAGAATTTATTTATACTTGCCTATGAAATTAAAGGTGCTAGATTAACTGCATCCACAGCTGCTAAATTACGAAGCTCAAGTAAAGGCAATCTGCTGAAACAAATTTAATCCAGATAAAAATAAATAAACTCAACACACACACATCCCAAAATACCACATGAGCACAGACACAACGAAAGGGTTAGTCTGCCTAACATCCACAACACTTGTCAAACTTACTGACATATGACTAAACAAGTTGCTAGTCGGTGAATAGGATAAAGGGGATAAATATAAGAACAAGGAACTACTGCCCCTTTTATTAAGAGCTTTGGTGCATGTGTGTGCATGTGTGTGTGGGGGGGTACACCTCAATATTTGTCTCTTCCATGGTCACAAATAATACTAGCAAATCAGAAGACTTGCAAAGGGAAAAAGATGAGTCTAAATTGACAATGACTGGATAAACAAATCATACTGTATCCATACAATAGGATATTGCTTAGCAATAAAAAGGAATGAATTATTCCAAGACACACACGAGATAGAAAAAAATCTCAAAATAATTATACTAATTGAGAAAAGTAAAAAAAGTAAAAAAAGTAAAAAAAAGTAAAAAAAAAAAACAAGAGGACTGCAGTACAATTCTATTTATATACATTTCTGATAGATGGAAACTATTCTATAATGACTAAATGCAGATCAGTGGTTGCTTGGGGTTGAGGAGGGGGAGAAGCAAGAGGCAGGTGTTAGTTACTAAGGGGCACAAGAGAGACTCAGGGGTGATGGATACGAGCATTATCCTTACTGTGGTTACATGTGATGGACGGATACATATGTCAAAACATCCAACCTTACACTTTGTATAGTTTATTGTGTGTCCATTATACCTCAAAACAACGGTTTAAGGGGCACCTGAGGTGCAGTTGGTTGAGTGTCCGACTCTTGACTTTGGCTCAGGTCATGATCTCAGCATCCTGGGATCAAGCCCCATGTCAGGCTTCCGCTCAGCATGAGTCTGCTTGAAATTCACTCGCCCTCTGCACCTCCCCCAGCGCAAGTTCATGCGTACGCATTCTTTTTCTCTCTCTCAAATAAACAAAATCTTCACAAAAAAAGCTGTTTAAAATTTTTTAAATAAAAATCAATTCACATTGACAATCGTGGGGGTTTCTGTGAAAACGTCACAGCGTGAGTGAGATCACCTTGATTTTTAGAAGGATATGTCATTTCAGTTATGTATCACACTTGGGGACAAATGACAGACAGCAGTTTTGGAACAAATATAGATAGGGAACACCTATAGGCTCGTATTTCCTCCCTGTTCATCACTTTCCTGGTTTAAAAATGTAGACCCATTTTAGTGAAAGTTCTTCAAGTTTCTCACAAATAGTCTCTGTGACTCAATAAATGCCGGGCTTCAGAAAGGGAGCTTAAAGGCCACCCAGTCCCACGTCCTCAGTTTAAAGTAGACTGAAGATCCACCCTCTTTTGGGGAGTTCACCTCTGTTCGCTGACACCTGACTTTGTAATCTTAGTCGGGACCTCTCCGCTAGGCTTCAGACTCATTTATTCAACTGCCCACTAAACCACCTTGCCTGAAATTCTAATAACTCACGGTGGCCCAAAAGGGAACTCTTGATCCCCCACCACCAACATCTCCCTCAAATTTACACATCTCAGTAAATGCACCGTCACAAATTCAGTTGCTCAACCAAATCAACCCGTGACTACTACTAATTTCTTTGCTTCCACATCAAATCCATTCCTAAATCTTTTCAGTTCTCTCTCCAAGTCATACCAGCCATGCGTCTCGTCTCCATCTCCACTGCCGTCCCACACCCCTCCCCTAGATACCTACAAGTTCTCCCTATTCCTATTCCATCTCTTGCCTCTATGCGTCAGCCACCACACAGCAGCCAGTCACGTGATCACATCAGTCCCCAGCTTCAAAATAAGCTAGTAGACTGCCCATCATCATTAAAATAAACTGGTCTTTACTCTGCCCTCAAGAACCAGGCCCCCTCCGTAGCCTCATCGACCACTATTTCTCACTGACGGCCTTTAAACCATACTGACCTCCCAATACACCAAACTCATTTCCACCTCAAGGCCAAGGTCCCCCAACCCCACACCTGGAACACAGAAACTTCACCATTCACAGCTAAACTCAAGTGGTGCTTGGGTGGCTCAGTACGTTGGGTGCCTGACTTGGGCTCAGGTCATGATCTCAGGGTGCTGGGGTTGAGCCCCTCCTGGAGCACCTCATTGGGAGCCCCCCGTGCTCAGTGGGGAGTCTGCTTCTCCCTCTCCCTCTGCCCCTCCTCCTGCTCATGCTCTCTCCCTCCCTCTCAAATAGATTTGTTTGCTTATTTATTATATTTGCTAATAAAATTTATCAATTTAAATTATTCATTCATTCCTGCTATCTATCAGAAGCATTAGCCCAAATAAGAATAGTGATTCTTTCCTAATTTACCTTGAAAGCATTCATATCCAGGGACTTAGATACTACAGGGTAAAAAGGACCCACCCAAAAAACAAAGTCAATTTCAATGCTCCTATTAAATTTACAAGGCTTTGAATTATGCAAAAAACTCATTGTTCTCCCAGGCTGCCTCATTAGCATCAGATTTCACTTTAGTACAATATCAACTTACACATATGTTGATTTGATTTTGAAATTATAGTACCTCCCACTAAAAACAGTATACTTTTCAATAAGGATCATGTCAATATAAAAAGTGTTAACTTTTAATGATTAGCTTGACCTCTGAGGCACTGCCTTTGGGATATTTAGCCATTAAGCACTTATACATTATCCAAATGAGCCAATGTAATAAGCATTTTTTATTTTTCACTTATTTTTTTTAGAACTCTTAAAGGTTTCAGACATTGCTATAAAAAATCACAAGTGATCATGTCTCTTGATGTCATACATTATAAATTATTCTATAGTAAATCTTTAAAAATAATCCCTAGAATGTGCATTTCATGAGAACAGAGATTTTCTCTATTTTGTTTACTGGATCCCCTAGCACCTATTCCTGGCACACGACCAGCACAAAACAAACATGTTGTTAAATACTTGCAAACTCACATTTGTTTTCATCATTTTCAGATCACCATATCATTCCAAATTTATATATAATCTCTTCTTCCTATTGCTTGATGTCATTTTAATATTAAGCATGAGCTAAAAAGTAATTCTTTGATATAATCCCAACAAATATTTGATTTCCAAATCATGTGGTGACATGTGGTGAGTTGATCACAAGAGATCGACACCTATCTTCTTACGCAGAGTATGCAAAAGAGGCAAGACTCCAAGTGGTTGTGAGACACTGACTCCACTACCAAAGTCCTCACAAGAGCTTCTGCTCTCAGGCTAGGGAGGAAACCACAGCTGGAAGACCATCTGTACATCCCAATTTATCAAATATTTACACCAACTCCGAGGTGAATGTTAAGTAGCTCCATACAGCTGATAAAGAAAGTCAACATAATTAAGTCGTCAAAGGCAGCAATTATGAATCATAGAAAAGCTGCTGAGTTTTGAGGTGTGTCACTAGTAATTTATTACTAATGAAAGTTAAAATAGTCAAGTTTGTGAACAATTTACTTTAATAAAGTTTATCCCCAAAACATTACTCTTGCCCTCACATTTCTAAGAAAACAGCAGCAGAGACGCAACTGGTTTGCTGGGAAGTGCATGTGACACATTGTACAGAACTGGGAATGTGTCTCATATGAATGTCACCTAGCATATCATAGCGGGCCGACAACTGTGAATCTAAAGTAAGCAGCACATTACTACCTAATGAACTATAAATACAAATCCTTGCTCCAGCCATAACCAAGTAACCTCCGGCATTTATAACCTCTTTATGTCACAGTTTCTTAATAGGAAAGTAAGAATAACCTGTATCTACATTCATGGATTATGAAATTGACAAAGAAAAACGCACCGACGTTATACAGACTCCCTTCCTTCACCCAACATGGTCTGCCTGCCTGACCAGCTGGACTGGGGCAGAGCAGGCTCAGACCCCGCAAGGGGAGCTCCACTTGGATGCAGCATATCTGAAATAATCAAATTCATAGAAACGGAAAGTAGAATAGTAGTTACCAGGGGCTGGGGGAGCGAGAGACGGAGAGTTGTTGTTAAATGGGTATACAGTTCCCCTCTTGCAAGATGAAAACGTTCTGGAGATCTGCCGTAAAACAATGTGGACAGACTTAACACTACTAAACCATACAGTCAAAAATAGTTAAAGTGGCAAATTTTATACATTTACATATGCTATATGTTATCACAATTTTAAAAATTTTTAAGTTATCTTAAGAAATAAATAATCAAGGGGCACCTGTGTGGCTCAGTCGGTTAAGCATCCAGCTCTTGGTTTTGGCCCAGGTCATGATCTCAGAGTCATGAGATCAAGCCCCCACATCCGTACTGGGCATGGAGGCTGCTTAAGATTCTCTTTCTCCCTCTCCCTCTGCCCCTCCCCACCTCTATAAATAAAAATAGTAAATTTTTAAAAAAGAGAGAATCAAGAACTTCATCAAAAGACATCATAAAGAAAATGAAAAATCACACTACAAACTGGAAGAATATATTTTACAACACATAAAACAGATAAAGAAGTCAAATCCAAAACAGAGAGAGAACCTCTAAAACCATTAGGAAAAAGATAAACTACCTAATTTTTATAAAAGGTAAAAGAAAGAGCATTTCACAGAAGAGAAATGGCCAGGAGCTATATGAAAAAATATTAACCTTATTGTGTTCAGAAAAAATGAAACTTAAAATCACAAAATATCTTTTTATGCCCAAAAGAATGGCCCAAGTGTTTCACCCTGATAACCAGGTGCTAGGTGCTAATGAGGATATGGAATAAGAGAATTTTAATATGCTGTTGGTGGGGGTGTGTATTGGTATCACCACTCTGGAAACAGTTTGGCATTATTTAATAAAGTTGAAGATACATTCTCCATGATCATTAATTCCACCCAAGGTAGATAAACCTTAGAGAAATTCTTGCATATGTGACAAGAAGACATGAACAAGAACTTCACTACAGCCTTATTTATAAATAGTAAAAAACCGGAAACCACCCAAATGGCTTTGGTTGGGAGAGAACACAAATAAGTTATATCATATTCACACTCCACAGAAGTGGGAACAAAAGAACTGCAGCTAAGCTACCAAAAGAAATGTATCTGGAAAACATAATTTTGATTTAAAAAGCAAGACTCAGGGGTGCCCAGGTGGGTCAGTCCGTTAAGCGTCCCACTCTTGATTTCAGCTCAGATCATGATCTCAGGGTCCTGAGGTCCAGCTCCACATTGGGCTTGTGGCGTCTGCTTGCCCCTCTCCCTCTGCTCGTCCCTTGCTCACTCGCTCTCTCTCTCTCTCAAATAAATAAAATCTTAAAAATAACTAAAATAAAAGGCAAGACTCAGAAGAAAACACGCAGTGTAAATCATTTAAATAAAAGTCAAAAGTCAAAACTGAGCAAAACTAAACACCATACTGTTTAAAGGTACACACGTTCATGGCTAATGCTACTAAAAGGAAATGATAAATCCCAAATTCTGGAAGTTACTCCTTTCTTGAATGAGTTCTGAGAGGGGCACCCAGGGAGGTTGAAAAGGTCCCCCTGAACTTGTAAGTATGGGTGAGGATTTCATCAACCTCTAATAACATGCTGGTTGTTTCTAATCCCCTGCAAACCTAATTTTTAAAATCAACTCCCCAGAAAAGGGAGGATGTACTAGGACAAAAAGCTCTAAAACTAAGTAAAGAACTTGGGGGATGGAAAGGGAAAGGAGAGAACTGTAAATCTCCCAATATTATTAACTTGCTTTCTAAGTAATAACCTACCAACCTCCACAGAGCAACCTAAACTTGATGACATTTGTGGCACTGGTCACATGTCATGTAGCTTTACTGCATAACTGCCAAATGTCTTTTAAAATTCCTGTTACGGTACCAAACAGTATAAATCCTTCAGCCTGCCTATATTCACCATCACAAGCACAGGATTCAAGACAGGAAAGCCAGTTGCCCCCCTGGCCACAGAAGAGAGCGGAGAAGGGGAAGGAAGAGCAGGGAAAGGCTCCCCGGGGCAGCATTCTGCCTCAAGGAGATGAAGGCTGGCAGCTCCATGAAAATGCAGTAGCTCAGAGCCCTCCCACTCCTGACGGGCATTCCTCTAAGAAAGAAAATGTAATACACTGGTACACTGGCTGTCTTTGAGGCCCCAAAATATATGTACACAGTTCCTCAGGGAAAAAACTAAAATTTCCAGTGTCTTTTCCTGATAGCTTATAACATCCAAATCAGATTCTGAGTTTTCCACTGCTCCACTGGCTGTATTAGCTGGGACCTGAAGTCGGACACAGAGAGTCGTTGATGCTGACTGAAAGATCACCTGTTTTCTTCTTTTTATTCACAATGCTCTCAGAAAGGATGTGTTTGTTTGATTTTAATTTTTCTCATCATTCTAATCAAATAACCACTGGCTCTTTATTCTATCAAACCAAATTCTTAGTCTGAAAGCACAATGGAATTCTTTAATTGAATCCCAAGTCCTCCCCGATCCTGAACTCCAGACTCAGTCAATGGTCTACTCAACATTTCTACTTCAAAGTCTAGCAGACAACTCCAAATTGACACAGCCAAAGGAAAATCCTTCATATCTATCCCTCCCCATGCTCCAAAGCCACTCTCTTCCCTCCTCCCTCATTTGCCCAGGTGCTTAGGCCAAAAATCTAGGAGCAGGTGTCATCACACGCTTCTCTCTCCAGTGTACCTCAGATCCATCAGCAAGCACCACCAGCCCCGCCCCCCAGCACTGTGCTGGCCCTGCCCCATCCCCAGCACACTGCACCCCCCAGCATGCCCCCATGTGTGGGCTGCTAGGAATGACTTCTTTCAATGAGTATAATGTGGAAGTGGGGGTAAAAAAGAAAATTGAATGGAGAACCCAGACAAACAGTGCCTTAGCCTTGTGATCAAAACTATACCAACAGTGATAAGTCAAGTTGAAAGTTCGCACACTTGATGGGAAGTGATGAAAACCACCATGCAACTCCATGGTCTTCCAACACCCACAAGCCCAGACTAATCATGAGAAAAACATGAGACAAATCCCACTTGAGGGGCATGCTACAAAACGACCAACACGCCTCAAAGCTGTCAGGTCATCCAAACCATGGGAAGTCTGGGAAATCATCCCAGTCTAGTGGGTCGTAAGGAAACGTGACAACTAAACGTAACACGGGAAATTCTACATAGGATCCTGGATCACAAAAGGACCTTGTTATGAACTGGATATATGTATTCCCCCAAATTAACACATTGAAACTCTAATCCCCAATGTGATGGTATTTGGAGATGGAGCCTTTGGAGTTAGTGAAGTTTAGATGAGGTCATGAGGGTGGGGACCTCATCATGGCATTAGTGCCCTGATCAGAAGAGGTATCAGAGAGCTCTCTCTCTCTCTTTTACTTCCCACTCTGCATCCCTCCACTCCCCAAACATGCATGCACCAAGGAAAGGCCATGTGAACACACAGCAAAAAGGTAGCCACCTGCGAGCCAGGAGAGAGGCCTCACCAGAGCCCCACCATGCTGGCACTCCAGACTCAGACGTTAGCCTCCAGAACCCTGAGAAATAAATGTCTGTTGTTAAAGCCACTCTGTCTGTGGTATTTTGTCATGGCAGCCCAAGTAATAAAGTAAAGCTAAGGAAATCCAAATAAAGCATGGAATTTCGTTAATAACAATGTACTGATATCAGTTCACCAGTTGTGATAAAGGGCCATACTAATATATTAACAACAGGAAAAAGTAGATGTGGGTATATGGGAACTTTCTGTACTATCTTCACAACTCTCTGCAAATTTAAAGCTGTCCAAAAGAAGTTTAAGGAAAAAGAAACTCAAATGGCTTCCTATCCTATCGAGACCATTGCCAAATTCCTGCCAATCTTTTTTTTTTTTTTTAACTGCACGGTATCATTTATATGTTCAATAGGGAAAAAAAAAAAAAAAAGCCAAGCTCACAGAAACAGTAAAATAGTGGTTGCCAGAGGCTGGCAGGGGATGGGGTCTGCCAATCTCTTTCAACTCATCACCTAGCACTCTGGTCTACCAAGCTCACTTTCATGAGGGCTAGGTACCAGGGATATGGGTTACATTGGTGTATATGCATTTGTCAAATAGATCAAACTATACACTTCTGATCTGTGCATTTCACTGTGTGTAAGTTATACTTCAACGAACATTTCAAACAACACAACTGATGAAATGAGAAATTTGATAACATAAAAATTACCCCTGAACTTGGTACCTTAAAACAAATAACAACATTTCTTTTGCTCTCAAAGCTGCAATTTGAGCATAGCTGGACAGGGAGAGCTCATCCCTGCTCTACCTGGCATCAGCCAAGAACTGAAATTCTCTAAAGGCTCACTCACTCGCATGTCAGATCATTGGTGCTTGCCACCTGAGACCTTTGCTGGGGCTGTAGGTTGAAACAGCTACACCTGGCCTCCCCATGAGCCCTCGGCTTCCTCACTACATGGCGACTGGATTCCAGACGCACACTCTGAGAAAGAGAGAAATAGAGACAGAAACAGAGCCACACATACTGGTGGAAGCTGTGGCCTTTTAATGACCTAACCCTGGAAATCACCTAGTATCACTTCCACCGTATTCTGTTAGTTGGAGCAGTCATAAACCTGTCCAGGATTAAGGGGAAAGGAAACAAATTCCATCCTTGATAAGAAGTGACAAGTACTGGAAACCATGCTGTGACCATTTTTGGAAAGTAAAATTTACCACAGGTTGAAACACAAAGTTAAAGGAAGTCTCCAAAAGCTACTGAATAGCAAGAGAGAATATATAGACTTAATTCATCCAAGACGTCACCATCTAACAAATGAGAATTCCACAAAGAAAACAACAAAAAGAGAAGGAAGAAGTTATCTAAGAAACAATTCCAGAGGATTTCCCACAGTTAAAGAACATGAGTCATCAAACTGAAAGAACTTACCAAGAATCGACACTGAGATAATGTGAAATTTAAGAAAAATTTAAGAAATCCTGTGAATCTTCAAGGGGAAAAAAATCAGGTCAACTCCATAGTTAAGAGAACCAGGCTAGCATCAGACTTCTCATCATCAGTACCATAGGCTGAAAACAACAACACAATGCCTTAAGAGTGATAAGGGAAAGTTATTTTCAACCTAAAGTTCCATGAAGATACTTTCAAATACATAAGGACTCGGAAAGCTAACTTTCCACGTGCTCTTTCTCAGGAAGTCAGTTGGAGATGTGCTTCAGCAAAATAAAAGTCTAAACCAAGAAAGATGGCACAGGATTAAAGAAGTAATGAATCTGGCTCATTTATGCAGTCAAAAGAGGCTGCAGAATGACAACGTTGCAGTAGGCCAATACAGCAATCAATCCAGATTAGAGACGGCAAGTAGAAGACTCCAGAAGACAACTAACCAAGGCGAGGAAAATAAATTCTCAAAGTGTCGATGTTATTCCTAAGGATTTGGAATTCAAAATTTAACTTAGCAATATACTTTCCAAATTTCTATAATGGGCTATATTATTAATTTTAATAACTAAAAAATTTTATATAAAGAAAATTTTAAATTAGCAAATTTAAAGCTATTAAGAAAAAAGATTTTTAATTTAAAATTTAAATTGACTGTTTCTCTGCCTAAAACTAAGTCTTTGGAATTTTTTTTCCTCCCGAAAGAGAAAAATCTTACACTCCCCAACCCACAAAACAAAGGAACTTTCTGTTTAGCTGCCAATGAAAATTACCAGTTTTTAAGGGTTCCACTCTGTGTCCTAGAAGAAGTAATCTTCAAAACATACCTAATTTTAAAAAAGTGAGATTTTATTGCTTTCTAGCTGGTAAATCCACACAAAAGCCATTTCCATCATGTACTTTCATTTTGGCAGTAACCACCTTGGGGCACCTGGGTGGCTCTGTCGGTTGAGCATCTGACTCTTAATTTCAGTTCAGATCATGATCTCAGGGATCAGGGATCATCCCCGCATCAGGCTCTACGCTCAGCAGAAGGTCTGCTCTCTCCCTCTCCCTCTGCCCCTCCCCCTACTCAAACTCTCTGTGTGTCTCTCTCTGGAATAAATAAATCTTAAAAAAAAAAAAAAAAAAAAAGTAACCACCTGTTGAAAGCACTTATGTGTCCATGTGCACACTGCAGTGAGAACCACCCAGTACAAACATCACCGGATCCAGGCTCTAGAGCCCCACTGCAGCAGCTGGAAGGGCCTGGAAGCAGGGACAGCTGCACCAAGGCCATCTATCCCAACGAGAGCGAGCTGTGTGGTGCTGTTGGGAGGAGCAAGGGAGTGAAGGTAAGATCTGAGAAGGAACTAGCATGCACCCAGCACAGAGGGGGCACCCAGGAAGCGGAAGCTCTGTCATACAATGTGCCCATATTCTGAAAGGGTGACTAGTAATCACTGCCATTTGCCGAGCAGCTACAATGTACGAAGGTGTCTTGTAGCCTCCATTACCTGAATAATGCTCTCCGTAACCTGCGAAATAGTTACTAATATCCCCACTTTTAAAATGAGGAAATGGAAGCTCAGAAAGTTCAAGTAACGTGCCAAAGTCCGAGAGCAGGGGAGCCAGATTCAAGCTGAGGCCCAAACCAAAGATCACTCTCAGTCTACTCTGCCCCCAATGTGCATATGACTAATTTACAACAGTTTGGGGAAAGACTGATGAAAAAAAAAATCAACATTTTCCAATACACCAAGGCTAATTCTGGACCATGAGACTTAAACCGCCAGTAAAGTTCTAGGTCTTGTGATCCATGGGGCTCAGGTGAAACCTCCCTCACCTGGTAAAGCAGAACGATCCCTGGGCTGGTATCCCTCCTCATGGCCATCTGGATCTTGACACCACACCTGATTTTGAGACCCTGTCTTAAGTATTCGCCAGATGACATTTTAGTGTGCAAGTGCAATCGTGACTGGAAAAGACCAGGGAAGCGCCAGGGTGAAGACAGAGGTAGGCTGCTTCTGCCGGAGTTATTACAGGTAATGCTCTCCACCCCGGAAGGGAGCGCCAGCATCATTATAACTTGTGTCTTGTCACCCGGCATAATCAGAACAATGTGTGACAATGCTGAGGGGCCTCAGAGACTGCAAAAACAGAAGCAACGCTGAGGACAACAAGGAGCTCTGATTCAAGGACGCCTAACAGAGCAGACAGATGGGAGAACTAACGACTGTCGGGTAATGTTATCTGCCATTGACCAGAACTTACTGTCTCCTTCAATTTTATCAACACACATACACGTTCCCCTATGGTATTCACTGACTGTTCACATTGAGATATAACCAAAAAACACTATATTTTTTCAGTGTTAATTTCTCCTACTTTGTCTTTACTTTTTAATTAGAAAACATATTCTAATATTAACATTTGCAAATTATCCATCACTCTGCAGGAGCCTAACTTCTTTACCACTAACCATTCACGAGAAGAAAAGAAACACAGTAAAACCTAGACAAAATGAAATATTCAGGGTCTGTGTTATTTTGCTTATCTGGGTTCTTCAATGAAACAGGTATTGTTTTAACTACTATTGTTAAAAACCTTAAATATATATGTATTAGTCCACTTTCCTTTCTTAGTGTTCACTTTTTCCTATCTCCTCCTTGGCTTAAAAAGAATTTAAAGCAGATTCCTTTTTTTCTAATACCCATATGCTTTCACTATGCCATTCTTCTCAAATATCTAGTCACTGACAGCTACAAACCAACAAAAAATCATCTAGCACTGGAGATTCAAGAGATGATGAAGAGTTTCTTCTCCCAAGAGCTTACAATCTAGTCCAGTAAGCACACAGAAAAAAAAAAAAAAAAAAGATTATAGTCCAGTATGGTAACTGCCATGATAAACACAGGTGTTACAACACTAATAGCGGCTAATAGTGATTCAGCACTTCCTATGTTCCAAACTCTACACAGAGAAAAGACCTTATGAAAGTCCCCACCACACTATGTACACTTGTTGGGGGGACCCTCTGTTCCCCAAGTGTCATGTTTCTCCTAGTAATGAGCCTTACTCTTTCCCATCAGAGGAGGAGGGATTCACTCAACCTTCTGGGCTCTTTTTCTTTCTTTTTTTTTTTTTTTAAAGATTTATTTATTTGTCAGAGAAAGCACAAGCAGGGGGTGTAGCAGACAGAGGGACAAGAAGGCTCCCCTGCTGAGCAGGGAGCCCAATGTGGGGGGTTGATCCCAGGACCCTGGGATCATGACCTGAGCCGCAGGCAGACGCTTAACCAACTGAACCACCCAGGCTCCCCTCTTCTGGGCTTTCTTTAAAGCTGCCAGGCTACAGCCTGCTTCCCTATGTGGGAAGTTTACTGGGGAAGCTGTGTTTCTTCTGGGGGGAACGTGCAGACCCCCAGCTCTGCCTACACTGGGGAAGCTAAACTTACTCCCAGGACTAAAGCACTGGGAAGTCACCACCTCCAATCCAGCTTCTGTCAGTAAGGCCGACAATCCAATCCATGTCTATCTGACTCTTGTAAATCTCTCTTTCTCTGGTCTAAATTTGGCAAGAGGGGGTTATTAATGACTAAATCCTAAAACTCCAACATTACCATTATCTCCATTTTACATACAAGGGAACGGAGGCATCCCTAGTTTAGAGGTTAAATGACCAATCCCAGGTTTCCCACCTAAATACCAACACTACCACCATTTCACAGCACTGCCTCTCAACAGAAAAAAAACACGTTTCAGAATTGATAATGAATTAATCTTAAAGGAAAATGACAAAAAGGAAATAGAAGTTAATGCTAAGACAGGTCATCTGTTCCATCATTTGCTGCTGATAAATTATATTTGGCTAGCTTTAGGAAACAAATCCTAAAAAATACATATAATCATCAGGCTCATAGTTCATCATTAATACAAGAGACAAATATTTATTGAGCACCTGCTATGTGCCAGACCCCACCCCAGACACCAGTGGAAAAAAACAGTCTCTATTCTCATGGAGATTACATTTTAGTAAGAGAAAAAGACAATAAACAGATGAATATACAATGTCAAAATGTATGAAATAATGTAAGGTCAATATTTTTAAAAATATAACAAAGAGGAAAATGACAGGAGGTTATTTTTAAAGATTTTACTTATTTGTTTTTAGAGAGAGAGAGAGAGAGCATGAGTGGGGGAGGAGAAGAGGGAGAGAGAGAGAGAGAAGAATCTCGAGCAGACTCCCCACTGAGCACAGAGCCCAGTGCAGGGCTCACTCTCACAACCCTGAGATCACGACCTGAGCAGAAATCAAGAGTCAGATGCTTAACCAAATGAGGCACCCAGGTACCTCAAAATGACAGGAGTTTCTATTTTCAAATAGGGAGAACAGAGAAGGCCTCCTTTAGAAGGCCTTGAGCAGAAAGCTACTTTAAGTGAGGGAGTAAGCTATACCGATATCTTGAGCAGGAATATTAAGTGCAAAGGCCCTGAGGCAGGAATATGCTTCAAATATTCAAAGAACTGGAGAACGCCAGTGTAGATGACAAAGAAAGGAGAAAAAACTGTAGGAAATTAGGGCTGACAAGTTGGTGGGGCCCAATTATGGCAGGACTTGGGATTCTAGTCTCTGTAAGAAGAGAATTCCCCAGGGGGCCCTGAGCAGGGACAGGACCTAAGACTTAGTACTAAATGTCTATCTTCACTTTCTTTACAATACATTTCCTAAAGTAATGCAACAATTTTTTGCTGCTTCTTCACGTACAGGCAGAGAATCAAGGAAGAGGGGAGTCTCCCTATTATTCTCAGAAACATGAGGCAGGACTCACTAAAAGGAGGACAAAGGAAAAATGGACGTGTCTGCTCAGTTAACCATGGCACCTCATTAGAGGTGGCTCAGGGTGACCTCTGAGCATAAGGCAGGCAGATACCCAGCCTGCAGCGTCCCTTGACCATACCATCCAATCCATAACTGGTACGTTTCCTTTTTACATCGAAGTCTAACTCAACACCACACAAACCGGAGTAAGAAACGAGCCTGGAATAAGAACGTGTAAACAAATACCATGAATACGTTTAAGCATGATACTGAAATTCTAGAAATGCTCTTGAGTAACTGATTTGTTCCAAAGACAAAAAAAAACTGCTGGTAGACTTCCAAATGGTTTGGAGGCTTAAGAATTAATTTAGTATCACTTTTCAAAAAATTGGAAGTATCATCCTAAACTTGTAGGCCATGCAAATACCTGACACATGCCTGCAGAGGTAGGCACACCCACTGGAGGGATGCGGGAAATGTAGTCCTTGCACCAAAAATCTTGCCCAGTCTAGTCAAGGAAACAACCTAGTAAACCAACACCTCTAAACACAGTGCACAGAAGAACACCTCACTCAGTGCCAGCCAGAGGCAAGGGATACAAGGAGGCCACCTGCCATCTGTGGTAGGGCCTCTTCTCAATCCCGTCAACCAACTGCCTAAGGCAGCGGGAGTGGGGGAAGCATGTCCACAGCTGTGAGCAGACACTCACCCAAGCTGGGCAGCACTGGCAACCTGCCTACACATAAAACATTTCTGAACAGAAGAACAAGACCAGGTAACTTTTTTTTTTTTTTTAATAGGCTCGAACTCATGACGGTGAGATCAAGACCTGAGCCGAGAGCAGGAGTCGGACGCTTAACCAACTGAGCCGCCCAGGCGCCCCTAGATGAGTTACTTCTAAATGATGTAAGTCTAAAGAAATTTTCAAAAGTGAAAACATGATTAAAAATATTAAAGGAGAAAATAAACTGTGATAATTAAGAGAGAAAGGAAAAGTTCTCACAATTGTTTTAAAAAAACAGTAATTTTGCCTATTGCCTCAGACCTAAGAAACCTCTTATCCTAAGGAAATAAGCAGGTATATATACCAAATGTATATATAAGGAAATTTATTGCAAAATGATAACAAAAGATTATATACAGCCTGAGGAATAAACTATATACATTCAAATGTTGGGACATTATATGGGTTCTGAAAAGCAATTTAATAAACTTGGAATGATTCTCAAAATGTTAAGTAAAAATAAAAGGTTACAAAAATTTAATATTTGGTATGTACCCAATTTTGTTTAAACACACACACACACACACACACGAGTCAGCAATAGTCTGAGTTGAAGAATAATGTGTGATTTTCCAATTTTCATCTCTATACTATCTTATAAATTTTATACAATGAATTATGTATTACTTTTTATTTTATTTTTTTAAAGATTTTATTTATTCATTTGACAGAAAGAGAGACAGCCAGCGAGAGAGGGAACACAAGCAGGGGGAGTGGGAGAGGAAGAACCAGGATCCCAGCGGAGGAGCCCGACGTGGGGCTCGATCCCAGGATGCCAGGATCACGCCCTGAGCCGAAGGCAGACGCCCAACGACTGAGCCACCCTATGTATTACTTTTTAAATCAGATAGAAAATATACAAACTAAGTTCAGTTGTCTATTAGGGTAAATAATACATCATTGGTCAAAACACAAATGAAAGAAAAAATGCATAAATATCAAATGAATTTATATGTAATATAAGAAGAGCCAGCTCCCAAAGGACAACAACAACAAAAATATGAAACACCTAATTTCACCCACTTTTCAAGTTACAGATAAACTGAAGTTTGGTTTTGCCCTATGACTCAGTCCAAAACCTCTGTTCTGCTTTGGTCTGGGTCTTGGTCTGTAAAAAACCAAAAGGCCTGATGCCTATTTCCTGGTATCCTTGAATTTCTCACTTATCTCAGTTTTATCTCCTGAGATAACCTAACCTGTCATTATTTCTGAGCAGCAAAGTAACACCAATATTACAAACAATGCGTGTCATTCATATTTATTCTTCATGATGAATATTAACTTTCAAATATATGTAGTTAAGCATTATACATTTAACTTGGAGTAAACTCACCTTATAGGATTTATATATTACTATTCTATCAGGTAAAATATAACTACATGTTTCTTACCACCAGAGTAAAATGCTGTTATAATTAATGAGTACAAAAGCTATTAGTTATTTACTTCCATTTAAGTCATGAAAAATGACCTTTTTTAATGAAAATGCTCTATTTGGGAATTCTACACATCTTGTAAGAATGAATTAAAAACAGAATAATCAGCTCTGCCATCTCAATTTCACACGCAGAAAAACTCTAAACTCACTCACAATAACAACCAAAATGAATTATACATACACAATAAAAATACATCAGAACTGTGAAGAAAAAGAAGGCATAAAAGAGAACTAGGGTATCCAAAACATGTTTTGTTTCTCGCTAATTAAACCTCAAGTCAACAGTCTTCATAAGAATGTTTAAGAAGAGAATTCCTATTGTTGTGAATCTACGGAGGGAAACAAATGTTTGCAGAAATAATCAGAAGACATCGTCAATCATTTTCAGGAGTTGAAGACAAATTCTCAAGATTTGCCTCGATAATATTCAGCTTTAACTCAATGTTGATTTTGACCACTCAGCCATCAGACATTTGACCAAAAATGTGATTTGATGGACCCCTATTTAAACACAGTCTTAGAGGACACTTTTCCAGCATTTCGTCCATGTTCTTCAGGTATGCTCTTTTCTTCACACCTGAACAGAAATCAGCCAGCTGTGCACAATGAGGCCACGGTCTAAAGCAGTGGCATTTGGGGCATGCCCAATGGTTTCTATCATTGTCTCACATGTATCATATATGAGAACAGGCTCTATTACTCCATCAGTGATTTTATTTTTTAGTACGTATTAGTAAACAATAGAAGCAAAAAGCAACAACCCTGCAAACAAGTATCCCAACAATGCCATACTCCGAAGACGGCCACACTCAGGATGCGGGGCACCCACCCCAGGAGAGCTACAGGTGTGCGCCCGTAAGCCCATGCATTCCAGATTGGAAGATCTGAAGGGTACTGATGCCTAATTTACTAAAGTGCACTTGCTCATAAACCAGCCACGTAAAGAAAGAACGGAATGTCTCCAATGACCTGAAAGGTGACCATGAAGAAATGGGCTTGAACGGAGCATTTCTGGATTATTTCAGGAAGCTTACGGGCCCCAGGATGACAAGCTCCCTCACGCTACAGCTATCCAGCAATGGAACTGACTGCCCAAATAGAGGGAGTAAGCTCTCCATCACCGAAGCGTCAGGTGGAAGCAGATGGCCCTGCATCGGAGACTTCCCAGCGACGACTGTATCCCCCATGAGCGGTGCTCAGCAGAGGCGCCTTGGCGGCCGGCGCTCACGGGTGCCTGCTCTGTGGGACATATACAGCGAGGCTCACGCAACTCACGGGGCTTGTGACGCTCCGTGCAGAACCACAGCCTGAACCCAAGCTGACTCCAGCACCTATGATCTTAACCACTGGAGTCAGTGCATGAAGCATGTTTGCTTTTTCATCGGCGACATCAGGCCCTGCCCATCCCCTCTCTCTCTGCTGTGCGAGGCCTCACACAACGCCTGGCCAGCAATCAGTATTTACTGAAGGAGTGAGCCTGCCCCGCTTTCCTTCGAGAACAGTTTCCTCAACTGCACGTTGCACAGCCTCTCTGGGAAGCCAGGAAAATTCATCGTTCAAGATTTTGTCTCTAACGTTACCTTGCGTGACCAGTTCAAACCGAAGTTACAGCTGTTTTTCCCTAGATGACTCCAGAGTGGGATGGAGCCTGCCCTGCTCTCCCACAGTAACAGAACTGTAGCTGGACATGGCTGCCCAGGTAGGCCACATTTACCAGCCCCCAGCAGCCCCTCCCAACCATCTCCTTGCTGTGATCTGTGGCCATGTGACAAAGCTCTAGCAAAAGGGATGTGAGTCACAGCAGTATGTATATGCCCTTCTGGCCCACAACTGTGACCACACAGCTCTTTCCCCCGGGACCCTCCAAGTTCCCAAAGTACGGTCGCCAGGGCAACAGCAGTAACATCACCTGTGAACTCACCACTCTTGCAAATTATCAGGCCCCATCCCAGACCCACTGAATGAGAAACCCTGTTCCTGGGGCCCAGCAGTCACTTTACTTGCACTTCAGCAAGTGCAGCAGGAGATCCTTATGCCACCCCAAGCTTAAGTACCACGGCCGTAAGGACACCAGCCTCAACCAGGATGACAGCAAGGCCCCAGGTGGAAGAACAGTGTGTTGAAAGGAGCACAGGTGTTTGTATGACCAGGTGTTGCATAACCCTCCACCAGTCTAGACCATTTGCACCAAAACTGTTACATGAGAAAAAGAAACTATCTTAAAGTCATTGGCTTGTTGTTGGGATTCTCTGTTGTGGCAGCCTTACCCACACTAATGCCAAGTCTCTCCTCTGACACTCCTGTACTATAAACATCTGTCTTTCTCTTCCTGCTACATGAGAAGCTCAAGAGGCAGAACCACTTCTTACCCATCTTCACATCCAGGACCTAATAAACCCTTGGCCTATACCTCATACTCAGTAAACCACGATACCTACTTATCCCTCTCTCTTTTTACTACCAAAATGGTGATTCCTAACACCTAAAGTGACACCATAACCAGCAACTTTCTTTTTTTTTTTTTTTTTTAGATTTTATTATTTGAGAGAGAGAGAGAGCATGCGCGTGCACAGAGGGAGAGGGAGAGGGAGAGGGAGAAGCAGACTCCACACCAAGCAGGGAGCCCGATGTGGGGCTCGATGTGGGGTTCAATCCTAGGACCCTGACATCATGACCGGAGCCGAAAGCAAAGGCTTAACCAACTAAGCCACCCAGGTGCCCCAGCAACTTTCCTTTTTTAAAAAATGTTCTAAAAGTCGGGGCACCTAGGTGGCTCAGTCAGTTAAGCGTCTGCCCTCAGCTCCGGTCATGATCTCAGGGTCTTGGGATCAAAGCCCCATTGAGCCCCTCATCAGGCTCTCTGCTCGGCAGGGAGTCTGCTTCTCCTTCTCCCCGCCCCTGCTTGTGCTCTATCTCTCTTCTCTGTCAAAAAAAAATAAATCTTAAAAAAAAATGTTCTGAAAGTACCAACATTCACTGCAGACTACAACCCTACAACAATTGACAAATTTCCATACTCATTCTCAGAGGACACCAATTTGTCAAAGGCCTGTCTTCGACATGACTACTACCTAGTCTACTTGATTCCCAGTTTCAGAGAAGGCTCTGGATTTTGGTCACGGTCCACCTTCCCGGGATAGGACTTTGAGTAATACACAACGCATTTGGCTTTCCTCTGTGCCTCGCCCTGTCGCACACTGTTTGTTGTCCAACACAGAGATGGCTAATCTTGCTAATCCGTGTCACCAACCTATGTTGGTGTGCCAAGGCTCATTGACCTACAGGGCCGTTCTTCATTTTACAAGAGATAAACCTTCAGTATCATACACTTACTTAATCTAGAATTAGGGATAAAATATGGAAATGCAGTTTAACATGTTCATTATTTTCTAGAGGCCCTTAATTTCCATAAAATTGATACAAAAAAGAAAACAATCCAAGACCAGCTTTGGGCATTATTCCAATTTATTTTGTCTTTGCTGAAATGGTCCCAGCATCCTTTTGTCTTTAATATTCTGAGGATTTTTTTTTAATCTACTCAAGTGTTGGTTACCAAAGTTACTTTATAAATTACTTTATAGTCCTATGTGGTAAACTCTGAGTCTGTGCCAAAAACCCTCTCAGAACAGCGTATTTCTCCATTAATTTATATTTCCTGTACTCTAAAAAAGAAACCACTTCAGAATGGAATCCTTCCAATCCATACTGAACATTGTAACAAATACACAGTTTGACAATATCCAAAATTCTCTTTCAATTTTGACTGGTTTATCAGAATTTCCATTCAAATCCAATGGAAGGCTGAAGCTCAATTTCATGATGTCAAATACACCAAGACTTTCTCTTACTATGTGATTTAACAATATTTTACAAGAACATAAGGAAAAGACACACTAGTCTAACACTATAGGAAAGGTACAGAAACCAGCTCATAGCAGCATTATCGTCTTAGATGAAGGACCCCTTAACTATCTCCAAAGATACTAAGGAGCAGCAAGGGAAGCTTCACCCTGCCCTCTACCTTCATCTTCTCGGCTCTCCTCAGACACCCAGTCTTCGTCATTTCTATTCTTGGTAAGCAGCTAACATGAACAGCTGTGACAGTCCTAGTATTAGGAAAGGCACGCTAAGACTCACAGTGAAGCAACTGTAGATAAAACTTAAACTCCAAAGCCTGAATAGTTATCACAAGACAAAATACTCTGGCCAAAATTCAATGTACACTCCAAAAAAAACTGAAAAACTGGTAGGGGCTTATAAAGCAATCAAGACCTTTTCAAATATTATTTTATTTTCTATTTGCTAGACTTTTTTTTTTTTTTTAATGTTACAGCCCATAAAACAGCCTGGACAACTTAGATCAATTAATCACTGTAACATGGGATCTGCAAAAAGAATGACAGTTGTGTGAGATTCCAACCTTCCCTCTTGAAAGGGATATTAACTTTCTGGGGTTTCTGGGTGGTGCAGTTCGTTGGGCATCTGACCCTTGGTTTCTGCTCAGGTTGTGGCCTCACGGTTGTGGGATCGAGCCCCACATCGGTCTCTGCACTCAGCGCGGAGCTGGCTTTGGATTCTTTCTCCCTCTCCCTGCCCCTCCCTGCTTGCTCACCCTCTCTAAAATAAATGGATAAAATCTTTGAAAAATAAAAAATAAATAAAGGGATTTAACTTTTAGGATTATTTCTAAGATCTGACCCACTCCCAAGGGAAAGAACTAGTCAGGGAAAACTTAAGTTGAAATTCTGCTGGCCAATTTAAGGATGAAATTAGCAAGTGATGAAATCTAGGAATTACTTGTTCAACTACTGCATGACAGAGTTGCCCAGCCTTCTCTAGTCCTGAGTGCCGGCTATGGCTATTATTTGGTCTATTTTTGTTCCGGGGCAATAAACTTCAGAGCAGACTGACCACTGTCCACTATAACAGAAACTGCTACCTACTTCTTAATGGCCAATAAGCTAAATCTGGCCTACACGTGCTGTTCGAGCTCAAAAAAAAGAAAACTTAAGGATGTTTTGGCCAAAATATTAAAAATCATATTTTCACAAAAATCTAGCATTCCAGCTTCCCTTGAAAAATCAGCTTTGGTAACCATCAGCAAAAGTGAGTGAGGGCTTTCCTTTTAGAGCGGGCTTGGGCTTTCCAGCTGGCCATGCTGTCCACGCCTCATAAAAGGGCTGCAACTACACTGACATTCATTTATATTCCTTGACTGGTGTCCTCTAGACATCTGAATTTGGAATTTATGTTGGCATTACTACTTCACCTAACCTGTGACCTGGTCAGCTAAACGGCACCCTCCAATAAACAAAAATTCCCAGGGTTTACTCATAAAATTAAATGCTGGTCTTGAGCAATTCTCCTTTTACACAACTAATTTCTAGAATTTCATTGCAGGTCTTTACATTTATCTTTGAAATTTAATATTGTTGAATTAAATGCATTCAATTCAATCACTATTGAGCACCTACTGGACGAGTGGTTTTGCAAAATGGCAGAGCCTTTCTCTCCATTCAGTTTTAACAAGGTAAGTATCCATCTGAAACTAATGATACACTATATGCTAACTGAATTCAAGTAAAATAAGTTAAAAAAAGAAAAAAAGATCACCTAATTATCTTTCATGTACATAGATCTACATATAATTTAGTTTCAAAAAGAAAAGGATTGGGGGGGGGCACCTGGGAGGCTCAGATAAGGTTAAGCGTCTGCCTTCAGCTCAGGTCAGGATCCCAGAGTCTTGGGATCAAGCCCTGTGTGGGGTTCCCTGTTCAGGGGGGAGTCTGCTTCTCCCTCTGCCCCTCCCCCCTTGTACTCTCACTCTCTTCCAAATAAATAAAATCTTCTTTAAAAAACTGTTTAAATAAAAAGAATTCAGAATTTGTTTGTATAAGCAGAGAGCTATTTATTTTAATATACATGTAACTAACTTAAATATATCTAAACTTATGTATTATCACTAAGTCCGCCCTTCCACAAACACCTAGTTTGGCACAGAAATCCTCTAAAAACTAAGAACGTTTCTATGGGATTATGGATTAAAACAGAAAATATGCTACATTTTTGTCCAATGCCTAGATAGGAGCAAGGCGAGCTGGTCAGAGGCCTGGGCCTTCTCAGAAGAGTGCGGTCCATCCGGCTGGCAGCTGGGGGGGTCCCCTAACTTCCCCACTCCGCGAGGACACTGGCTGCCAGAGAGGATCCAGTGTTGACACCTGCTGCTGGCCAGGCTTCCTTGGATTGGCTGGTTCCAAGCCATGGGGGAGATATCGCAAAGAAGCCCTTCTGGAAGGGCCCAACTGAAAGGGGAGAGGGCGTGGCACCAAAAGCGGCAGCCCTTTGTTCTTCATGAATACAGACAATTATGCACTCTGAAGGCTTCTTTATTCTGAATCTCTTGATAACAATGCTGATAAAGCTTCTCTTTTCAATCACCCCCAATCACCCCTTATCACCAGACACTGTAATCATATGGCTGAGAATACTGGTACCTCTCATGGTTATCTTCATTTCCTTTGAATAATCATCACAGTCCTCCAAAATTCTTCAATGCTTTACCAGTCGCCTGTTAAATAACCCTCTTGAAGAAAATAAAGTCAGCCGGAAGGGTTCTAACTGACGGATGGGCCGCACAGTCTTCAGTGAGCCGCACAATGCGGGCCCGGGACGCTCAGGGCTACACGGCTGCCAGGAGGGGCAGTAGCGACCCGCTAGAGGACACCAAGTCACGGGGGGACCTGAACCCAATTTGGCGAGCTCCTAGCCAGCTGGGCTGCAAAGACAAGGAAGCGCCTCATCCAGGGAAAGGCCACGACTGATTTCCCACCACAGTGGTCGGCCTTCTAGCCAGAGGGTGTAGGCGGCAATCACAGTGAAGCCATGAGGTGATCCCAGGGAAAAGATCCGAGTAACTGGAGCCCAACTGCCCAGGCCCTCCACCCGCTCGCTCAGAAGCTCCGCTGGTGACTCCCTCAGCCAGGACCCTCCTCCCCATGCCAGTCACCAGCTCCTCCTCCTAGCTGTTGTTCTGAAAGTCTGAAAATCACTGCACGGGACTGCAGCCACTTTCTTCTTTGTATCCGCATGTCTAGCACACTGCCTGGCACATACCGGCCGCTCAGATACGTGCTACGTGGACGGCTGAAAGCGCTCTCGTAGTCGGGCGAGCCTGAGGGATGGGCTTAGGTCTCGTACAACACTGCGTTCTCCACAAGCCCTGGAAAAGGACCTCCGTAGTCAGTGACACCCAACACTGAACGTCCGCTGTGTGCACAGTGAGCACGACCTCCTCGATGCCAACCACACCCATGGGGCAGGGCCCACTGCTGCCACATTTTATAGACCAGGCCACTGCCGCCTGCAAACCATCGGTTGATGCTAAGGCCACACAGCTCATAAGCAATGATCATTGGTGCCCGCTGTGCTCTTCCCCACAGAAGTCCCACGGACTCCAAGCACAGTCTAGGCCGTCACTGGTCCTAACCACAACGGATACAAACATGAGTACGAGGAGGCCCCTATTCTTAAGCAACTGATAGCCCAGCAGGGAGAGGTGTAAAATAAGCAAATAAAATAAAATAATTTGTTTAAAGTTGCTACAGGTGCTATCAGAGCAGGTTAAAGCAGGAGGGGGCAGGAGCCCCTGCTTGGGAGGCCAAATCACCCAGAAACCAAAGGGTTATTCTCCCACCACTGCTTCCTAGAGCTGGAAGGATACTCACATTTGAAAAGTGGCCAGAGGAAAGGGGAAAGACCCCAAGATGTGCCCATTAACTCCTGCCTAAGAAAAACACACATGCAGGGCGCCTGGGTGGCACAGCGGTTAAGCGTCTGCCTTCAGCTCAGGGTGTGATCCTGGCGTTATGGGATCGAGCCCCACATCAGGCTCTTCTGCTATGAGCCTGCTTCTTTCTCTCCCACTCCCCCTGCTTGTGTTCCCTCTCTCTCTCTGGCTATCTCTGTCAAATAAATAAATAAAATCTTTAAAAAAAAAAAGAAAAAAAAAAAAAAGAAAAACACACCTGGAGGATAGTGGGCTTTCGCTCCACAGGCAGGGAGGGGCTGGTGGGAGTGCAGAGCCAAGGAGAGAACTTGAGCAGGACGACTTCAGACAGAAGCAGCTCACTCCAAGGCAGGGAGTTAAATGAGGGAAAAAGTATTGGAGGGAGCATCAAGTGAGTGAGTCCACAGGCACTGCCAATGGCAGCAGAGCGGGATCTAAACTCCAGCTCCACCAATGCTACACACGTGGCCTTTGGCATTATACTGCTCTGGTCTGGGAATGATAAAAAAGGAGCTAGCAGCCACACTTAAGAGGTTCTAGGCCTATCCTTTGGGGGCCAATGGTTCTCAAAGGAGGCTTGCGGTAGGAATCGGGGGGAGCAGCACCTCTCACGGGGCAGGTCTCACATTCAGGAACAACCCCACATTGTGACTCCTGACACTGTCTACATGTGAGGTTATACACACAGTCACTAGAGATAAATGACAGGATTGAAGGGAGACGTGGACATCATTCAACAAAAAACTTGTCCCATTTCAGGGCCATACTGCCTAGAGTACACTATGGATTTTATTTTTCCAAATCTTGTGATCATACTGCTAACAGCACCATTATACTGCATTATATTTTAGGGGTTACCCGCTAAATGATTAAATACAAATGTTTAAGAAATACATCACATTTTTATATCCTTTCAGTCATATGGAGGCCCTTAAAAAGCTAACTCTGACGGAGGCAGGCATAGGGAGTAAGAAGGAGCCTGGTCAAAAACACAGGTTCCCCGGCCCTCATTGAGGAGGTCCTGGGTAGACACCGAGAATCTATATTTTTAACAACAATCCCAAGTGATTTTTGATACAAGCGATCTCAGGGCCGCACTTGAAAAAGCACTGCATCAGGCAGCACGGGAGCCGCGAGGAGTCTTACCCAGGGAAGTCGCTGACGAGGAGTGCATCTCTTAAAGTCTGCCGTTGGATTTGGCAGTCAGTGTTGGAGCAGAAGCCGGATTACAATGGCTGTAAGAGTGAACAGGTACTAGGAACATGGAAACAGCAAGAACCAACTATTCTTTCAAAGTGTACGACTGAGAAGAGACAGAATGATACGTGCGCTGAGGGGACTGACAAAGGGTGTTTTTGTATTCAGCAGGTAGAGAAATGAGTAATATTGTAAAATACTTATTAGTAATCACATTGTTGTGGATATTTAAATGCCCTCCAGATCCACCCTCCACTTCAACTCTGTGCCCCCAAAGCATCTATTGCCCTCTGAAGGAGATAACAGCAGGAGACGGAGGAGCGGAGGGTCGCAGGGGTATTCATCTCTCCCATCCTCCCCTCTCAAGTTCAGGGCGGGAGGCCACAGTGCCTCTGGGAGCAGCCCCCAGGGCTCCCCCTTGGGGTTCCGCTCCTTCCCTCTCCTTGTCTCTCTAGGCCTAGTGAAGCTGGTACTGGGGGACTGTACTCTTCCGTGCTGATTTCCCTACACCTGCCCTTATCTCAGTAAACAGTTCTTAGGGTCTCCTTGGTTACCTAGTTCAATCTGGCTCGCATCACAACCCTGCCTGATACATATAACACTAAGCAGAATAAATGCCAGAAGAGTATGCTTTTCCAAAATGCTTTTGTGGTTCAAATAAGAAATCAGTCACTTCAGATGGGATTCAGAAAAAGATTTATATGCAAGGTGTACTGGACGCAGAATTGGAAGAATGGACAGGATTTGGATAAGCCCCGGAAGAAGAAGGGGAGTGCCATTAGCACCGAACTGTTCTGATCGCTGGAATCCTGACTCTGTCTCTTCACACATCAGCTAGCCCCCCACCTTCTCTACACCCTACAAACCAATGCATGACTTCAGGCTTCCCCCATGTCATCCATAAAATCATTAAGTGATCACTCTTCTGAGGACTGTGTTTATAGCTTGCTTATTTTAAAGAAATCTTGTCAAGTTGCATCATGATGGAACCCCACCTGTTAACGGACTGCAGTCAAGAGCTGTGTGTGTTAGTTGTTTTGATTATTTCCCTGGAAAGTCAGCCCTGACGGACCACAGTCAACAGAGATCAGGGTCATCTGTACTTACCGAGGCAGTGCCAACACAGGGAGCCCGAAAGCAGGGGGACAAAGAACTTTTGAAGCTGTGAAGCAGCAGAAAAGCCACTTCTGACTCCAAATTCAAAACTAAATTTTAATCTTAATTTACTCACTGCGTAGGCATAGGACTGAACCTCCACCTCATATTTCCCTTCCTAAAACGGAAGTCCTAAAGATTAAAAACAGAATCCATACACACAGATGTTCTCTTGCATACACTTCACAACCTGTGGAGAGGAAAGGTCGATCACACACATATACGAGGAGCCAGGCGCTTACACAGACTGTGTGTTTTAATCTTCACAATAATCTACAAGGAAGTGTTGTTTATTATTTATTTTACAGATGAGGAGACTGTTTGGCAAACAGTTATTTGCCAAAGGGCCCGGGGCCGGCTGAGTCTGGCTGCGGACCCAGTCATGCCTTTCCCCCCGCAGTACCACCTCCTACAGATGAGGGGACAGATTCGGGGAAACCAACGTTAACTGCAATGTCCAGGGCATGTGGTTATTTCGCTTAGCTGCTTCCGGTTAAATAGAACGGTTTCAATTCTTCCTGTTGAAAACTTCTTCAAAATTTATTAGTCCATCTTCCTCCCTTAAGTTTTTATTTATATTCCCTCCAACTCGGTCCAGAAAGAATTTGGGGCAGCCTCTTCAGTTAATGAAACAAACACAGAATCATGGAATTTTAAAACTAAGCACAACACACATTTTACACAGAAGGAAACTCATTTATGTAAAGTGACATATCTAAAATTAGTTAACTGACAGGGCCTAAAATACAGACTCAAGATTCCTAGTTCCATATGCCTTCCTTATTAAAAGGAATCTTCCACAGCAGATTGTCTCAGTATTTTCTGGGTTCTCGTGATGAAGACTGATGCTCATTATGGGTGTAAAAGTAGACAGGACAGACAAATGAGTTAAATATTTATGTCCTAAACCTAAAGCATTCAAATGGCAGCTTTAAAATAAAATTAATCCTTGATTTGCTTGTTTTGTTGTTATTCACCTTCTTCCCCCTAAAAGTCATATTCTGAAAAAGGCCCAAAACTGAAAACTTCACTTATTTCTTCATCTGTAAAATGGGGTTTGTTGTAGCACAGAACTGTAGGAGGATTAAATAAGCTAATGTTCCAAACTACTCATTTCCCAAACATATTACTTCACTTCGTTGGATGCCTACATCATACAAAATGTCAATCAACAAACTGACCCAAAGGAACCAGGATTTAGAAGCCTCCATCCACACTTCCTTCTCTCTTAGAGACACACACGGTTTTCCCTATTCCAACCATTACCACCAGCACTTCAGTGCTTGGGAAGTTCTTTACCTCCATTCTCTCCCCCCAAAATACACTGGCAACCCAGATCTACAACAGTTATCAACCAAAATTATTTGCCACATGTTAAGACTATAAATTAAAATTGACCTTTCACTCAAATGGTTAATACCATGACACCTATACCATATATATATATATATATATATATATATATATATATATATATATGACTAAAATATGTCAGACCTTGGATCTCATCTGACTTCACAAGGTATTGTGAGGCTCAATTAAATCCTACAAAGTGGTGAAAGAGGTCTGTAAGCTGTAAGGTGTTACCCACCATAATTATTACCTGACTTTGCAGGATTAGCCACAACAGGTCATCCTCCTTCCCCCACCCATCTTTTTCTCCCTCCTCCAAACCTTTCAAAATATCCTGAGTCTCCCTCTTGCCCTCTCTCCCCACCCAAACTGTTCCATCCATCATCTCTAAAATGATGACCCTGTCCCCAAACAGGACTTTTTGATGAGGCCAACTGGCTGCCAAGAATACCAACCCGGATACCCCGTCGCTGGGGGAATTCACTCCAGTTTCATAGTATAACCGCATCATGGGAAATAAGGACAGAAAATGGTAAAAGGGAAAGAAGGAAAGAATTAAGCGGAGGAGGAAGAGGACGGCAGAGCAGCCTCGGTCGGGTAACTCAGAGAGTTATTAGGTCAATCAAATGTATGAGTACATACGATATGATGAGATTTTTAAAAACCCACTCTAAAAAATAGGTTGATCTGGGACATGTAATTATTCTCACTTTGGGGTCTTTTAAAAATTCACCACACCAGCAGCTAATAAAGAACACAATTATATTCAATGACATCTGATGGCTTCTCCACTGCACGTTTGGCCCTTGTCTTGGCCCAGCTCCCCCTCAGTCCAAATCCTCCTCAAAACCCGCTGTCCATCTACCCCTACATGATGACCACCCTAGAAATAAAGTCACCTGGAATGCAAGGCCTAGAAAGGGGAAATATGAGATGCTTAAAGCATCATTTACCCTCACTCTATACTGGAGTTAATATATATATATTTTTAATTGAAGGCATACTGAACAAATACTAAGGTCACTCTGCAATTCTCAGTTAGGATTAACCAACCCAGGAGTCTAAGGCAAGATCTTCTGCTCCTTTTCCTTGCCTGGCCTTACTGCAAAACATTGCTCCTTTCTCTCACTCTCTCTCTCTCTCTCTCTTTTTTTTTTTAAGATTTTATTTATTTGACAGAGAGAGAGACAGCCAGCGAGAGAGGGAACACAAGCAGGAGGAGTGGGAGAGGAAGAAGTAGGCTCCTAGCAGAGCAGGGAGCCCCATGCAGGGCTTGATCCCAGGACCCCGAGATCACACCCTGAGCCTAAGGCAGACGCCTAACGACTGAGCCATCCAGGCACCCTTGCTCCTTTCTCTCTTAACTTATACCCTGCAATACACATTCGTATATTCCACAAAGACCAGTATTTTCTCTCATTTCATAAATTCTATGTTCACTCTTGTCCAAGAGTTAAACTATTTCTCTGGCCCTAAGGTACTTTTCTTCCTCTGACATTCAACAACTGCTTTTGTAATTTCCTAAATTTTCGAAACACTGTTAAGTAGCACATACCAAATTAACATACTAACAAGTTATATTTTTACACTTTTCATTTCCTGATTTGTCTTTTTCCTGTTGAATCACACTATTTGATTACAAGTAATTCTTAACGCTTCCTCTCAACTTGGACTCAATTATTTACATGCTACAAAAATTAATTTCTATTTTGATCAATTTTAAAGTAATGATTAAATGCTCTTTATCCATCCAATTTACAACATGAGTTTTGAGTTCTTGCAAGAGTTTTCTCTGCAAAAAAGTCAATTTTTCAGTGCTTCAAAGAAACAGTTTATTATCACTATAAAAAGTTAAGGCGTATGTGGTAATTAATCCAAATTTTTAAGATTTGTTTGGAGAAGGGGAAACAACTCAAAATACAAACAGCTGCAAAAACTCAGAGCAGTCCCAAGAGAATGAAGGTTGTCCAAGATACCAAATCAAGACCTACAGATAATGAAGAAGTCAAAATTTCAAGTACTGTCACCTTCCCTTGAGATTCCTGTTTATGTCAGTACTGAGAAGAACTTGCTCTGGATTGCTGAGATGTTTACATAAGTTCACTAATATTAAATCACTTTAAAAAGTTACAAGCATTATATAAATTAAAAGGTATTAGCATAGCAAAAAAAAAATTCATCATGGCGGACAGAGAGAGAAAGAATACACCTGTTCCCTAAAATTAATGAAAAGTCATATGGTGACAGATGGTAACTACACTTATCTGGTGAGCCCTGTGTAATGTACAGAATTGTCCAATCACTGTGTTGTACACGTGAAACTAATATAACACTCTATGTCAACTATATTTCAACTAAAAAGAAAAAGTCTGAGGCCTATCTCCCTTGTTCCTCATCATCAAAAAAATTTTTAAACAGATACCTACCCTGCATTTGCTGATATCCTGGAAACAACCTACTTTAAGTCAGGGGTGTAATACACTATACTGTAGTTCAGTTTGGAAAAGTGAGAATCCTCCACAGGGCTGAGAAAATTAAAAAAAAAAAAAATCCTACGTTCTGATCAGTTTTTTAATAAACAGAAGAGACTACCTTCTTAGAGTACATGATTAATTTCACTACTGGTACTTTATTAGTACAATATGCATTCTAACTGTTGCTCAAGATTTATAGGGGATAGGTATTTTACCATGAATCAAAAATTATGACTGAAATAGAAGTAAGGGATTCAGATCCAAACAGAAAGTAGAATTTTTTTACATACTCAGGCACACTTCAGTCTTTAAAAAAACAAAAAACAAAAAGCCAGTAAAGCACAAAGCAAGTTAATGTCATAATGTCAGGCACAAGAGCGGTTTCCCATCTTGCTGCTATGAAACCTGGCCTGGACACAGAGGAAGCCTGCCTTATAAATGAAATCTATGATGACATCAAATGACAGCAACACTCAAGAAAAGGACAGTGAACCAGGATCCCTTGTAAAGTGCAAACACTTCTAGATCGAGCACACCTGAAATAATTTTAAGCAAAAATTCAGTTAATTACCTCTAGCCTGGGGCTAGAGCAATTATCTATCTCCACCGCCTCCTTCCCCAGCAACTACCCTAAATGTCACTCGGAGAAAATACTTCCAAACTTTTTCTGAATAAAAATGGCGCTGCTTTTCCCATCACAATACTGTTTATTTCTCAACAATCCTTAGGCCTTTCACACTCAACTGGCCTCATCTAAATACCTCGCCTTCCCTAAACAGTGTCCTATGTTTTTTTGAGGGGTGGGAGAAAGGGGTAAGGCGTCTTCTTCCAACTACAAGGTTGCAACTTTCTAAGCTAGAAACCCTGGGATTATTATCTCACTTTGACTTTTCTTCCTAACCTCTGCCTTCCCCGCAAACTGTTTCCTCTCTGTTCAAAAAGCCATACTTCAATGCAAACTGTCCCACAGTGCAGGTCGTAGCGTCCTAAGCTGGCCTCCCCACGCCACGCTCGCGTGTCTAGTGCACTCTCCACTGAGGTACATCCATCCTGCTTCCCCGTGGGGCATTCGGTGCCACGCGCGCAGGGCACAGACACTGGGCTTCCCCAAAGCACAGCCTTTCTACACCGTCTATACCCGTACCCACACGCACTGCAAGTGGCTTCGGGACTCCGGATCGCCGAGTGCCTGGCGCACGCACGACCCGGGTCGGGGATCTGCCGTGGCGGGCAGCAGGGCCAGGCATGCACGCGCGCACGTCGGTGCCCGGAGCCCCCCCGGGTTGCACGGGCACGGCCGGGATGGGGGCTGGGTGGGCACGCCGGGGAGCGGCGGCTGGCGGAGATGGCTCGCGGACAATAACAGGCGGGTCGCCCTCTCCCCTCAAGGGGCGGCCCTCGCCGCAGCCGGTGCCCCGAGTCCCGGCTCCCGCGCGGATGGCACACGGCCGGAGAGGGGGCGGCGAGGGCGCGACGCCAGCAGGGCCGCCTCGGGTACCTGGTCGATGGGCAGCTGCACGGCGTTGCTGAGGGGCTGCAGCAGGGTGGAGCCCGTGGTGCTGGTGGTGGCCATGGCCGGCCTGGCGCTCCGCCCGCCGCGCTCCGGCCGCCCGCGCCGCTCGCCCGCGCGCCGTGCCGGGCGACGCCGAGGATGGGGATGCAGCCGGCGCGCCTGCCCCCTGGCCGCCCGCGGTGTGAGCGGCGCGGGGCGGGGCCAGGGAGGGGCCGGGGGCGGTGACCAGCTCGGCCCTCCCCCGGTGCCCCCGCCCTCGCCCGCGCGCCTCCGCCCGCGCCCGCGCCCGCGCCCCCGGCCGCCCGCGACCGCGACCGCCCCGCCCCCTGACTTCCAGCAGCTTCCAGCGCCCCCTCCCCACCTCGCGCGCCCTCGCGCCAGACAGCCCTGACGCCCAATCGCGGCGCGGCGCCTCGACGCCCGCAGCCAATCAGAGGGCACTGGTCGCGCCGCGCCCCACCCCTATCTCAGGCCTCGGCAAGGGGCCGAGGGGGCGCCGTGCTGCGGCAAGGGCCGGTCGGCGGGCGTCCCTGTGCGGTGCGGGTGTGGGGATTTCGCCCTGTCACCCCTTTCTTCGTCCTTCCCGACAGTCGGCAGACAGCCACCCTTCTCTAGGAGGAACCCTGGACAACAAAGGGGAACGGGGTGGCCGCCAGACAAAGGGGCGACATCTGGGTCGCCGTCGAGCCAGCACTTGGGGGAAGCTGGGGACAAAGCCGGGAAGCTGGGAGGAGGAGGGCCACAAACCAAAAACGTGCCCTGGACAAGATGTCCCTTTGTCTTCTGTGGAAAGCCCAAACTTGAAGCCAGTCCCAGTCGTGTGTGCCTCTCAGTCGCTCCCAAGTCCCCAAGGCCCTCCAGGGGTGAGAGACCCGTTGCAGCTGGACCCGGGGCGGGAGACCGTTCTCACCTGAACCAATCTTGGTGGCCAGCTGACGACACGCCTGACTCCGAAGGAACGGGCGTCTGAGCATCACCCCACAGACACCTGCTCCCCCAGTCCCCACTGGTGTGCTGTTTCCACACACCTTTGCTAGGCCTGCTGGTCAGTGTGTGATGGGATGTCTGATCTATTTGCCCAGACTTCATAAAAGTGAACCATGTGAGTTCCTTGAAAATGCAAGTGTCAACTTTTGTTTAGGAGACTTCCAAAGGATTCCTAGAGAATATCAGGAAAGCACAAAATGCAATGATTTAAGCGTCTGAATATTTTGGTAGAACAGCTAGTGGTTAATGAGAGTTCAACCACAGGTTAAATACAGCTTTGAATGCTTTAGAGGTATCAATGTCCACAACAAACCATGGCACGTAAGTACTATTAGGACCCTCAAATCGAGTTGGGTCACACACAAGTTCAGTAAGTTCCCAAAAGAGCACAGCTAATAAAGAGCAGAGAAAGGATTGAGATCCAAGTAATCTACTTTCGGAGTTTATCTTTTAAACACAAGGCCCTCTTCTTCCTCACCCTTAAACCCAGTTCAGAAATTGTCAACTATCAGGTGCTTCATTTACGAGATTACTACCTAGAGTCTTGGGTGACGAGACAGCACAGATAGGAATATATGTGCTCTGTAAATCCCCTGGACCTCAGTTGTCTCTCTGAAAAGGAGGCAGTTGAACGAATAGGTTCAATGCCTTCCTGCCTGACATTCTTTGGTTGTTGAGTTAGCTTAATCCTAACAACCAAACTGATTACAGGACAGAAGGAAAAAGCAAAATGCCAGGACCTTCATTCTCCTTGGGGTAGTGTTCCAATGGGAGTTGTAATCAATTAGAGAACAGGCCTGTTCAGTGGGCTGCTCATTAAAATATATTATACCAATAACCTGGAGCTCTCTATTAATACAATGTTAGAAAATATTCTTTTCCTTTTTTCCACTGTGGGGAATCGTAGAGAAAGCATACAGGTGTCTGAGCATACAAACTGATGGAAAAATTAAAATACCATTTAAAAAACTCAAAAGGTGGGTGTTCGGAACATATTGCAACCTAAATAAAGTAGCATAGAGATACGGTCTCAGGTCTAGAACAAATAATATCTACAAAAAGGAGTTTCCTTAGACTGAATTTTTATCTTACTAGGATACGACACACCTCTATTTGGGGTGACCACGTATCTACAATAGGAAGTATTTTAGCCATCTGGAAAATTTGGCCGTGTCAGCGTTGTAAGGCTATAGGTAAAATATAGTGTAATAGTAATACTTAGATTTTGGAGTCAGACCTAGGTTTTCAGCTGTGTCTGCCTTTGATTAGCTGCAAAATTTTGGGCTACTTTACCTCTCTAAGCCTCAGACTCCTCGTGTATAAAAATGAGGATAATAATAGCACCAAAACCATGGGTTATGAGATTAGAAAAGCTTACCTAAATGAAGAACTCATAGCTGTGCCTGGTGTATGATAAAACTTAAGAAATATTAATTACCACCCAAGAAATGTAATTCTGAAATTGGAAACTATTTTTCTCATGTTAAAAATACTCTACCTTCATGTTTTTAATGAAGAAACTGAGGCCCCTATTTTGAGCTAATAAGTCAGTAATGATAGCAAAAAAGTTGATGCAGGCCTTCTGCCCAGTATCTGCTAACTAGGCTGCAAGCTCTTAAACTGTGATGAAGGGGGAAAGAATTGAACTAATTATATATGATGTCTCACTATCCTACCTCAGATAACATCCATCCTGTAAGAGTGATTCTCACATTCTTAATTCTTAAAAAGAAAAAAAATTTATTGAGTACTTGCTATGTTCATGAACGTGGTGGGTTGCTATAATCAAAAGAACAGTCATATACAAAACAGAGAATGAAGTGCTATAGGAAAAGTACCAGATAAGGTCATTTTTCTAATGTTAACACATCCAGGAGAAAGAAACCTGACTGGAAGTCAAAAGACCCAAGTTTTAGTCCTGACTGTTCCACTAAATAACTGTGAACTTGAGAAATCTGCTTAACTTTTCTATGCCTTAAGTTTCTCATTGTTAAACTGGATAATACAACTTCGTCCTGCCTTACAGGAGTGTTCCGACTATGAACGTGAAATTGACAATAGACTAAATTATTTTTAAGATAGTAGTAGTATTAGTGTTAGAAATAATAATTTGTAGGGAAAAGGTTTCGATAGAGCAACCACCTTTTAACAAGAGTTACTTAGACCAAATTGTAAGAGCACTGAGCAGAGTTCACGTATAATAAAAGGACTGTCTACCTTGCTCTCCCCTCCTAAAATGGCTATGGTAATTAAAGATTGCTAAAATGAAAGGTATTTTTAACTTTGAATAAACCACTCAGAAGAAATGAATAATCTGCCAAGCTGCTTTTGTTTCATAAAAATGGTATGTGTCATGAAAGGAGAGTTCTTAGGCAGTTATTCTGCCTAGTCTGTGCTCTTATATCTTAGGATAACTTGGAGGATGAAGGACTTTGGACCATACACATAATAAAAGCCCCAGTTAACTGACTGGCAGCTTCGAGCGCGTACAAGCTAACCCTAACAGACCAAAAAATGAAATTCAGAAAGTCACCCTTTAAGACCTAACATGCTTCAACTAGGACATCACAAAGTACACTGAACAAGAGGTAACACAGGAAACCCTAAAGGTAGGAGATCCGCACTGAAGTCCTGGCTCAGCTGATTTCTGCCTCTGCCACTTACGAGGCCTATAACAACGAATTAATTGCTTCAGTTTCGTTCATGTGTACACATTAGGAGATTTAGAAACTAAATTTCACGGGTGCCTTCTTTGTCTAAAATTATGTGATTCCTGGGGCGCCTGGGTGGCTCAGTTGGCTAAGCGTCTGACTTCGGCTCAGGTCACGATCCCAGAGTACTGGGATTGAGCCCCACGTCCGGCTTCCGGCTCAGGGGGATCCTGCTTCTCTCCTTCCTCCACACTCCTGCTCTCTCTCGCTTTCTCTGTCTCTCTCTCTCTCTCAAATAAATAAAATCTTTAAAAAAAATTATACGATTCCCAGGAATTTCTAGATTTTTTTCTGTCTCCCTGAGCCTACATTCAGTCTAGGTTTATTTGACTAAGAGCTGCAAACAAAACTATTACTCATCAGTTTGAGAACTGCATTGCTTTCCAGTTGCTGTGCTGGTTTCAGAACTACCTCTAATTTATTTTATCTCTAATCAAACTTTCTCCTCCAAAATGTCTGTGATTTTCAGTGACCCGTGATGACTTCTGTGTTCTATCTGTGCATCTTGGGGAAACATTCCATTTTCCTCATAGATTTATTCAGCTTTTTCAGCTTTAGATGAACAAGTCAAGTCTCCATAAAAAAGACAGCCCCTTAGTGCTTATTTATTATGCCATCTGAAACCCTTTGATCCCTAGGTATTTAAAAACAGTGTACAAACTCTCATGCTTCCACACGTTTGCGTAATGGCATTTGTGTCTAAATTATGAAACACGTTAAATGAAGTCACGATACCCACCCCAGATTTCATCATAATTACCATCACCTTCAGGAATACTGACCACATCCACTTGGAGTACTACACTGGATAAGAAGGCCTCATTTTCTCAGTTCTGCTTACTATTTCAGGTTATTTCCGTTTAACTCTAATTGTAAGAGGAGTTCCTTTCCTTAGATATATTGACATATCACTGCTCTTCTGAATAGTCTAGTCTGACTATTTGAGAGGAGTTGTACCCTCCTTTTCTGTTGCCAGCTCTGCCTTGGGTGATTCCAGCCCACCACGTTCTGTGTAGTCCCCCAGAGGCCTAACACTTTGAGCAAATTTCCCTCTTCGTGGGTAAATGTGTCAAAGAACATATTGTGTTGTAGGTATTTTCTGCTCAAACCCTTCCTCCTTTCCTGTCATTTTTCAGATGCTGGGTTTTGCTTCACAGATTACAACACTAATGCTAGAGTCCTAAGCAGTAAAGAATCAGGAATGAGAATCATGTCTACATATAAAGTCTGTGGTTACCACATCTGACCTAGTTCCCTTGTCAAAGGACTTGCTCGCCTGGACAGATGACTTCTGGTTAAACATAAGGTGCATATGCTAAGGAGTGCTCTGTAAGCAGATAGTGGCCTGGTTTTGATTTCATCAAATTATCTTTTAATTTATTTTCCATTTGAAAGCTGACAGCTGTTCTCTCTTATTTGTGTTCTTGTATGTAAATTCTGATCTGTGCTTTAAATACTTGTATACCAAAAGTCTATTAAAATCACAACACATTAGGGGTGCCTGGGTGACTCAGTCGGTTAAGCCTCCGACTTTTGATTTCGGCTCAGGTCATGATCTCAGGGTTGTGAGATGGAGCCCTGCATCAGCTCTGCCCTCACCTGGGAGTCTCCTTCTCTCCCTCGCTCTCTGCCTCCCACCTCCCACGACCCCCACCCCGCTCGCTCTCGTGCACACACTTTCTCTCTCTCTCTCTCTCTCATTCTCCCTAAAATAAATAACTCTTTAAAAAATAAATAAAATAAAATCACAAGACCTTAAAATAAAGTCGAAATCTGGGGTGCCTGGCTAGCTCAGTTGGTAGAGCATGTGACTCTTGATCTTGGGGTGGTAAGTTCGAGCCCTATGTTGGACATAGAGTTTACTTAAAAAACAAAATAAAATTGGGCTATAATTGACAAGATATTAGAAAAAATCAAGTGGAAATCTGTAATGAAAGAGGTACCAAATGTTCCCAAGGTAGCTTAAACCAATTATACTATTAGATTTATAAATAATGAGTTGTCACTTCCAAAATGAGAATGTAGATCAGGTGAAAATACTACCAGTGGAAGTTCTTTTTAGATTCTTCATTTGAAATATTACCTCTAATTTTGGGGAGGCTTTGGGAGGGTAGGCTTACAGAAAGTACAGGTAAAGAAGGTGGGCATTGGAACCAGATTTCTTGAATTTGAAGCCTACTTGTTATTTATTGTTTTGGGCAAGTTATTTAGCCTCCTTGGGCCTCAATCTTCCCATCTATAAAATGGGAATAATAATGATTTATGCCATTCAAATCACATGATGCTTTTTATGCTGTAAACTCTCAATAAACATTAGCCATCATCACCTCCATCATCATCATCATCCTCACCATTGTTATTACGGAAGTCTCAGGTCTCACAGTATACGGTCACATTTACGAGGGAGCCATAGACCAAGTAGAAGTGTAGATTAACAACAAAAAGTTTAGTCGGCTCATCCCTCCAAATTGAGAGGGAAAACAAAACCACTGAGGACTAAAGTTTAGAGTAAAAAGAGAACATTAATTTATTTTAAAATTTTTTAAATTGTTTTAAGTTCTAATTAGTTAACATACAGTGTTTTACTAATTTCAGGTGTACAATACAGTGATTCAACACTTCCAAGCATCACCTGGTGCTCATCACAATAAGTGCCCTCCTTAATCCCCATCATCTATTTAACCCATTCCCCCACTCACCTCCCCTCTGGTGACCATCAGTTTGTTGTCTATACTTTAGTGTTTCTTGGTTTGCTTCTCTCTTTCTTTTTTTCCCCTTGCTCATTTGTTTTGTTTCTTAAATTCCACATATGAGTGAAATCATATGGTATTTGTCTTTCTCCAACTTATGCAAATGGCAAGATTTTTTCTTATTTATGGCTGAGTAATATTCCATTATATATATATATAGATAGATAGATAGATATAGATATAGATATATAGATAGATATATAGATATATATAGATATAGATAGATATATATAGATATATATAGATATCTCACATCTTCTTTATCCATTCAGCAGTCAGTGGACTCTTGGTCTGTTTCCATAATTTGGCTATTGTAGGTAGTGCTGCTATAAACATCAGGGTGCATGTATCCCTTCTAATTAGTGTTTTTGTATTTTGGGGTAAATCCCCAGTAGTGCAATTACTGGATCACTCGGTAGTTCTATTTTTAACTTTTTGAGGAATCTTCATACTGTTCTCCAGAGCAGGTACATCAGTTTGCATTCCTACCAATGTAAGAGGGTTTCCCTTTCTCCCCATCCTTGCAAACACCTATTGTTTCTTGTGTTGTTGATTTTATCCATTCTGGCAGGTGTGAGGTGGTATCTCATTGTAGTTTTGATGTGTGTTTCCCTGATGATCAGTGATGTTGAGCATCTTTTCATGTGTCTGTTGGCCATCTGTATGTCTTCTTTGGAAAAATGTTTTTTCATGTCTTCTACTCATTTTTAAATTGGGTTATTCATTTTTTGGGTATTGAGTCTTATAAGTTCTTTATATATTTTGGATACTAACCCTTTATCAGATATGTCATTTACAAGTATCTTCTCCCATTCTGTAGGTTGCCTTTTAGTTTTGCTGATAGTTTCCTTTGATGTGCAGAAGCTTTTTGCTTTGATGTAGCCTCAATAGTTTATTTTTGCTTGTGTTTCCTGTGCCTCAGGAGATATATCTAGAAAGAAGTTGCTATGGCCAATGTCAAAGAAGTTACTGCTGTGTTCTCTCTTTATGGTTTCAGGCTCACATTTTGGTCTTTAATCCATTTTGAATTTATTTTTGTGTATGGTGTAAGAAAGCGGTCCAGTTTCATTCTTTTGCATGTGGCTGTCCCGTTTTCCCAACACCATTTGTTGAAGAAACAGTATTTGTTTCATTGGATATTCTTTCCTGCTTTGTGGAAGATTAGTTGACTACAGAGCTGAGGGTTCATTTCTGGGTTTTCCATTCTGTTTCACTGATCTATGTGTCCATTTTTGTGCCACTACCATACTGTTTTGATTACTACAGCTTTGTAATATAACTCAAATTGTGATGCCTCCAGCTTTGCTTTGCTTTTTCAAGATTGCTTTGGCTATTTGGGGTCTTTTATGGTTCCATACAAATTTTAGGATTGTTGAGAACATTAATTTAAATTATTGATCACAGTCTTGGCCTACCTCACCTGAAAGCATTAACAGAGCTTTATTTTCACAGAAATAGATAAGATGACAACTAGATTTAAACTTTATCTTCTTCATAAATGCTAGAATATACTGTGGTAAATTAGATTATTTTGTTTTTTAACTCTCAGTATCTATTCCAAGCCTTTACAACCTACACAATAGAAAAAAATGAAGAAAAAGACACACAGCAATTAATATAAGGATTTCATGGAGCACTGAGCAAATGAATGTTTAATTTATAATTCGGAGTATTACTTTGTGAAACATTTAAAAATTATTACTCTGGGGGCACCTGGGTGGCTTAGTCAGTTAAGCATCTGACTCTTGATTTTGGCTCAGTTCGTGATCTCAGAGTTGTGAGATCCATCCCCATATTGGACTCCATGCTGAGTGTGGAGCCTGATTAAGATTCTCTCTCTCCCTCTCCCTCTGCCCCAACCCTTACTCTCTCTAAAAAAGAAAAAAAAATTATTACTTTGAATGATGATGTTGAAAATTCCAGGTGCCATTACACTTCATCCTTCAGTATAGTATTTCTTTAAATACTGTGTCTCTGAATCCACAAATGCTTATCTTTTTTTGGTCAGCATCCAACTGGTAACCAATGAAATGATCTTATATTATTCTAGGACAGGAGCCAGGAACTTATTGCATAAAGCTACTCTATTCCTCTTTGTGTAAAATATATTCAGCTTCTGGTCCCTGGATACTTATCTGAGAGAGCACTTAAAATTTTTCCCCCTGGAGTTGCTTGAGTGTCACTGAGAAATAAATTGAAAGAAAAATAAAGCCAACTCCAATATGTCTGACACAACCCAACAAGCTGATGTGTCTCAATGGCTTCCACAGAACTACCCTTACCAGAATCACTGAGGATGCTTGTTTTAAGTCCAGATTTTGGGACAATACCAAAGACACAGGGAATCAGAATTTGAAGAAGGAGAAGGAGAGAGGGGGAGGGAGAGGATTTAAAGGTCAGGACCCTGGAATCTGCATTTTACCAGTGTCCATAGGTAATTCCTAAGCACACACTGAAGAACCATTGCTCAAGAGTCTTATTTTGTTAAGAACCTCATTTTAATTAAACAAATATAGAAATAAGCCACAGATGTTGACTCTTATACTAGAACAAGTAATTTAACTGGGTTTCATTGTCTTTCAATTTATAAATAATCAATCCATAACCCTTTTTCTATGTCAAAATCCACTAATACTAATTTAGTAACAATAACTATGATAACTAACATTGCTAGACTCGTTCTGTTATTTAAACGAAATCAAGATGAAATGCTCAGAGTAAATTCTTGATTGTTTATGTGTAATAAAGATATAAATATTCTTCGATGTTTCTGGTAACTGCGGTTTCTTACAAATATCATAAATCTGCCAACTTTGAGATCTGCATTTGAAAGCCAGCATTGGCCAATATACATTCAAATGATAGAGTATTTGGACCAGGAAAAGAATGTGGGGAGGAAAGGGAATTCATTTACCACAGTGTTCAGTTTTAAGAGGCTGATTTAGATCAAGACCGATAAATAATATGCATATCTAAAATCTTTTCCAAGGAATGGTATATCTGAGGACTTCTATGAAGAAAAAACAATTATAGACAAATATTAACAAGATCATCCACGGAGAAGATGAAAAGAGAAGCAGTTAAGAGGGCTTAGAATAGTACAGGCATTTTTTTTGCTTTTATTTTTTGAATTTCACTGCATTTACGTGTACATAAATGGCATTACGCATACAAGTTAAAAATCCAATAGTATCGTAAGACTTTAACTAGAAAGGAAGGTCCCCTAACAACTCCTGATTTCTTCCATTCCTGATTGTTGCTTCCCCCAGTCAACATTTTCAACTCTTAAAACTGTTCTACTGTCCTCTGAGTTTTCTTTTAAAAAAGAAAACAGTTTATACAGCTCTTTCAAGACTTACTCATTTTAAACATTATACCTTGACCACTTTACTATGGATGATGAGAATACAGCTCTTTTCCCACCCCTCCTTCAACCCTATCCTCCCAATATACTTCTATCACTACTGTGGGTTAAATAAATGTTCAGAGTTTCCATTATTATGACCTCATAAATATTCTTCAAAGATGAGCCATATAGCATACTATGATTATGTTTTCATGTCTCTACTACTTTGTATTTGTCCTGGAGTTAACATTTACCTTTTTTTTTCTTCATTCAATTTTCCATGTATCTATCACTAATTCATCTCCTAATCTGACCACGGAACTCTAAAACTTCTATCAACATGGTTGCATGTGTGGGGTAATCTACCAGTTTTATGTTTCCCTAGGTGTTCTGCTACATTCTCCTGCTCCATTCTGGAATGGCTGCTCTCTGAGCTCTAAAGCAAGCCTTCAGCCTAGGGCTTTCCTCTGGTGTCACAGAAGGATTTCTTTCACTTCTTTCCTATACTGGAACACCTGGATGTTACACAGCCAAGAACAACACTCAATTACACCATTGGACTGTTCTAATAGTAACCCCATTGCCACTGCCTCCGGCTGTTTGGTGCTTGCTATTCTAGGGATCAGATAGCACATGATTTCTCAGCAGGCACAATATTGCCCCAATAGGGGCAAAAAATGTTTGGGGGGGGGGAACAGGTACTTTAGTAAGTAAATATAGTAAGTAAGTAAAATACTTACTATTTTAAAATATAAAACGTATGCTGGGGCACCTGGGTGGTACAACCCATTAAGCTTCAGACTCTTGGTTTCGGCTCAAGTCGTGATCTCAGGGTTGTGAGATCCAGCCCTGCGTCGTGCTCATGTGCTGAGCGTGGAGTTGGCTTAAGATTCTCTCTCCTTTTCCCTCCACCCATCCCACTTGTGCTTTCTCTCTCTCTCAAAATAAGTAAATAAATCTTTCAAAAAATAAAATATAAAGCACATATATAGTACATAAATGGATATACAATATATCTGTGGTATTAAAATTTCATAGGTGGGAGTAATTAGGGAGGGAAATGTCTAAAAAGGCTCCTCAGGGGAGCAATAAGAAAAAGAAAAAGGTTGAGAAACACTGCCATGCCACAGATGCTGTAGACTATCTGATACCCCAGTAGCTACTCCCTCACACGTCTCCACCTTCCAAGTCCCTCATGGGTGGGTTTGCTGGACGGGACCTTGGCAAAGCACAACACCTTTGCTACAAGAGAACTTGAGAAGTACTTTTGTAGCTTTGGAGTATTGAAAGCAGAGGAAGGCCGTTAGGAAGAGGAAAGAGGGGGAGTGGCTGTTGAGTGCACCAGTCTGCAACATCGGCCAAAGCAGGGTCTGGAGTTGTAGGGTGAAACCCTTTTGCACTTAGAATCCCAAAGGCAGTGCTCCATTTTATCATAAGCTCCAATGATGCTGTTAAGAAATGCCACTTTAATTCCTGATTCTTTGTATGTGATCTGTTTTTTGTTCTTTTTCTTTATCTAAAAGCTTTTTAGATATTCTTTTTATCATTAACATTCTGAAATTTTAGTGATGTGTCTTGGGAGGTCTTTTCTACTTCTTATACTGGGTATTTTGGGGTCCCGTTCATTTCCAGAAACACACGACCTTTGATTCAGGGAAATTGTCTTCAGTCTTTGATCATTTCTCCACTTCATTATCTCTGTTCTCTCTTTACGGAATTCTTACTTGAAAGTTTTGGACTTCCTGAACTGATCCTGTAATTTAATTTTTTTCCATTTTCCAGCTCTTTGTCTTATATAATACTTTTTCAACTTTATCTTCCTGATTAACTGATTTTTTTCCTTCAAACATGTTCCATTCAGTCACAAAACTTATATACATTTCCCTCATTGAAACTTCTTGTAATGAATAAAAGTAACAAAATGAGATAACAATGAAATATGGTTTATACATTTAAAAATTTCATGTTATGAGAAAAGGAATTTGTACAAAAAAGAAAACAAGCAGTCACAACCCACCCAAATGTAGGGGCAAAGCCGATGCACCCATCAACTAATTCACTGTTTTCCACTGTTTACATAATTACTAAACCAACCATTTATGAAATATAAGTGAGAACATTAAGAAAATAAGAGATCTACCTCATGTTTCTGATTTTCGCAGTTGTAGCGCGCAACTCATAACAACATCTTTATTGACTCTGAATGTTAAATGTTTCCAAAGTAAAAAGCAGACATGATACAGCCCGCTGGGCAGGTTTTACTGAAATGGTGGATTTCATTGTGCTTACAAGGAGAATCTGACTCAACATAGTAAATAAAATAGCATGAGTAATAAAGAACATCAAATAAATATTACTAAAAGTAATGCTTACACATATTAAAGTATTGACTTGAACCATGTTCTAACTGAATTTAGTGTCCATTAAATCAACCAACTTTACATATAATAAGACAAAGCATCATATCAAAGCATATGAATTCACCTCAGTAGTTTTCAAATCTAGTATACCTAACCCCAAATTAATATTTGTGCAATCAGTATAGTTGTTAAGAATTACAGTTTATTTAGAAAGGAAAAACAGAAACAGACATGCATGCATCTTTGTAATATAAATATTTCCTATTACGCATGAACAATGTTCAGATTTAAGTTTTGAAACAAGTTTACTTTTTCTAAATTATATTTATGTATCAAGGCTTTCTTACAAAGATAATTCTTAAGTATATGAATTAGACAAACCTACAGTAGTATTTCCAATGCTCAATTTGTTCCTAATGAGTTGTGAAAGTATAAAGCTATTCTGAATACAGGTATTTGTCAAGATTTGAATGTCAACATTTTGTCAGGCAAACAATTTAGTGAAAAAAAATTGACCTTCGTCTTAAAATATACGCTATAAAATAGTAAGCCCCTAGACTTCCAAGTTGAAATACACCTTGGATTTCTAGAGAAGACACATGCTTTATTCAAAAGAAGGAGGGTGAGTTATAAACTCACCAACGTATTGAAAATCCATTAGTTTTAGAGAAACCAATACTGCTTCTGAAGATGTGGGTTGTGGGTTATAACATGGACGTGAATTTCACACAATATGATTTCTCCCCTTCAATGGTATTCCTGTAGAAGATGAGCTATATCTTTGACCTTGGGCAGTGGTCTCATTTGATGGTCTGTGTAATATCTTTGATTCTCTATATATAAACCAAGCATTTGTTCCTCAAGATGTCATATTCACGAAGTAAAAAAAATATAGGTCTACTTAAAGAAGCAATAATGATAGAGTGAAATGGACCATCACCCTCTGCTGCTGGCAAGGTAGAAATTCTGAACAATATTTTCACCAGCAGCCATTCTGATATCCGTAACAGCTATGGCACAGGATACAATTCTCATCAACCTTAGACAAGTACAATGAAAACAACAGGTCATTTGTGGAGGGTTTTCCACTATTCCCAATATATGGTCAATTAACCTATATACAGCACAAATGCAGTAATGTAGTAAAGGAAAACTAAGGGCTCAGGGATGACACAGAATTACACAGAAGAATACTTCTTCTGAGGTCATAACTATCCTAATTTACTACAATGTTCCCAACCGGAGAATTAAATAAAACTGATTCAACTTGAAAGGATAAGGAAAATTAGCATAAATGGTCCCAGCATTAGACCTTTTAGGAACCCCGTTTTTACCTTTAAAACTCCCACAGATGACAAAATCAGGACAAAACCAATTCGCAGACACAACTGAGCACTGAGTTTTTTTAATATTAAAAAATTCATAGGAAGTACATGAAATTTATAAATATTAGTTATTATAGTTATACTTCCTTTAGTATTAGTTACTATTTATTCATTTATTGACAAAATATTTGTGTTTACTGAAGAGATGATAGAAACATAACTAACAGTGTTTCCATGAACCACAAACCTCCTTTACCATGTGGCTAACCTCAGTGCACATACGAATTTCACTGAATTCTCACACACGTTGTGGGAGCTTTGACAATTGGAAAGCATGAGGCTCCACATAAATTTTTCTTAGCTGCAATTTTGTTTCTACATAGAGAGAAAACTTAAAGTATATTTTGTTACTATATCAGTGGATCAAAATTTTTTCAAGAACAGCTGACTCCTTTTAAAATTCTACCATGCTGGTAGATTGGTTGGATATGAAACAGGCAATGATGAGATTAAAAGAGAACTTACTTCAGTCAATAAAAGAGAGGGGCTCTTTTCCATGTCCATTATTTTAATCTTTCAGGAACAAAAATGTATTTGAGTGAAACTCCTTCTAACTTCAATCTGAAAACTGAGCAATTTTTGGCCCTGAGAGGAAGGAAGAAAAAAGATTTAAATTCTATGGGCTTTTGCTCAAGATCCTTAGTGTCAATCATAAAGTAAGAAATGCAGAATTATTCACTGAACATCAAACCGCTAAGGACATCAGGCACACTTAATCACCTCAACCAAGTATCTTACAAGCGTGTTTTATTCGCCACAAGGAAGCTGGGTAGGATGTGGACAGATATAAAATCAGCTTAACTGCTGAAAAAGACCGTTCAGGGAAACTGCTTTCTCCATGCCTCAGTACACAATTATCGCGGTATTCATGGTAAAGAAGAAACGTTGCCAAAATGAAACAAGTAGCAGGATCGATGTATGGTTCAACAAATTTGCTCGAACTTTTAAGGTTTCAAACTCCCAAAATTGTTGCATTGCTTTTAATAGCTGCAGCCTGATAAGCTATAAAGCACTTTTTTTAATATATAGAAACTCATATTCTAACTCCAAATTTTTTTTTACACGCTACTTCTAGAATATAAAGTTGCTTCAACATAACTAAATTTTTACACTGGCTTTAAAATGAGCCACCTATAGCCCTCCAACTTAACAAATGGGAAAACTGAGGCACAGAGATGCATATGAATTTGCTCAAGTTCACAGAGCAATTGAGTAGCGGAGCAGAGATGCGAAGCCAGATCCTGGCCAGATGTCTCTCCAGACAAAGCGGAGCATGTGATCTGTGCCAACGTTCTGTCGGGGACATGAGAGTTACAAAGAGCACACCCAGGACTTAACATGCACTTGAGAAGATGAGATACAGTCTTCCACACCCAAATCAACCCAAAACAACTGAGTAATAAAACAAAGCTGTATGCGAAGATTAAAAAAACACTAACAAAATAGTAAAGTGCCGTAGGTGTTCTGAGACAGGAAGAGAGACGGTTTAGGTTTGAAGACAGAGATATGGTTTCATGGACTCTGTCTCAGAACAGTAGAACCGTTTGTTAGCTTCTTATCTGGAAAGAATTCCAGCCTGAAAATAACTACAAATATAAAAAGAGTGCAAGGAACATTTGTGTGCCCTTTCCCCAGACTCGGATTCACCTACTGTTAACCTTCTATCCCATTTGCTCTATCATTTGAGCTGTTTTTCTTTCTTCTTTCATTCATTCATTTTAAACACGCATATTTGAATGATAATACCTGAATAATTTAAGGTAAGTTACATACATTATGGCTCATACATACTTCATACTTCAGTGTGTATCTTTTAAGGTTAGGGACTTTGTCTTAAATAGCCAAAATACAATTGTCAACTTCATAAATTATATTGATATGTGATGCATTTATCTAAGCTCACAATTACAGTCCATACTCCAATCTTACCAGGTAATCTAATAGCATTTTTAAATCTGAGGGTATTTTTTCCCAATAGAGGATCCAGTCTAGGGTCAAGTCTCTTTAGCCTCATTCAATCTGCAACATTTCCACAGCTTTTCTTTGGTTTTCATGACCTTGACACTTGAAAACGATAGTTGTAGCTCCCATTAACTTCTCTTTTTTTTAACTACAATATTCCTCATTTTGTGCTTGCCTAATATTTCCTTTGTGATTGGGGGAAGGTAATACTGCACGGGCAATTTTGTATTCTTTGTGTGTCATGTCGGTCTGTCCCTCATAGGATGTTCCTTTTGATCACCTGGTCAAGCAGTTGTCTGATATCTCTACTCTAGCATGTTTCTTTTTCTCCCTTACAACTAATAAACAATTTTACTAGGAAGTAACACATGAAGACCTCGGAAGTATCCCGCTCCTCATCAAATTCCCTTAAACTTAACAGCCACTGATTACTGGAATGAAGCTTTAACATAATTAATGGCTGCAAAACGGGGATTTTCCAACTCCAGCATTTTATTTCCACCACACATGAGTAGCATTTTGTTTCCTCATCCTGGTCTCTAGCCTGGAACTGGCACGATGTCATTTTCATAACACTCCATTAATCAAAATAAGTCACAAGGCCATCCCATTTCAAAAGGAGGGAAAATAGAATGTACCTCTGAATGGAAGGAACGGCATGCATGTATAGCAATGGGAAGAATTATTGGTAGCTAACTTTTCAGACAATCCAACACACCACCTTTTTCCTTTTCAATTTCTAGAAGTAGGTTAGTCATTTTTAAGTTGCAACATGGAAAAATAGAATGAAAAGTTTCAAACAGCTGAATAGGAAAGGCTTTTATGAGTTTTACTTGGACAATGTCTTAAGTGATCAATAAATTCTTGTTCCCTACATTGAATCAGAGTTTTGTTTCTGAAAGGTGAAAAGTAATATTCAGAAGTTATTAGACTAGTTTGTACAAGTATCTTGATTTTAAAAATTCCACTTAAGGGGCACCTGCGTGGCTCATTTGGTTAAGTGTGCAACTCTCGATCTCAGCTCAGGTTTCGAGCTCAGGGTCGAGTTCAAGCCCCACTTTGGGCCCCGTGCTACGCATGGAGTCTACTTAAAAAAACAAAAATTCAGCTTAAGTAAGATTGAAAATCCAGAAAAGTTTCAGGGCAGATACATAGAGATGATTTTTTTAAAGTAGTTATTCCAAAGGAAAACTTAGAAAATCGAAGGTTATTGGGCAGAAAGTGAGGAGCTATCAAAGAGGATCCGGTTACTTTTTTTTAATTCTTTTTAACGCTGTTCTCCATTTTCGGTAAGGACAGAATGACATCACCACCAGCAAAGACAGATTTGCATTTCAACATAAATAAAGTCATGCTGAATGCGGCAAATGAGAAAAAGGTTTTTCCTGAAAATCCATTTCTTTATTTGGTGCACATCAAATACTGTGCTATGGACCAGGGAGAGGACGATGAAAAAAAGGTATAGTCTCTGCCCTTCAGGAGCTCCAAGGACAGAGACAGACGGGCTAAAGGATTATTATGACACAAAATGCAGAACAGAGTCATGCCAGAGACACCACCTGTCCGGCAGTGTTTGGATGCTGTTCAGTAAAAGTGTAGGAAAATCACTTTAAATAGAAACATCACAGACTAAATGATCCTTTGAGTCCTATAAAAAAAATGGTAGCAGAATGTATGTGTACAGGCCATCATACGTATTGTGTTTATCTTGATTTTATTTTTATTTTCACCTTTTTAAGAAAGCTTTTCAAACATACACAAAAATAGAGAGAATAGTATAATGAGTACCTGTCACTGAGCTTCAATAATTACAACACAGATCAAATCTTCTTTCATCTATACAGTGCACTCCCCTGCCCCCAGATAGAGAACTTCAAAGCAAATCCCAGACATTATATTATTTAATCTATAAATGCTTCTGTTTGTATCTCTAAAAGACACACAACTAAAAGTATTAAGAACAGAAACTTAATATCATCTAATGTCAGCCAGCATTCAAATTTCCTTGATTGTCCTATAAAAGTCTTTTGTCATTTTTGTTTGTTTGAATGAAGAAATAGTCAAGGTCCACATTACATTTGGTTAATATCTCCTACGTTTCTTTTAATGTATAAAAATCATCCCTCTCTCTTTTCTAATTTCTTTCTTTATTCCTATGATTATTTTGTTGTTGTTGAGGAAACTGGGTCATCCATTCTGTAGAATTTTTCAGTCTGGATTTGGCCAGTTGTGTCTCTGTGGTGGGGTTTAATACATTCTTCTATCCCCAGTCTTTCTCTTCAACTGGTAGAGCCTTAATCTGATTCAGGTTTGATTTTTCTGACGAGACTTTTCTGGAGGTGGTAATGTGTATTTCCTACAGCATGGCATCAGGAAACCTATGATAGCGGGGTTTCTCTTTTTGGTGATGTTAAAAGTGTTCAGTGGATTCAGGTGTTAACGGTCTGACCCTTCCTTTCACAGTGCTCCCCCATCGGCCTTCGAGTTAATAGTTTTAACAGCTGTGATTTATTTTTAATGCTATGCTTTGATAATTTGATGACATCAGATCTTTCATATTCTTTAACTAAAAGCTAAATTCTGCCCCCAAAATATGTGTATGTAACACAGTACAGCGGGGAGAGCAGGGAAACTTCATCTCGGCTTATCGGGTATCTAGCAGACTCCTCTCTATTAAATAAGTCACTCTTGGGTCTCCTTTGCCTCCTCTGTAAAATGAAGGAGCTGCTAGACAGCTAAGTTATGTTCTAACTCTGAAATTCTGTGATCGTAATTTCCCCAGATTGTCGTAGGAATGATACTGGCTCCAGAAAAAACATTTGGCCTCTGCCCGTGTATACACAGGTCCCACCCACTTCCCTGTCCAAATAGCTTCAAGGGTAAGAAGCCGGGAGTGAGAATTTTTGTTGTTCCTGTTGACCCATGACTAAAATTTTGGTTCTGTAGCTGCTGAGGCTGCAGTGTGAGTCCGGCAAGGTCTGAGTGGTCAAACCAGTATTCCTCCCCTGCAGGCAGGGGGTAAAAATAACTCTATCAGTTAATCAAGCTTCATGGGGCTTTTCTGAACGATGTGGGACATGTAAGTCAATTATGGGTTTCAGAGATTTTAAAAGAAAAGAGCCTTGAGTTGTACTTGGTCAGAGAGAAATCTATTCACTACCTCTAATTTTTTGCATGACAGTAACAACGGTATTGTTACTATCTTTAGATGTCTCAACTTTTCTCCAGTGACAGCTACCTTACGTCAAAGCCTGTTGCTGGACAGCCTGTATTTCTTGAGATATAAACAAAATAATGCACTTTATTTACCTTATATGCATATGATTTGCAAGATAAATATACTTACACTATATATCAGATAACTAATAGTGCCCTCAAGTCGGTAATTCTACACACACATAGACAAGAGAAACTGTAAATCATGGCTTTCGGTTAAAAGATAAACCAAACAGGGGCGCCTGGGTGGCTCAGTCGTTAAGTGTGTGCCTTCGGCTCAGGGCGTGATCCTGGCGTTATGGGATCGAGCCCCACATCAGGCTCCTCCGCTGGGAGCCTGCTTCTTCCTCTCCCACTCCCCCCGTTTGTGTTCCCTCTCTCTCTGGCTGTCTCTTTCTGTCAAATAAATAAATAAAATCTTTAAAAAAAAAAAAAGATAAACCAAACAAATGAGAGAGCCATAGGAAAGGCAGCCAGATTTCTCCTGTGGAAGGAACCCCTGGTTTTAAAACTGAGCACAAAAAATACCCATCTCTGTCCCATAAGATGTGCCTGCATTAAACCAAGTGAAAGGTCTACGCACACTTTATGAACCAGGTTGCCCTTTGGGATCAGAGACAATGTCCCAGTGACAACCAGCAACCTATCCCTTTGTTTCATTTTGCAGATCTAGACTCCCTGAGAAGATCTGAATTAAAAAACTCTTTGGATGAGGGGCGCCTGAGTGGCACAGCGGTTAAGCGTCTGCCTTCGGCTCAGGGCGTGATCCCGGCGTTATGGGATCGAGCCCCACATCAGGCTCCTCCGCTATGAGCCTGCTTCTTCCCCTCCCACTCCCCCTGCTTGTGTTCCCTCTCTTGCTGGCTGTCTCTATCTCTGTCGAATAAATAAATAAAATCTTTAAAAAAAAAAACAAAACTCTTTGGATGAGAACTTTCTTCATATCGTCTAGAAAGCAGATTATATTTCATGTTTTGTTCGGATTGTTATAGGCAGAATGAGAAGAATATTGAAGTAGAGGAATGAGGCTCAGGGAAAAATCTGGATTCATTTGAGAACCGCTCCAGATGTAAACATGTTTTGGAGAATGCTTTATTGCTTAATATATAAGCTGTTCTTTTGAAATATTTATACTTAATTGCATATTAAAGAAAGTAAACCAGCCTGAAGTTGAAATTTATCTTCCACTCAATCCAGCAAAATATGCCTTCAGCCAACATGGATTTTTATTGTTGTTGTTGTTGTTTCTGAAGCTTGCTCAGAAGGAAGAATACTTACTGGAAACAACATTCTTGAGTAAGGCTTTTGGTGTCAAAAGGATTTTAGCTGATAGTGTGGAGGAATACAAAAGAGAAAATCTTGAAAGGCTGGGCCACAGAGCTCCCATTTTGGATGAAAGGGGTCCAAGGCTATTTCCTACAATGGGATGGCATGTGGGATGACACTTGACAAGTTGCGTGTCACCCAGTGACACTGTGATGTGCGATGGGCCTCGCAGCTGTTTGCAGGGATGTCCTAGAAGAGAAGGGGCATGGGCTGGGTATTAAATACTCAGGGCAGTCTCAGTACTGAACCCAAAATTTGAGAATAAGAGCACTTAAGAAGGTGTTCTGATGTTTTTAGGGGACAAAGGAAGGAAAGTAAACCTGTACATATGAATTTATACTTACATTCTGTCTTCTGTTAAAGAAAAACCAGAGCTGGACAGTAGTTAAAGCGGTAAGAGGAGATTTTAGTCAGGACTGTGGCCACAGAGGAGAGAGACCTCGGTATAAACCTGGGCTCAGTTCTGAATACAGCATCAGTGAGTGGGCCTTTCTAGTGAAGGAGAAGGGTAGGGGTCAGTGGGTGGAAAATCACTGACACCGGGAAGAGGGGGAATGGGGGGTAATGGCCAAACTGACCTAGCAGGATTCTTGCTAAAATGGGACAATGCAGAGACAAACACAGAAGCCAAAAAGTCGGGGCCTACTTGAAAAGTCTATAGGGACCGAGTAGAGTTTGATCAAGGAGAGAATCTTTGTCGCCCCTTCCCAAATGGACTTGGTGTAGACGCCCATAAAAATTATGACTGTGATAAATTCATTAATGTAACAACAAAAACAAAACGACCAAATATTAGTGAGGGAAGATAAGGAAAAATGATAATAGACATCTTGGACTGGGAAAGATCTACTGCAAACAAGCCTAAAACCAGCCTTGAGTTTCTTGGGGATGGGGACAAAGAGGGAGACAAAACACATTTTTCCTCACCTTAGAAAATGAAACATTCATTTTCAAAGTGCAGCAAGCACTTTCTGGCTCTGGAATCTGAGAGAAACTTCTCCAGCGGGTGGTGTCATGAGTAGCCCACGGGACAATGGGATTCCGGTGAGTTTAGAAAGAAGGCACAGAAGTTCAATTTATGGCTGTTTCTCATGTGGCTTTTTGATAAAATGGGGCAAAACATGAAGTTTTCTTCTATGACAAAAGTGCCACGGGGATACGGCTGAGTCCATGCTTTCTAGAGATCTGATCTGATACAGGGATAAAACGTAGAGAACCTTGAGGAACAAGGAGGCCCTTCCCAGTATCATTTGTCTCACATGATTTCATGACTCGGGTCTCTACCCGGTAGCTGAGGGACGGATCACCCATATTGTAAACTGAAGGGAGATCTAAATCCTGCAGTTACTAGGTGGGAGGTCGATTTTGTGAACCTCGAGGAGCCTGTGTCATGCTCTTTCCAAACAGAAGGCTGTATGGAGACGGGCCCCGGGGCACAAGCAGGTGCTTTAGTCATACCGATTTTTTTTATTTTTCAGATTTGGCCTTTTCTACTGGAACATTTGAAGGTCAATTTTACATCCGAGTTGATTCAAATTGAATGTCCCTGGAGGTTGTTTCCAATTTTTCCATCATTATGTAAAGCGTGTCTTTCCAAACCTTCCTTTCAAACTCTGATACTAGCCTTTCCACTAAGTGGTTTCATCTACTGCACTTCAATAGTACCTTTCCTTCATAATATATCAAAAATTATCTGTTTTCTTGTTATTAAAAATGGCACAGAAAAAAAAAAGCACCCAGAGAGCTCATCAGAAAAATATTCAACATGATGGTTTTTGAAGAGATAGTTGGTGATCAACAGTGTTTTACTCCAAGTAGCGAGTCATTGTGGCTTTACCTCATTGACGTGACTTTTATCCTCTCATTTTCCCCTGGACAGACATACCAGACCCATAGAGACTGTACCATCAAGGTGATACCCATTGTCCATATGTGGTACTTAAATTTAAATTAATTAAAATTAAGTAAAATGAAAAATTCAGCTCTACTAAAAATTCACTTGTACTAGCCACATTTAAAGTGCTCAATAGCCATGAAAGGCTAGTGGCTGGAGTATTGGACAGGGCAGAGAGAGAAAGAGAGCATTCTTGTCATCACAGAAGATTCTATTGGAAAGCACTGCTCCACAAAATAAATGTATGGGCTGTTAGGACAATAAGTCATACCTGTAAAGTCATAGCTAAGTGGGTTAATGGAATTGGTGACAATCAGAATGAACCTGAGACCCAAAAAGAAAGGATTTTGGTCTAACAAATAAAAAATGATTAAAACAGTAGTCATTTGGGGACTAGAGTAGAAGTCATGTGTATTAATTACAAGGATTGTAATCATAAAGGTCCAGGAGAAGGACAACCATCTGACCAGAATATAGTGTGACAGGAAATGCCCAGAAGGGGATGCTTGGTGGAGCTTTCTATTTATTGCACACAGAAAAAAATTGTTTTGCAGTCCAATCATTCCGGAAAGTGTGGGTTACACGAAGTCAGAAGGATTAATTTTCAGGACTTTTCTGACTCTTTTGCATCCTAATATCTCTAAGATTTGGGTAGTATTCCTCAGTTTTATTTGAATTTGGGATCTTTTTCTAAAATGGGTCATGTTCTGGGGAAACCCTCTGCTTTAGTGCACGGTTGAGAACAGGCTCCTGTTTTGATTCTCTGACCTGCCCCTGCCATGCTTACTCCTAAATATCTTTTTTTTTAAAGATTTTATTTATTTATTTGACAGACAGAGAGACAGCCAGCGAGAGAGGGAACACAAGCAGGGGGAGTGGGAGAGGAAGAAGCAGGCTCCCAGCAGAGGAGCCTGATGTGGAGCTCGATCCCAGAACACCGGCATCACGCCCTGAGCCGAAGGCAGACGCTTAACGACTGAGCCACCCAGGCACCCCTACCCCCAAGTATCTTTACAAATACAAATACTTAGCACTAGCTCCACGGCACAGTCAGTGAGTGACAGTTGCCGGGTTTGAAGGTGCTTACCGATCGGTTTCCTACTCTGGTGTGATTTCTTTGAATGTCAGTATTCCATGTTCTGATGAACATATCCACCCCTAAACGGTGCCCCAGACCAACAACAGTGCCGCAGATAGTGCCAAAATGTCATGCAGGCATTTCAAACTGTCTGTCAAAAAGCAAGTTTTACACCAAGGAGGGAAAAAATGGTGGAGAAAACAGAAGTTCACGATCAGCAGGCCCTTAAGGATGAGTGGAAGTCCTGTAACATCTTGCTGAAGTGCATGAGAAAGTCACTGCAGCCTGGGAAGATTGGTCAAGTGCATGAATAAGAGCCCGAAGTATCAACAGCTTGAGCGTGCAGTGACTTCTAAGAGTTTAAGAGAATGGGGGCACCTGAGTGGCTCAGTCGGTTAAGCATCTGAATTTTTTTTTAAGATTTTTATTTATTTATTTGAGAGAGAGAGCAAGAGTGGGGTCACGGGCAGGGCAGGGGGAGAAGTAGATTCCCCACTGAGCAGGGAGCCCAATGTGGGGCTCAATCCCAGGACCCTAGGATCGTGACCTGAACTGAAGGCAGCTGCTTAACCGACTGAGCCACCCAGGTGCCCCACAACTGACTCTTGATTTCAGCTCAGGTCAGGATCTCAGGGTCCTGGGATTGGACCCGAATTAGGTTCCATACTCAGCGGGAAGTCTGCTTGAGGATTCTCTCCCCCTCCCTCAACCCTCCTCCGACTTGTATACTCTCTGGCTCTCTCTCTCCCAAATAAATAAATAAATCTTAAGAATTTAAGAGAATAAAAGAGCAGTTGTCAGTGTACAATGGCAGAAATCATCTTCACGAGGAATATGCAATCCTTAGGCGCTGATTTGCTTAAAGTTCCCACCTCCAGATGCATCCCCTGGATTCAATGCGGGTCAAGTAGAACTCTTGCGATACAATTGCTCCCATTTACTGAGTGCTTCCTACGTGCTGGGGATGACGCTAACCCCTTTTCACGAACTATCTTGTTCAATCCTCACAACAACACTAGGAGATTATTACATTATATTATTACACCCATTTTACAGAGAAGAAAACTGAGGTGTGGCAAGAATAAGTAACTTGACCATGGCCATACCTCGAGTAAATGATAGTTAGGACTCAGAGTTCACCTTCAGAGTCTGAGCTCTTAGCACAGTATCATCATGTCCGGTATATTATACATAGTTTTTCAACGTTGTATCATCTCACTTCCTTTATACTGTGGAGGAGACTTTAACAACCTCTCTGAACTGGGTCATGGTGGGCAGAGTGAGAAAGAAGGTGTGCCCAAGAAGAGGCCGTTGGGAAAAGCAAAGTCACTGAGTCTTTGATACATTTTATCTTCCTTGCAAATTTGCGGGCAGCTGAGAGCAACAGAAAGACTCTGGTGAGATAGCCATGTGGAATGGGCAAAGCCTGACCTAGCATATCTTGGCTTTCCTCCAGAACATCTCCGTTGGAACGTTTCTCTGGCACCTGAAACTTAACGCTTCGAAAACTGGGCTCATCATCTTCCCTTCAAATAGTGATAGGAAATTCTCAGTCCTTCACCTCTACACTAATTCAGCTTTTTGACAACACCTTCCACATTCTCCAACCAACCTATAGTTTCCTTGTCAATTCTTCTGTCAAGAGGGCTTTAAAAATTGTTTCTTCTTTACCACCCGCACTTTATCAACTTAACCCAGGTCTGATCAGAGTATGTCAGTCTATTCTTGCATGTAACATAGGAAAGCAAGCACCATTTTACATGTTCACTGCAAGAACTTACATCTCAGGACTAGCTTCTAGAACTGCTCTAGTCTTAGTTACTGCCTGTAAGAAGAGCGTATACTCAATTACATCAAAGTCATAATCATCTCTTCAGCATTCAGATAGTTAATGCCAAACAATTCTACTTCACAGATTAACTTGTGCAGATGACCTAGAGGTTGTATCGTGAATTCCTTCTCTAGACCCTCCCAAATGCAATCGTGCTCAAAATCATATATATATATTTTTACAGATGTGCTATATTAAATTAAAAGTTGGTGTTTGATCATGAGTTTCTCTCCTAAAAATCTCTTCGGGCTTTCTGGCTTTCCAGAGAGACACGTGGACCTGAATTTAGTGATAGTTCGAACATGGGAAGAGATTCAGAAGAGCACCCAGTTGTAAGGAGACCACAGGGGAAACTCTATGAAGTAGAGTTGCTGGGGCACCTGGGTGGCTCAGTCGGGGAAGCATCTGACTCCTGGTTTTGGCTCAGGTCATGATCTCTGGATCATGAGATCAAACCCTGTGCCGGGCTCCACGCTGGGCATGGAGCCTGCTTAAGATTCTCCTTCTCCCTCTGCCCCCCCCTTTAAAAAAAAGTACAATTGCTTATTTCTAATATTTATTGTTGTAGACAGCTAGGATTCATCAGTAAATAAAGTCCCTGCTCTTATAAAGCTTACAATTAAATCAAGGAGAAACTAAAAATTACAAATTGGAAAGGAACATTTTAAATAACAAAGCCAAACTTTGGAAAAAAATTCTAGTTTTATATCCAGGGATGTGCTTTGGAGTGTTTAACACTTGGTTCTGGAAAAATTAAAGAGACCTGACTTGTGGTGTTTGCTGATTTTCATGGTGTAAATACACCCACTATGGCCAATTTCAGCTATCAACAAGATGTCACTGAGTGCAGAATTAGGAACACATGTGCAAACACAGCTCTCAGGAACTGGTGTGAGCCAACTTCAGCACACCATTGGATCTGAATCAACTCTATTATAATTTAGATTTTCAGACAGCTCAACAAAGAAAGTTAGGTTTAAAAAAATGAAATTGGAAGAAAGCAAAAAAAAAAAAAACCTAAAAATATACAAAAGTTTTACATATCAAATAATGTGTAAAACAGAAAAATCTCCTTATTCTTCTAGGGTCTGATATAATAAGGGCAGGTAATAAGTTCTATAAAGGCTCTATCATTTTACCATTTAAACCTTTAAAACTGGGGAAAACTTCGTCAAATCCCTTGTTATTATTCTGAAACCCTGCAGACTCATTTTATCTAAATGGTGCAGTTAATCACAAAATTTCAGAAATATGTTTTCATTGTGAGTACCAATGGCCATTTATTAAGTCTCTAATATAGACCAGGTATTTTCATGCATTTTCTGTACAATAAGTCTGCAAAGTAGTTATTGTCCCATTTTAGAGATGAAGAAACTGAGGCTCAGAGATTAATTAAGAGACCTAACATCTCCTAATAGTAAACTCATTCTGGGACTCAAATCAATGTCTGTCTGATTCAAAAGTCTGTGTGTGTGTGTGTGTGTGTGTGTGTGTGTGTGTGTGTGTTTCATCTTGAATGCCTTTGGTTGATGAACGGATTCAAAATACAAACCTAATTTTCAGAACTACTTGATATATTCATTAATCCCCTGAGCATTTAGGGCTTAGGACTCTCCTGTAAGGTAGGAGATTATTTTAAAGCAATGGAATCAGGTCTCCTGGTAGAGGTTTATACTTCAGCTGCCCCAGAGCGCCATGGCAACAAAGCAAACCTCTCTAGGTGGGCATGAAGCTGTGCAGGGTCAACTCTGAGCAGGCAAACAAAAAGACCTCTCCTTCGCCCTGCCTTTCAGTAGCTCACAGCGGCTTCCGTGCAATTGTGCCCCAGCCCCCCGTGTTCTATGAGACACACAGACTCTGAATCAGCCTAGAGACCCCTCTAAGGAAATTGGTGTCTTAAACAAATATAAAATAACAGGATTTTTATGACCAGGTAGGACTTCAGAGGTTATCTGGTTCAACCCCTCATCCCAGAGACAAAGAAGTTGGGGTCAGCGGCTTCCTGCAAGTCATACAAGTAGTTAGCAACCCAACCTAGGTGCCACCTGAGGTCTGATCCCAAGTCAGGTGCTCTTTCCACAGAGCCACATGGCGCTCCCTCATGAGGAGAAGAGCACGGGACCAGTCCCCCAGGAGGACACCTTTTACAGAGTTTAATGCCTGGGGCAAAGCAGATGGGATGTATAAAAAGCTCTCTGGTATTCCAGGTTGTTGTTTTTTTAAATATTTTATTTATTTATTTGAGAGAGAGAGCATGAGCGGGTGGTAGAGAAGGAGAGGGACAAGGAGGCTCCCTGCTGAGATGCAGGACTCAATTCCAGGACCCTGGGATCATGATCTGAGCTGAAGGCATATGCTTAACCCACCGAGCCACCCACGCACCAAAGGGCAAGGGCACAATAATGGTATTTGGAGAATATTTTTACATAATTGAAAATTCCTTTACAGGCATTATGTTTACTACCAATAATGGCTTATATGTTTATAACATTTTATAATTTGTGGAATACTTTCTCACCTATCATCTTATGATTATGGAACTTATTACTTACTAGCCAGGGATTAGTATCCCCATTTTATAGACAAGGAAACTGAAGTTCAGAGAAGTTCAGATGTCTTGACACATGGTAAAGGACAAAAATAGGACCAGAGCCTGTATCTGTCTCCTAATTGAGTGCTCTTTTCTCCTATCTCTGAGAAGAGGCATCAGAGTAGCGAATTTTTATATATTCACGTTAAAGAACACTGAGGCACAGCTCTCTCTTTCAGGGACTTTATCCAAGATGATATATACATTCTGCAGCAGAGTTGGTCCAAGACCTAAACATCACAAGACATTCTTAGAACTACAACATAGGACTTCCCTCACCTTTGAGGTGATCCAGTGAATAGAACATTCTTTATATATACCAAAAACAATCGAGCCTCTCCAAATTTGGCAGACTTCATTCTGCTAGGCAATGCAACTAGAAAATCTAATATCTCAAATGCATCTGTGCTCCTGCCAAACTTAAATCACGTGCATCTGTGGCTTTTTCCATCCCTCGTGTAATGAGTTTGAATCTTTTGGAAGGTGCGTCCTCACAAGTAGGGGTAATAGAGATTCCTTCTCTCGTGAGGCTTATGATGAAATAATTACTTGGCAGTTAGCAAGCAAAATCTTTCCTGCCGTTTGGAATTGTACCAAGAAAAGAGCGGGGGGAAATTCCAATACGCAGTTCAGAACTTGACCCTCAAAACATGAATTATAAGAGAGTATGGTTTAAAGGAAAGCCTTCTATTTTCATGAGGGTGAGATGTAATTTCAGTGTATCTGGTAGGGAGTATGCTTGTTTTCCTCTCGTGTCTGGAGAGAGAAGATTTCTAATATCTACCTTCAGGAGATCATGACATAACTGAGGCTGGAATGATCAAGGTTAGATGTCAGAAGAACTTCTTGCTCTTAGTTAATTAGATGGTGATAGTTTGTTTTACTATCTGTGAATATATCAGGAATATTTACTGTTGTAAATTCCTGTAAATTAATTTATACATTTTGGATTATAAAAGCTTCAAAGTAGAATTCATCAATCCTGATGCAACTACTAAAGAAATACATAAACATTATTGAATATGTGGAAATACAGAAAGGCATAAAAAAAGGAAAAACCACCCAAAAGCATTTGCCGTATTCCAAAGGGTGCAATTGAAACAGTTGGATAAACTGTTGATTTTTGATTCCAGCCTTTTTGGAGATACCGTTTTCCCCTAGGCCAGCTATACTGTGGCGGTTATTCTAATCTGCTTCCAATCCAAACTGTGTTAGCCTCAGCCAAAAAGTGTCTCAGCATTATCTCAGAACCCTAGCTGCATAATATGTCAAGTGTTTATCTCATGGCTCAACTAATTTTAATGGCCTTCCTATATAAAATTTAGTTTTTAGATTATGCAATTTGTTTTTTTTAAATATTTATTTATTTATTTTGAGAGAGAGAGTGCAAGCGTGTACAATCTGGAGAAGGGGCAGAGGGGGAGAGAGAGAGAGAGAATCTCAAGCAGACTCCCCACTGAGCAGGGATCCCAATGCAGGGCTTGATCCCAAGATCCTGAGATCATGACCTGAGCCGAAACCAAGAGTCAGATGCTCAACGGACTGAGCCACGTAGGCACCCCTGTAATTTGGGGGGGGGGCTTAAGTGCAATACTGCTTTTGGAAATTCTCCCTATAGAGAATATAGGATTTCTAGAGGCATCTTGAACAACTTAGGAAAAGATATCATGGATCTGCTCTGGTTGCTTGGGACAAAACTGCAGAAATCACTTATACTAGTACGAGTCTAAAGCATTTCTTAGTACTAAAACTCTGTAAATAGGCAAGGAACCACAGATTTGCTAAGTACATGAGATTATCTCAATGAGGCATGCAGATGTTAGATATAAATGAATATACAGGGATAACCAATAGTTTAAATAAACAATTGAATACATTTAATCCGTGGTTTTAAGCTGGTAATATACGACGACACATTATACTACTTCTCAGAATACTTTGAGAAAAGCTATTATGCCAAGCAAAAGAATTTAAAAACCTGTATAAAGCTGGCATTTGCATTGAGTCCACATGCCAGAATGCAATCGAACAAATCTGCTGATCTAAATAAATGCTCCTCGTTGAATTATACAGCCTCTTTCTTTTTGCCAATGTGCTTGCCAATTTTGATTGATTACTTGAGACAGTCATTTTCATCTCTAGCTTTTGAGGTTTTCCAAGAACTTGTTCACTCTACATTTCAGGTGTCATCGGGCTAGAGGAGTTTATTTGAGATTGAAAAGACCCAGAAAGATATGTTTCTTTTTTGCTACAATGTGGAACTCTTCAGGTGAGAATCCAGTGGCATTTCACCTGCAGCAAAGAGTGATTTCTGACTCAAGAAAGGTCGGTGGAATGTGCTAGACTGTTCTCCCAAGAGAATGAAACCCTGTAATTACTCATTATACTGGTTGTGTGACTGTCATTTATGGTAACACAGTCTTGAAAATAAACACACACATACACAAATTCACACCTTTTTGTGAATTGACTTTCTTCCACTGGGGCTCCAGTCTTTCGTGCCAGTCTCCTTGCTTTGGGAAACACTAAAAAATTAACAAGGGACTTCCTCTTTAAAATGACTAAAGCATGTTCCCACCTTCTTCTCCTCTTGAAAATCAACCAAAAACCAACAAGGAAAATAAAAATTAGAAACACAAATCCCATCTTTGATAAAGTCAGGAGACTTCTGAAACCCCAAGCCCAAACCCTACTCTTTCCCTGACAAAGAAACTGGCTTACCACCTGATCCCATGATGGTGAGGCCCAACAGTCCACAACTCCTCTTCCCAGTCCTTCCCCACTCCAGCACACACGCACTCACATACCACATACACACCCCCCCACACATACCCTCACACACACCACACTCACATATTCACACATACACACACCCCACACCCCACACCACAACACTCACTCCATACATGCTCACACAAATACACCACACGCTCACACACATAAACACATACCACACACACTTACCCACAAAAACACACACTTAGCCTCCAATCAGCTTTTTGTGTTCCCCTCTTAAATACAAGAATTAAGGACTGCTAGGCATTTGAGAAAAAGTTTCAATAAATAAGAGGCTAAAACTAACCAAGAGAAAAAAAGAATTTAGAGGAAAACGAGTCAGTATTAATATGAGCTAATATTAATATCCTGAGAGAGATAAGAAAAGATATTGCATCCACAAAACAATAAGAGAAATTTATTTATTTTAAAAAGGTATCATCACACAACAAGAAAGATCTCATCTCTTGGAAATTAAAAATACATAGCCAAAGAGATTTTTTTAAGCCATTGAAAGGATTGAAAAATAAAGTTGAAGAAATCCTCTGAAGTAAAATAGGTAGAAATGCAAAAGAAGAAGGGTAAAAATGTTGATTATCTGAGAAGTCCAATACCTGACTAATAGAAATTCTACAGAGAAAAAAATGAGAAAGAAATGATCAGAGAAAGAATATAAGGAAATTCCTCAAACGAACCACACAAGTCCCCAGAATGAAAAGACTCATTAATTACCCAGCACAATGCATGATGAGAAGACCCAGAACAAGACATATTACAATGAAATTTCAAAGCATCAGGTAAAAAAGATCATAAAAACTTCTGGAGAGACAAAGGGGGCCAGATGCTAAGGATTCAGATGTCATATCAAAATGGTATAGACTATTCTTTTTATTTTCTTAATGGTGTCTCTTGAAGCACAAGAGTTTTAAATTTTGATATAGGCCAATTACTTTTTTTCATTGCTTGTGCTTTTGGTGTCATATCTAAGAAACCACTGCTTAATCCAAGACACAAAGATTTACTCTTATATTTTCTTATAAGAGTTTCATAGTTGTAGCCCTTACATTTGGGTCTATGAGCCATTTTGACTTAACTTTTTGTATATGGTGTGAGGTAGGGGTCTACCTTCATTCTTTTCATGTGCATATCCATTTGTTCCGTCACTGTTTCAGTCAGTGCATGCAACTCTTGATCTTGGAGTCGTGAGTTCAAGACACACGTTGGGCAAGAGTCTATAAGAAAGAAAGATAGAAAGATAGAAAGAAAAGAAAGAAAGAAAGAAAGAAGGAAAGAAAGAAAGAAAGAAAGAAAGAAAGAAAGAAAGAAAGAAAGAAAAAGAAAGGAAGAAAAACAGTTCACAGAATGGGAGAAAATACTTGCAAATAATGTATCTGATAAGGGACTTTTATCCACAATATAAAAAGAACTCTTACAACTCATTCAACTCATCATCATAATAAAAAAAAAAGTAACTCAGTTTAAAAATGGGCAAACAATATGAATAGATATTTCTCCAAAAAAGGTATACCAGTGGACAATAAGCACATGAAAAGATGTTTAACATCCTCAGTCATTAGGGAAATGCAAATCAAAACCACAATGAGATCCACTAGAATTTCTAAAATTAAAAAAAACAGGCAAGTATTGGCAAGGATGTGGAGAAATTGGGACCTTCATACATTGCTAGTGGGAATATAGAATGGTGCGGCCACCTTGGAAAACAGTTTGGCAATTCCTCAAAAAGTTAAAAATAGAGTTACACTATGTTCCACTCTTAGGTATATATCCAAAAGAATTGAAACCCTGTTCACACAGAAAGTTGTTCATGAATGTTCAAAATTATTTATAATAGCCCCAAAGTAGAAACAATGCAAATGTCTATCAACGGATGAATATACAGAATTATGCAGGGCAAAGCTCTCTTGTTTGAGTCAAGAAGACATGGGCAACCAGGAGCAACTTCTCTGAGCTCTGACTGGCTCCTGTGTAAATATGAGGTAGCCTATTATTATTCTAAGAGCTATGTATTGTATACCTTGTTGGGTTGTTTTGAGGATTAAATAAGATAGAGTGTAAGATAATGATAGCCACATAAGAACCAATCAATAAATATCAGTTTCCTTCTTCTGACTTTTTTTTTTTAAGGTTATATTTATTTATTTGTCAGAGAGAGAGAACACAAGCAGGGGGAGCGGCAGGCAGAGGGAGAAGTGGGCTTCCTGCCAAGCAAGGAGCCCCACATGGGGGTCAATCCCAGGACTCTGGGATCATGATATGAGTCAAAGGCAGATGCTTGACTGAGCCACCCAGACAGCCCTCCTTCTTCTGACTTTTTGACAGGGCACCTCAACACCTTTATTTCCTTAACTCTAAAAGAACCTAAAACATCCTCCATGGTATGTTTTTGCATTATTGCAAGCTTTTTCTTCTCACTTTGAGGGATGTTTGATCATCTATCCCCACAAGTTATCTCTTCTACAATTATCTAGATCACCTTCCTTCCACCCTTCCCTCCCTTTCTGTATTGCAAAAACACAGAAAGGAAGAGTAATAATGTAACCAGTTCCTTGGTACTGCCTACAAAAATCTCAGTATTTTCCCATATTTACCTCAGATACGTCTTTTTTCAAAGTCCTACGATAGAGTTGAAGCCCTTTTTTTTGAAATTGAGATATATTATTTCCAGCCATGGTTTTAAGCTTTTATGACATTTTCACATAGGTGCCTATGATATATGACATCATTTTGCAAATTTCTAAAGTTAAAGAAAACATACCATGCTCTTTGCAACATTCTAGGACTTGTTTTTTTTCCACCTGGCATTGTTCTTGAGATTTATCCCAGGCTGATTCATTTTGGTTTCCATATAAAATTCCATTGTGTGAATATACAGCAACATACTTGCCGATGCTCCTGTGATGGACATTTAGGTTGTGTCCATGTTTTTACTGTTACCAACAATCATGCGACGAACATTTTCAAACAGCTCTCCTGATCAGTGTGCTCCAGAATTTCTCTGGAGTAGCAGTTCTCAAACATCTTTGTCTCACAACTCCTTCACCGTCTTGAAGTTTTTGTTTATGTGTATTAGAGCTACTGGTGTTTGTCGTGAGAGATTGAAACTGAGAAAACTTAAAAATATTTATTAATTCACACATTTAAACATAGCAATAATAGGGACCCCTGTGTGGCTCAGTCAGTTAAGCATCTGCCTTCAGCTCAGGTCATGATTCCCGGGTCCTGGGATCAAGCCCTACATTGGGCCCCTTACTCAACGGGGAGAGTGAGACCTAAAGAAGTGTCCAAATATGACAAAGACATGTTGAAAGGACATAGGAGCCAACTTGGAGAAGCTCCCACTCACCAAGAGTAGGGAAATGTCCAGCATCAAGATCAATGATGATGATAATGGATTATAACCCATTGAGTAAAATAAGAAGCCATTAGTCCACACAGATTAAATAGCATAGAGGAAATGAAGGGAAAGCTTCCTAATGTGACTAATACAGGTAGAGAGAACGGTGGTCTTTGAAAATTACTATTGTGCCACCGTCATACAAATAATCAATTTGGCAAGACTCGTCAATGAAACCAGCTGTGGAACCTCATGAAAAATTTGAGAAACCCTCAGAGAACACTTACCATGAGCTGGGCAATTTGTGCTGCATCATCTCAGCTCAGTGAGGTGGCTCCAGTTGTGGTTATCCCCATTTTACAGATGGGGAAGCTGAAATTTACCAGAGACAGGACTGAAATCCAGCCAGAGCTGTCCCTGCTCGCCCAGGGCCCACAGCCTCCTGCTGGGCTGGCAGGGGGCCCCAAAGTGCCTGCAGCCGCAGGGCACCCTGGTCTTTGGTCTCCTGAGCTCGGGTGGGAAGAGGTGGGAGGGTGAGGGTCCAATCTGTGGGGAAGACACAGGGTGGTTCGGAGGCCCCATCGTGGCAGCGGCAGTCAGGGTGACAACTGTCTGGACAGGTCCCTATTTAGTTGTCCCTATGCCACACCCTGGTCCTCTAATTCAGGCTCCAGTCTCTTGCTTTGCCTTTAAAAACAGAGACTCTTAACCATAGGAAACAACCTGAGAGTTGCTGGAGGGGAGGGGGTAACCAGGTGATGGGCATTAAGGAGGACACGTGATTAATGAGCACTGGGTGTTGTATGCAAATGATGAATCACTAAACTCTACCTCTGAAACTAATGATGTACTATATGTTGGCTAATTGAATTTAAATTTTAAAAATTAAAATTAAAAATTAAAGCAGGGTTAGGGAAGATGTGGCCTGAATTAACCAGATATTCATCTCATCTTTCTATTCATCAAGGCCCATGTAAACATGGACTTGAACTACCCCCGTCAGCAGAAATCTTGTGTATCTTTTTTCCGGAAGTGGCCACGAAGCCCAGGGTTGTCTTGTATTATCTGTTTACATCAGGGCCTATGTACACCGGCCTCCGATTCAGCTGTTCCATGTTATCTCTGCATACGTTTTATAAATAGCTGCAGACAGCACAGGAAGAGAAGAAAATTTCCATCGCATCACTTCAACGGTTAAATGTAAACATCGAAAATGTACCACACTTTTTAGAATCCTGTTTTGAGAATGCTTATTATTGGTTTTTTTTTTAATTTTAAGTACATTAGAAAAATAGCAGGCATGCAGGGCCTCTGTCTCTCTTCGGAGAGTCACGATTTATCTGTTTCCTGCTTTAGAGTGTAAATTCTTCCATTGTGTGAGAGCACATGATGGTCAATGGAGTTTGTTGGATAAAGATCTGATGCTATCAATTTTTCAATCAACAGATCTCCAATTTTAGAAGCTCCGGAAAAAATAAGGAGAAGAACTCTTAGAGAAATACAGCAAATGGAAATTATAGGACTAAATAGTCAAGATGACCAGCTGACTTTGGGCCAATTTGATTACTTTTGCTGAAATGTCCTTTTTTCCCCTGGTTTTCAAATCATCTTTCTTTTTATTTATTCTTTTTCGTGCTGCTTTACTTACCTGGATTTTTTAAGTACATTTTTTAAAGTTTATTCTTATTATTTTTTAATTTAAGTAATCTCTGCATACAACATCAGGCTTGAACGAACAACCCTGAGATCAAGAGTCACAGGCTTGGGGCACCTGGGTGGCTCAGTCTGTTAAGTGTCTGCCTTTGGCTCAGGTCATGATCCCGGGGTCCTGGGATCAAGCCCCACATCGGGCTCCCTGCTCATCGGGGAGCCTGCTTCTCCCTCTCCTTCTGCTCTCCACCCCCCCCCCCCAGCTCATGCTCATTTTCTATCTCTCAAATAAATAAATAAATAAAATCTTAAAAAAAAAAAATTGCAGCCTCTTCCAATTGAGCCAGCCAGGTGCCCCTATCTGAATTTAAAGGACATTTTTAGTTAGAGATTGTTTATTGAAATGGTATTATAAGTAGTTGCATATCAAAAAAATATATTAAGTTGTTTATAATATGCTTCTTCTTCTTAATGGGTAGTTTCATGTTTTTCTGTTGGAATAAAAATTAAAGGAGTATCACCTCTTACGACAAAACAATTCATCCCAGTAATTAAAAGGAAAGGGTGGAGCACCCACAGCGTGATCATACCCTTGGAGTTCAACGTCACCGAGAAGTGCTATGGATCCCTTTGACGCCGTAGAGTGCCAACGTGTCTGACAGACACACTTGGTGTGGCAGGAAGAAGTTTAGACAAATCCATAAAGCCTCGGGCTTCTAATTTAAAATATATTTGATATAAACTCTCCCCTTCCCAACTCCTCCCAAATTCTGATATTTTGTCTGGTGCTAAGGAGAACTTAAACCAAATTAGATGTGTTTTCACTCTTTTCCCTAAGCTTGGAACAGACAAGCTTCATGTTAACTAATCTCTACAATAGTCTCTTTGTAATAAATTATTGCTTTTATTTATTATCACTTTATTACTAGACAAGGAATTTATTTAATCAGAAAGTAGGTTAGAGACCCAAAAAGCATCTTTAAAAGGAAAAATTTAGAAACATTTTTTGAGGATCTGTTATATACCAGGTCTGTCTTTACAAAAATTGTGTAAGGTAAGATTCCCATTTTACAGATGAGGAAGATGAATTTACAGATGAGGAAACTTTGCAGAACATCACAGTGAATAAACAGCAGAACTGATACTTAAACCCAAATCATTCTGCGTTTCACACGACACTGCCCTTCAGAACTTTCTCCACTCCTTTCCTCTCCAAGTGCCTTCCCAGATGGTAACACGTTGCCAGAGAGGGCCTCCCTGACTCCCCAGAGGCCCAGAGAAGAGCACTAGATGACGTTGTGCATCGGTGTTTTTAGAAGCAGAGTATGGGAACTGTATGTGAATTTTTATTTTTTTCCCCCCAAATTCTCACAGGCTAGAGGCTAACTGGCTTCAGGTTCTGGTTTGCTTTCTGATAACGCAGTGAGCTTAGTTGGGTGGATTCTTTCTGCAGGTAAGGCCAGCCATTGGTGAGGTAAATTCAATTCAGGGGGCTGATAGCATTCCATGTGCCACAAATCTAGACCATGTCTTCATCTCCTTCAGTCTGGGCCCTGCGTCTGTTTCTCAGCTGAATTCAAATTCTACAGTGGAAGAAAGCCATGTTATGTATCTATCCCCTCCTTCTCTCTAAAACCCCACCAGGTGTGGATCTTGCTGGTTCCATAAAATGCCTGCAACTGACAGCCTTTGGCTCTGGAATGTTCTCACCCTGTGTCAACTCAGTTCTCTCATGCTCTTCTGTCCTGTGACAGTCTGCATCCCCTGTAACCTGGGCTCTGGGTTTGGCTCCCCAGGACCCGTTTGTGTCCCAGCTGTCGGCCGTGAGATCTGAGGCCCAGGGTCCCGTTGTGTATCTCATCAATACCCAGCATATTGAATGTGCTTGATTAACGCAGTTTAGTGAATGAATATAAGGGTTCTATTTCATTCCCTTGGGCAAAAGAATAATTTTCTATTGGGGTATAAGTTTGGGGAAATGGCCTAGCATCAGTAGTGAATCAGAAAATGTCTGTTTCCGCTTCTCCTTCACAACACAAACAAGCAAAAGATGTGGTTTCTGACCCCAAAGATCTTACAGTTTATTCACAGACATACCAAAAGTGTTTAAATTAATAATGATTCAGGAGACTATATGACAAAGAGCAAATCAATTGCACCAATAAGAGGTCCTATAGATAATCAAAAGAAGAGGAGTCTCTGTTGCAAAGGGAGCTTTGAAATAAGTGGGCTTTGAGGAATGGCTGGGATTTAAAGAGAAAGTGAAATGGAGATGATATTTAAATGGGCAGAAGTGTGGTCGGAGAATAAACACAACCTTCTTCAGAATACGGAGTATGGGGGTGCCTGGGTGGCTCAGTCGGTTGGATGTCTGACTCTTGAGTTTGGCTTGGTCATGAGCTCAGAGTCCTGAAATCGAGCCCCATGTGGGGTTCCATGTTCAGTGCCAAGCTGGCTTGGGATTCTCACTCTCCCTCTCTGTCTGCCCCTGCCCCTGCTCTTAGGCTGGCTCACTTGTGTTCAGTCTCTGTCTCTGTCTGTCTCACAAATAAATAATTTTTTTTTTTTAAAGAATACAAGGTATGCTAGGTTGTTTGGAGAAAACATTTTAATTAAGAAACAGTAAGAAATACGATTGAAATGTAACAGAAGGCTAAACTATATAGAGCTTAAAAGCAGTTCTTACGAGTTTGGATTTTGTTTTGCAAGAAATAAGCAGGTATATTAGTTAGGATCACTGTATTAGGTAGGAAACTTAGGACTAGTTGAACACCATAAACTCAAACTAGTTTAAAAGGGAAAAGGAATTTTTTAGAGCATTCGGGATATCTTGTGCATGGCCATCACCTTGTAGATAATTGTTACACGGAATTGAAGTTTTAGAATAATGCTCCTTTAAGATGGATGGGAAAATAAAGAGAAAAACAATAGCTATAAGACGAAGAAAAAGAGGGGGCTTAGAAGAATATCTATTGGATGGCCCCGAGCTCAATAAAAGAAAAGTTGAGGTCATTCTAATTCAATAATGTTTTGCCCCACTCCTCATCCCTCGGGGCCCCTTGAACATTCCCAAAAGGCGTGTCTGTGAGGGAGAAAAGAACTGGATCTTCCCGGCTGTTTTCTCTCTGCCCCTCTGCAACCAGAGGCCGAGAGAGCGTCCTGTCGAAGGAAAACACTTCGATAGGAGGATATTTTTCCTTTTCCTCTCCCCTTGGTACTATCAGCAGGCACAATACTTTCATCACGTCTCATTCTGCGCAAAACAGGACAAAGTCAGGTAACGTTAGTCCTTTAAACAACAACAACAACGACAGGGGAAAGAAAACGGTCATAATTTTAGAGTGCATTTTCCTTAATTGTGCGTCTCGATCTTATTTTATTTTGAAAATTAATTTGAAGGCAAACTCCCGTTGGCATGTTAACATTAGAATAAGCAGCTGTGAAAGCATGAATTGTTTAAAAAGCTGTGAGTCTCGGTCAGACAAGACCAACAGAACTTCATTTGTTCAAAGAAGATAAAAAAAAAACAAATTCAAAGGCGCGTTGAGATCAGAGAGGAAAGCAGCCTGGGAAATGTGAATGAGCAAATTTTCTCATATCCTTTTAAAAAAACAGTTACTAAGTTAGGTGACGTTTTAGGAAGACAAACTTAATATGATATTAAACTGCAATTACTATTATTCCAATTTTATTTACATTTTTCCAATTTTATGTTGAATACTTTCCTGTACAATTATAAATTTACATTGTTATAAATAAGGTATGCCTAACATGTTGGGTTCTTTTAAAAACTGCTTGGCTTTATAAACATGTCCGGGTATTGACTTAGTTGGCACACTAGTCATTTGAATATTGCCTACAGCGTTCTATCTCCCTGCCTCCTTGGGAGCTGAAGAGCGAGTTAGAGGAATTTAACAGTGTTACAAGGCTTTTCTTTAACTATAAACTGACTTGGTACGTGATGGAAGAACAGCAAAGTGGAACATTACAAGGCAGAGCAAGGAAAGTCCTTACGTGAAGGGTTTTGTCAGAATTGCTTTCAGGAGTAAGGTCTTTTTAATAACTTCTGCATGTGAATTTTTCTTTACCATAAAAAAACACACTGGGTCAGATAATAATTCATTTCAGACTGCTGGAAGAACAGACTGAAGGGATCTGTGTGCCTCAGTTATTGTCTATCAGCTCTGCATTCACCTTTAATACTTCGTTTTATGGTCCCAGAACGGGGACTCTGAAAACTACATTTCCTTTTTGCCAATGGCTGTGTTTGGCTCTGCCAACAGGAGTACTCAGGGGAGTCTATGAGACTGGAGGGGAGAAGGGATTTGTTTCTTCCTACTTGTTTCCTGGGTGACTTCTGTCTACTGTGTGTGACTCCCTGTCTACTTCCTGGGTGACTTCTGTCTACTGTGTGTGACTCCGTGTCTACTTCCTGGGTGACTTCTGTCTACTGTGTGTGACTCCGTGTCTACTTCCTGGGTGACTTCTGTCTACTGTGTGTGACTCCGTGTCTACTTCCTGGGTGACTTCTGTCTACTGTGTGTGACTCCGTGTCTACTTCCTGGGTGACTTCTGTCTACTGTGTGTGACTCCGTGTCTACTTCCTGGGTGACTTCTGTCCACTGTGTGTGACTTCCTGTCTACCTCCTGGGTGACTTCTGTCCACTGTGTGTGACTTCCTGCCTGCTTGCTGTTCCTATGACTGTTACCTCACAACACTTCTCACCCTTGGGACAGCAGTTCCTTCCTAAAGAATTTAAATCCAGTTTTGCAATCTTTCTAACACTTGCAGAAGCAGCTCCGTGGCCTCCCCCCACCCTCCATGCCAACCTCAAAGTCTCCAGCACCAGCTGAGCAGCGTTCCTCCTTGGAGGACTGGCTTTCCACTTGCCATTTTTTAGCTTCATTTTTTTTTCTTTTTACCTGCCTTCTGTTTAAATGATAACATTTTAAAATATCTTTTCAGAAATGAACAGAGGCTGGAGGGAGGGGGAATCAGGGAGGTGCTGGTCAAAGGGTATATAGTTTCATTTTTTAAAAAATTGAGTCCAACTATTCCATAAATCTCACTTTGTGTTATGGGCTGAACTGTGTCCCTCCAAAATTCATATGTTGAAGTCCTAACTCCCAGTACCTCGGAATGTGACTATATTTGGAGTTAGGGTCTTTAAAGAGGTAATTAGTTTAAATGAGGTTATTAGGATTGGCCCCAATCAATATGACTTGTGTCCTTATAAGAAGAGGAAACTGGGCCGCAGACGTGACAGAGGGAAGACCAAGTGGGGACACAGGGAGAAAACAGCCATCTACAAACCAAGGAGACAGGACTCTCAGAAGAAACTCACCCTCCTGATGCCTTGATCTCAGACTGCTAGCCTCCAGAATTGTGAGGCAATAATGTCTGCTGTTCCAGCGGCCCAGTCTGTGGTATTTTGTTAGGGACACCCTAGCTAACTAATATACTAGGTAGTAACAGATATGTATTTTGATATATCATTAAATTTGATTTAGATCCATCGAACTAGATGAACTTGAGCATCTAAAAATTATTTTAATTTTGAAAATGAGTATGTACAACTTCTGACCTTTCTTGGGGTCCACAGAGGAAGAGACACAGGAGTACACAGTAAATACCCCTATCCAGAAAAGAGTGGGATGGTGTTGGAGAAAAGGGTCTTCAGCCACGCCGTGGTCCTTGTTTTGGGCCAGAAAATTCCCTAGGCCTCTGTTTATGGAGCTGCTTTTCCCTGGCAGTGGAGGAGCTTCTTGATTGAGTTTTGGCCACTGGAAAGACGTGCTTTTTCTGGTTTACTTAAGCACCATGTCTGAGAGGAGCTCTTGAACGTACAGAACTACCCTTTGGCTGGGAAAGTGTGAGTCAGTGAGTGTGTGAGTGCGTGCGCTCGCACACGTGCCGTATTCCTAGCACACCTCTTCCACTTACTATCTTCGTTCTCTGTGGCTGGGTCTGGGAATGGCTGAAGACGCTGAGATTCTCTGTTCAGACAGGCACGGATCTCGTTCACTGGGATCGGAGCAAACTCCTGGGAAGCCAGTGGGATGTGTCGGTTTCACCTGGGGGACACCGTGACGCAGGCAAAGCCAGCAATTTCATCTCACTCATCTCAGATCCCCACTGCTCGCAAGCCTGATGGGCTGTATAGTGTGGCGGCTGATACAGGCGCTCGAGTCACACTGACCTGCTTTGGAATCTTGGCTCTTCCTAATTATGGCTCTTGCACACGTCTTAGCTCTCTGACTCTGCTTCCCCAGCTATACGCGGTAATAATAAGAGTGCTTACGTGAAGTCATCTGTGAATAGAGCACATAAAACTCAAAGGCATGGCAGATACAAAACACTGGACAGATACGATTTATGGCGGTTATTGTGATGTTTATTAAAGCCGTGTGTCCCTGGCTCTGCTTACTTCACAACAGTCTTGGCATGGGGGTGAATGAGCAACGTCCCCCTTCCCTGAACACTGCTGGCCAAGCACACAGACGGGGAACACAGGCTACGGGAGTTCAGGACTTCGCTTTTGTACATGGCCTCACGCTGCATCCCAGTTCCAGCTGGAAAAAACTATGGGGGCTTTGGGAGAATCAGAGATCCAAACTTCACCCCTTTGCACAGAGAGCTCCAGTCCGTCTGTCAGAAGGCCCAGTCCTGTCTAATCCCAGCATTGTCTTAGGACCACAGGACATCAGCTGACACAATTCTAAAAGGTACCAAATTCCTTTCTCGGTCTGGCCCTCCGCCGTCTCAGAGCGATGGCCCCGCTTTCCTCTGTCCCTTTTATAAAAACACCTCTCGATATCCGTAAATAAACTGCCTTTTCATCTCAGGAATATCTCCTTTAATAATTTCTTAATTGCAGTGTCTGATTTCTTTGGTACCAATATTATTACTAGGTTGAATCTGATTCAATTATCTCGGCTGGTTCATTTCACTGGCACCCTTATCACATGTTCACATAATTCAGCCATAATCTGGGTTTTCTCTGCTGGCGTGCTGTCAGCCCCACTGTGTCATTGCGGCAACAGTTCTGCTCTTGACAACTCCCACTGATGTCTTAGGTTTCTCTAGAACATTTATAGTCTCTCCAAGGTACAGAGCATTCCTTCTTAACAGTCTTTCTTTTCTCTTTTATAAAAGCAGCTGGTATCAGTTCAGTCAAGGCTCCTTGAAACAATCCTGTTGCTTCTGCGGTGGTAGGTGTGTTGTCAGGGTTCATCCTCACTGTTCTGAGTACTTTTATTAAGGTTTTCTTTGATATGGATAGCTCGGTCTGATGTCACCTTTGTCTTTCTGGCAAACGTTCTATCATTTATTATAGTTCCAGGAGTGTATTTATATCACTTGTCTATCTCATTATGCTATGCTATGGCTGATCATAATTTTCTCTACTTAGGTCTAGTGAAACAAGACATATCTGGTTTCCTGATCCAGGCAGCAAAGCACTAATTTTATTATAAATCTATTCTATCTAATTTAATCTTTAACTTGGCGACATATCCTAAATATTGCACTTGCTCAATTTTCTAGTGCTGTTAGAAAAGGAATTTAAATAGGGATATTACAACATTCACAACATCAGACGGGGACACAGTTGTTACCATCGTTGGAAATTCTTTACCACAAAGAAATCTGGAAGCAAAGAGTGGGTGACAGAGGGGTGGGACCCTGAAAAGAGAACCCATGTTTTAGATGGACGGGTCTCAGGGAGTCTGCCAACACGGACATCGTGTGTTCTCCGAGGAACACGGAATTGCTCACCTTCTCTACAACGTAGAGGACATTCCTTCTGCTTAGTGCTTCTCCGTCACCATGCTGGTGTGCGAAGTAAATACCCGCGAGGCAGCATCCCCGAACAAAGAAACACCGCTCGTGAAGTTACGGCAGCTCAGGACCCACGCGAAACCTCCTCTAAGATTTTTACGACTTTAAAAACAAGCAAACAGAAAAGCCTGCGCCGGCCAGGCACCTCTCTTGCCCTACTTGAGATCACCTTACTGCAGCCACTGCTGCTCAACCCGCTTTGCTCTGGTTTGGCCAGCTTCACACGGGTGCGACTGCCCAGTCCTCGCCCGAGACCTCACAGCTCTCCTTTCCCTTCCTGCCCAGCACGTCCCGGTGGGGGAGGACTGCGACACCCTGCATTCAGGCACGCCTGACCCACAGGTGTGGGGGCTCGACACCCCACTTGACCAGGAGGCCTGAGAGTCTGTGAATAAATGCTCCCCTCTTTGAGCCCTGCCCAGGATTCTGGGGTGCGTTTCCTCAAGGCTCCCAGGATCACGATGGACTGAGAGCTGGTCCCCTCCGGTGGTAGCTGTCAGGGAAGGAAACATAATTAGAAACAAAATCTCCCTACCCAGAAATCCTCTCCACAAAGGTAGCAGAGAAAGAAAACACTTTTATTATTAAATAAGCATTAAACCAGGGGCACCTGAGTGGCTCTATTGGTTAAGTGTCTGCCTTTGGCTCAGGTGGTGATCCTGGGGTCCTGCTCAGCGAAGAGTCTGCTTCTCCCTCTCCCTCTGCCCTTCCCCCCGCTTGTGCTCTCTCTCTCTCACTCTAAAAAATACATACATAAATAAATATAAATAAATAAATAAATAAATAAATAAATAATTTTTTATAAAGCATTAAACCAGAATGTGATGCGTATCATAGGCAAGCCCCTGAGAGATGGCCAAGACAGAAAGGAATCTCACCCCCTATTACAGCCAGCAGATACAGCCCATTCCGTACGCGTTCTCAAGGTCAACAATAGCTAGTCCTCTGGGGCTGTTGGGCGACTCAGTCGGTGAAGTGTCTGCCTTCAGCTCAGGTCATGATCCCGGGGTCCTGGGATCGAGCCCCCCTCGGGCTCCCTGCTCACTGGGGAGTCTGCTTCACCCCTCTGCCTTCCCCCGCTGACCGCGTGATCTCTCCCTCTCTCTCTTAAATAAAAATACAATCTTTAAAAAACAATAGCTAGTCCTCAAGTGTGATGACTTGAGAGTACCATTTGTTACACATGGTTCATCCGAACTCTACCTGGTAACTGGGGTGACCATCTGTGTTAGTTTGTTGGCTTCATGCAGGGGAAAAACCAGCTCCCCCTGCCTCTCTGGCAGGAAGTAGTTCTGCAAGACACCCGTGAGGCTCCTCCCTTCCCACAGGAATTGGGAGGTAGGGGAACGACCTCTTTCAATGCTTGGATTTCAAGAGATGGCCCTCAAGATGTTTGCCTTTTAAAGAGATGGCTCCCAGACTCTTGAGTAAGGCATTCCTGGGTCATAAAGCTAAAAGAAAAAAGAAAAGAAAAAAAAAGGTCAGCTGACAAAATACTTGTCTAGTCCTCAAAGGAATACATGTTAAAGACATGAGAAAGTGCTTCAGTATATTCTGAGGTAAATGCTCTGAGAAGAGGGCGAGGGGAGAAATCCCTTGCCCTGTTTTCAACAGGGAGACTTAAGCCACTTAGTTTCAGCTTGTATTTGTCCTCACGTAGCCCACATAGTAATGCCTCTGTGGGACCTTCCTTCCTTTCCTCTAGACTGTCCTTCCCTGTCTCTGCTCCCCCAGTCTCTCCATGAAAACCCCCGCCCACAAAAGCTGCTTCTCAGGGGGGTTCCCAAGTAAGAGACTAAAGCATGTTATCACAGAAAGTACTCTAGAGCAAAACATCATAATCAGAGTTAAAAGGCAAAGAAATTGGGGGAAATACTTGTTACAAAATGAGGAACAAGGAATATTCCTAATATATCTTAAAAGTGTACAAATTAGGGGGGAAATCAGAGGGGGAGACGAACCGTGAGAGACTATGGACTCCGGGAAACAAACTGAGGGTTTTAGAGGGGAGGGGGGTGGGGGGATGGGCTAGCCCGGTGATGGGTAATAAGGAGGGCACGTACTGCACGGAGCACTGGGCGTTACAGGCAAAGAATGAATCATGGAACACTGCATCAAAAACTAATGATGTGCTGTATGGTGACTAACATAATAAAATTTTTAAAAAATCTTCCTGACAAAGTAAAAAAAAAAAAAGTGTACAAATTAATAAAAGTACTAACCCTCTCCCCAAAATTGCAAATTTTAAGTTAGAAGTATTTTTCCTACCCATTATTACACATTTTAAAAAGGTAATATATTTAGTCAAAGCTAAGATACATGGATTATATAAGTACCATTGTGTTATGAACCATTAAGAAAGGGAAAATGCTGCCCTATTCAACCATGACCCATTTTTTTCACTTGATGTATAATTTTATTTAGTGTAAAGTAAAATGAAGGCACCAAGCCTCGAACGTGGGCTTCCGCAACGTGAGTCTCTGATGTTTGTGAGTCAGAGTTGGAATTTGAATTTAGAGTCTCTCCTCCAGAATTTTAATTATTGCAAGGTTTACCATGGCTTGAATGGCAATTTATATTATAGTTATCACCTAAATGAGCACTAAATTAAGAAAACAGAAAACCAAGTATAAATTAAACACTCGCTACTGCAACACTTTAATGGGTTGAGTACCAGCAACAGACAAGTTTTGTCTCTGTTTTGTTTCTTAATAAGCTTATTTTAGAAGAGTTTTATATTTACAGAAAAATTGCAAAGGTAGTACAGAGAGTTCCCATATACCCCATAGCCCGGTTCCCCCATTATTAACATCACACATTAGTAATGTCCATTCGTCACAATGAGTAAGCCAATATTGATAATTATTATTAAGTAAAGTTCATACTGTATTCCTATTTTCTTAGCTTTTCCCTAACATCCTGTTCTGCTTCAGGACGTCACATTAATATTTGGGTGTCACGTCTCGGTAGGCTCCTATGAAAGTTTCTCAGACTTCCCTTGTGTCTGAAGACCTTGACGGTTTTAAGGAGAGCTGGTCAGGCATCACGTGGGAGTCATCTGATATTTTTTCCATGATTAGACCGAGGTTTTGGGTTTGGGGGAGGACGACCATAAAAGTAAAGTGCCACTTTTGTTGCATCATTGAAAGGATATCTGATAAATACGACCTCTCATGGTTGATGTTGACCTTGACCACCTGGCTGAGGTCAGTTGGTCAGGCTTCTCCACTACAAAGTTACCCTTCCCCCCCACCTCTGGGCCATACCGTCCCCCTTGGCAGGAAGTCCCTCTGTGTGGCCCACACTTCCGGAGTGGGGGGCTGTGGTCCGCCTCCTCAAGGGTGAATATCTAGGTAACCTGTTTGGAATTCTTCTGCACGAGAGGTTTGTCTCTTCTCCCCCTTTCATTCATTCAACCATTTATTTCTATCAGTATGGACTCATGGAAATTTATTTTATACTTTGGGTTGTAATCCCTAGTATTTGATGTTTTTGCCCAAACTGTTCCAGCTTTGGACATTGGATGCTCTTTCAGTGGGCTCCTGTGTCCCTTTGACATGGCCCCCATCATTGTGGGGGTGGTTTTGGTTCGGGTTTCGGTTTTAGCACGTCTTATTTTCTGGCAAGGTGCATCTACAAGACGCCCCAGTCCTTGCCAGCTGACAGAGCAAGGAAACACACGTGTGTACAGGAATCCGTGTAGATACACATACCTGTAAAGAGTTCTCCACGTAACCATCCGTATCTATATTAAGCTAAACAGGAGCTCATACTGATGACTCCAAGTCTAACCCAGTACCACGTGGATCATTCTGGCCTTCTCCCCTTGCTTATCTGGCAACTTCTGCTCCAATAGTGAGAACCCTGCCTCCCACCATGATATCTACCTACTGAAGTGTTCGATTCTAGCAAACGTATATGGCAATATCAGAGCTGTTACTCCAACCCCTATGGGAAACACGTTTATCAACTAGGGTTCGGTATTTATGAACAGGCCATTTGCCTCCTTCCTACAGACTCCACCCGTTTCCAGTGTTATATAGGTCAACACCTGTGCCTCCAGCCCTTCAGTGAGGTAATTTTGTACACTCCTAATATGATTAGATTCCTCACACTCTGCTTTCCATCCTGGGATCCCGTGACCCCCTGGACGTTTTTGCTGCGTACACGAGAGTTCACTCTCTGTGATGCAGCTCCACAGGCCTTGACAAATGCATAGTCTTATGTATCCATCACTGTGGTCTCCTACAGAGTAGTGTCAGTGCCCTAAAACAATCCCCTGTGCTTCGTCTGTCTAGCCCTCCCCCCGCTCAAACCCCTGGAAACCACTCATCTGTTTATCTTCTGCACAGTTTTGCCTTTTCCAGAACATAATATAAATGGAATCATACAGTATGTTACCATTCAGACTGGCTTCTTCCACTTCTCAGAACGCCTTCAAGATCCATCCATGTCTTCGTATGGCCGGACAGCCCATTCCTCCCCATCATTGAAGAGTGTCCCGTTGTCCTGATGTACCCCCGTCTGTAAATCCATTTACTCTTTGAAGGACATTGGTTGCTTCCAGCCTGGAATAAAGCTGCTGCGAACATTCACGTGCATGTCTGTGTGGATGTATGTTTTTAAATCAGTTGGGTAAATATGTTTAAGCTTTGTAAGAAACTATAAACCGTCTTCCAAAGTAGCTGCACCATTCTGCATGTATACTTCAGTAAAGTTCACTCTATTTAAGCCAAACCGGATTTTATTACAGGATAGTAGAAAACTCAGAGAATTCACCTCTGGGAGTGCCAAATTCTGGGGTCTGTGGCTCACTGCTTCGAACGATGTCTCCTTGTGCCACCAAAGCCTCCCTATTGAAACGTGGTGGCCAAGACTGCTCGGCATGGGGGCTGCACACAGATGCTCTTCGACTGCAGCCCTTGAAATCCATATGTTGCCTCCACCACCCTTGCCAGACCATCAACACCCCCGAGTGTGGCAACCTCACGGCATCTCTGGCCTACCAGGTCTAAGTGTCCCTGGTTGAATCCGAACCTATGCCCCCAGCTGCAGCCACAGCCCAAAGGAGTCTGTGAAACGGAGACTTTTGGCTTCTGCCTTGCCAAGGGGGGGCCCAGAAAGCGGGAAATTACCAAATTATCCAGTTGCAAGGATGGTGTCCAAAGATGTTCCATGGCTAAACTTGACACCTGTTCACTATAGTAAGTCACTGCAGTGCGTAGTGGCAAAGACAGCGAGAAACAGCCTAAGTGTCCAATAAAAAAGCAATGATCAATAAAATACAAACCAGTCACGAGATGAAACATTATGCAACCATTAAAAACTCCATTTTTCAGGAATTTCTAATGATCTCAGAATTTGTATATTCATGCTACGATGTTACAAGAAAAAAAGTTGGATGTAATTCTGTTTCTACAGATAATCCCAGTTTCCAAAATAAAATTCTACCTGTGCATAGAATAAAGCTGGAAGAACTTAACGCAAAATATTACAGCGGCTTCTTCTGAGTTGATTTTACTTTTCTTCTTCATCATTTTTTAATTTTCAAGTTTTCTATAAAGCATAACTTTTTTCTTTAAAAAACTATAATGTATAATGTGTTCTTTAGAACAACATCAGTATAAAGTATTCTCCTCCCGTTGCCAAAAAGGGTTTCACGCTCTAGTCCAAAAAAAGTGCCATCTCCCGTTGAAATATAATCTACTTGGAGGTTCCTATAGGCCTAAACACAAAATCAGTTATAACCGATTTTTTTTTAGGGAAGAAGCTGTTTTTGCATGCTTATATAATATATAATATATATATATATATTATATAATTGATTTGAATTTCTCCATGGCATAAAGTCTGACTCAAGTTCTCGCTTGCTAGTTCTAAGACAGCGGTATAAGCTAAGCTGCTGTAACAAAAACTTCCTAAAACACTGTGGCTTTGAAGAATTAAATTTTTTTCTTCTTCCTGTAACAGTTCAGAGGTGAGCAGTCCGGGATGAGTAAGATGGCTCTGCACCGTGGGGTCATTCTGTGAACCGAGTTCATTTCTCTGCCGTCTCCACCTCCCGCCAGAGCACCATGTGCCTCGCCCAGTGGAAGCTGACTCACCTCCATCCATTTCCACGTTCCCACCCCCACAAAGGAGGAGAGAGAAACCCAGGTCACACTGCCTCGTCTCTAAGGGGATGACCCGGGGTGCTCACATCTAGCAGCAGGGAGTCTGGGAACTGGAGTATCTACTTGGATGGCTCTGCGCCCTGCTAACATGCTGAGAGGTTCGGTCCCTAAATGAGAGAAAGGGAGGATGGGTGTTCAGCTACACAGAGGCTGTGGGAAGAGCTAAGTCAAAGTCCTTAGTGTTCAGTCCTTCCGGAACTACGAGCCACTGTCCCACCCAAGTGCCCCTTTAACATGTTCCTGCTTCTCCCCTGCCCTTCCCAGTCTCAGAGAATCGGACCTCGCTTGCAGAGACCACTCCCTTTCTTAATTCCTCAAATCCCAGATTCGGAGTCCTTCTCTTTCTTGAACAATACAGCTAATTCCCTGTAGGGCATAGACTTTCCAAATACAAAAGTCTGGGATGACTGGTCTCCAGGGTATCCTACTCAGGCCCAGAATCTTCTATTCTTTCAAACATCAAAACAAACAAGTGGCTTTCCCTCTGAGGGAGAGGAGAGCTCAGGCTTCTAGAGGATGGGAGAAATGTTCTGCTATAATTTCTTCCAGATGGGTCTACAGCAACAAAAACAAATTGTATAATACTGTATATTAACTATACTGGAATTTTTTTAAAATAATAAAAAACCCAATTTAAATGGGGCAAATCAATAGATCTCCATCCTACATTAAATTATAAATAAATCTCTTCACTACACATGGGTTATGGACTGAATTATGTCTCCCTAAAATTCATAGGAAGAGGTCTTAATCCCTAATACCTCACCATCTGACCTTACTAGAACATAACATCTTTAAACAGCTCATTATGTTCAAATGAGGTCATTAGGGTGGTCCTAATCCAATACGACTAGTGTCTTTCCAAGAAGAGGAGATTAGGACACACACACAGAAGAGCGTGTGAAGGGGGAGAGGCCGAACTCAAAGACAGCGGGCACCCCCCACAAAAAAAAGGGCAAATAAATTTGGGCATCTCTGTATTCTATATCCCGCTTTTGGAAAGCCCGAAGGCCGATTAACATCTTAAAGGATCTTAAAAAAGTGCTACAGGAAAAAAACTCTTGGTTTGACTCTACATTTCCTAAGCGTTCAGGACTGCAGGACCCTTTCCCCAAGCGTCCACGTTTATAAACTTCCTCGGGAGCTAATACCTCCCCGACTGGCTTGAGCGATGCTGCGCTGCCCCTTTGCAGGGCTGGAGAAACATCCTGACACTCGTGAAAACAGCGAGGGAGACTTCATACGGGACCGTGGCAAGAGAGGTCGACTGTTCCAACAGGGTAGGGGATGGGGCTCAACTCAGAAGGCAGTGAGGACAGGTGGGGGTGAGGGTCGAGGCACAGAATGAGGGGCCCGTGGGTGGACCCTTACTAAGAAGAGACACCGGGACATGGGGAGGTTCTCGCTCACCCGGCCCGACGGGATCGTCACTGAAGGTGGCGGGGGGGGGGGGGGGGGCTCAGATACTGAGAGGAGGGGCTGAGGAACGTGACTGAGGACGGGCAGGTATCAAGAGTGGGGGGGCTTCTTGCTAAACCTGGGCTGAGTGGGCCAAGGGCAAGGCTCAGCTGTCGCTGTGTCCGTCTGTCACCGCAGCAAGGAGCTGCCGGGAAACCTTTATTACTTAATCTTTTCATTCCTCGGTAAATAATTTCAAAATCGTCTCACTTTCCGAGAGGGAAGAAAGATGGGAATCTGACAGTAGGATTTCAGCCGTGTTGGTTTCAGCCCAGTTATTATACACGATGTGCAGGGAAATCAGAAAACCTGCATGAAGTGGGGCTTGGCCTGCGTCCCTGCTCTCGGACCTGACCCTGCCGGGCACCTGTCCCGCCCAGAAGCCCCCCAGGCCGTTTCCAGCCACGCAGGCAAGTTCCACGACAGAGGAGCCCCCGGCCGACTGTGGCCAAGAAAATTCCGAAGACTATTTCCATTCCCCGTGCTGCCTGCCACATCTGCTCCCTCCTCTGTCTGTCACCTCCTTTTAGTCACAGCAGCCGTAGGACATTTCTGTGGTAAGGTGGCAGCACCCTGTTTCACTGGAACATGGATTTGTGTGAAGTGAGAATGCTGTGTTCACGAAAAATGTGGCAAAAACAGTGGTGGTGTGTTTTCCCCCCAAATCTTCACCATTTATCAGAGAGCTATTTATGACAAAGGTTTAATTAACCGGAATAAGATTGGATTCTATAAACACTTCCTTTGTGCCTGTACTTACCCTTAGGACTAAAACGAAACTCTAAGAAAATTAAATAGTGATAAAAGTGGAATGAACATTAAGAAGCACTGGGTTCCGTGATTCCCCATCCTGAGTTAGAATCACCTGGAATCTCAAACACCTGCCTACACATGCCAGGGTCCAAGCCTCTGAGATTCACTTGATCTCCGGACAGACAGGGAGAAAGAGGGATACTCTGTGCTTTTAAAAGAAAACACATTGGGGCGCCTGGGTGGCTCAGTCAGTTAAGCATCCAACTCTTGGTTTCGGCTCGGGTCATGATCTCAGGGTCCTGGGATCCAGCCCTGCATCAGGCTCAGCGCTCAGTGTGGCATCTGCTTGAGATCCTCTCTCCCTCTCCCTCTGCTCCTCCTGCTCATGCTTTCTCTCTCTCTCTCACTCTCTCTAAAATAAATAAATCTTAAAAAAAAAAAAAGTTTAAAATCTTCCCAGGTCACTTTGAAGTCCAGCTAAGGTTGAAACCATTGATCTGTTTCAGCTTCCTCACTTTACGGATGAGAAATCTCAGACCCAGAGAAGGGGAGTCACTTGTAGAAGGTCACACAGCAAATTAGTGGCAACGTCAAAAATAAAAACTGGTGTTATACAGTGCTGCAGATTGTAAAAGGTTTACTTACCTTCCCTGCACACATGTTCACTCAATGTCTTACAAAACAAGAAACAAAATCAAGAATGTATTGACGAGTGTTCATCTGAATTCCCTCCTGATTTGCATGTGCTGATTACAAGAAGGAAAAGTTGATTAAGAGTAATTGAGGGGAACAGTTATATTTCGACGCTTGTATGTACAAAGTTCTGATTATCATTGTATGTATCTGTATCATATGCATCACGTCAAATACATGTCACCATAATCTCATTATCTGAAGATAGTGGATTCTGGGAAGAGTCACCACAGAATGAAACAGGGACCCAATTTTCACAGAAAACAGTGAAAAAGGTTGACTGGGACTTTATCTCAAAAAATGAAAACATATCTTCTATTTATCATTGCTATGACAAGCTACCTCTTAGAGTGAACACAGAAGGAACTAAATGTTGATTGTTTTTATTGGCATAATTTCCCCATAACAACCAACCACATCCTTCACTTCCCATTTGACTTTCAAGGAGTGATCTTTCTGTGAAAACATTCCAGAGCTTCGTGAAGTTTCCCAAGGGTTTCTCTTAACCCTTTGGTATTCCATCCTTCTCTTCAAGCAGCGTCCTTGTGTTCTCCTTAGTTGTTCATTGGTCTTCACTGGGACCAGCCAATCTCCAACCTCACTTCAACTTCTTGAAAATCCTACATCGTTTGAAAACTTTACAATATCACTTCACAAGCAATTTGCATGTGTTTGCATTATATTTCCATATATAATTATAATTGGTGAGAGATCGATGGAGATACAGCTAGAGTTATCAGGCAAAGGTGTTAATATTAAGTGTGAATGACATTGGAATGGGGAACTGATTTTTCAAGGGGTCAGTTTCTCTAATGAATATCTCCTGACATAACGCGTCTTCTCCGTACAGATATTTATAACTGTGGAGACGTGGCTAATGATTGCTCAGTTGATGAGCGTACCCTACGCTATGGTAATCCTAGTGGGTTGGTTAATGGTGTATTTGGAAATGGCACCTGCCGTCTTTGCATGCGAGAAAAGCAGGCTTTGCGGCTCATCCATCCGTGGTAGCTAGTCTTTGCCTAGAACACTGCTTAGCTTCTTAGACCTGGCCCCCTGATTACAGTGATAGACACGTGTCCGTGCTGGGTCCATTACTGTACCCCAAGCTCTGAGGTTGATAACAGGATCTTCCTTCCTCCATAAGTGAAAATCCCATTTCTACACCCATAGTTTCTCAGCTCGCTTCCTGTCCAGTAGTGGTACAGACCAGCCCTAGATGTCTGGAACCAGTTTGTGATTGCAGTTCTGAAGGCCAGAGATGATGTTAGTGCTATCTTCTCTCCCTTGAGGACTTGGTGTCTGCCGAGGTCATCTTCTTATTCGGATTTATCTACTGGTTGGCATACGCAGCAGCTATACGTGTCTGACGTCTTGATGGCTCCCCTTGTCCTGTGCTGTGACCCACAGGAGGTTAGAGGGGACGGTGTCTTGAGGACAAGCACAAGAGGCTCAAATATGCAGGCTTCCTTACTGTATGTTGAAGGGACAAAGCAAACACACGTGGGCCTCCTCTCCTCAGTTCAGAATGACCTGTGGCTGCAGTTGCTCTGCTGTCCCAAAAGGGTTTCAGAGGAAAACAAGCTTTCTACCAAAGCACAGGAATGGACCTGAGGCAGGTCTGATTCCTGGGCCTGCTTAGCAATACGATGAGCAGGGAATTGACATCCAATGAATCCAGAGTCATAGTCAATGTTCTGTGTGTGCTGGGGGCAGGAGGAGGGGTGCCACCTGCTCTCACGTGGTGAGGACATAGGCATGTAGTCAGTCTCCAAAGTCAGGTGCAGTGGTGTGGGGGATGGGAATTCAAGCCACACCCTCCCCAGGAGAATGGCAAAGCAAGCTACTTTTCCCTGGTGGGGCCCTTGTGCTGGGCAGGGATACTACCGGCTGGTTACCACTTACGGTTCCAGGGAACCGCATTGATGTCTGTGGGGTCTTCTGCCTTATATTACACGACGCCCATATAGTTTTTTACCCATCACCATTAAGTTAGCTTTACAACCTCTTCTAACCGTGTATCTTTTCACCCATCACATTGCTGCTATCCTTTTGTGACAACCATGTCTTGAGGTGAAGACCACAGTTAGGAAAAGACTTGGCCATGTGAGTGTCAGATCTGAGTTCGGGGATCCTTACGAGAGAATCCCAGCATTCTGGCTGTTAGGCCACAATGCTGTAAATGATTGCCTGTGGGGAGCCCATTACAGATTCAAGGTTATGACAAACACACAAGGAATGGGCCTTTCATTCTTTTCCTTTCAGGCAGGCACATACTTACCGAGCCACGGGCTCCACCAGCCTTGACTCTATTAACCTTCACGGCCCCATAAAGCGAAATTCACAGGGTAAGCCAGTCCACGTGACTGGCAAGTTCAGGAGCCGGCTGGAAGGGTCTGGCAGTAAATGTTGTAATACAGTTACCTCATACCAGCACTGCTCTCAATGGTTATAGCTCCAATTGGAAACTTTCCAAAGGTTGTGAGACCAATTTTCCACTTTGACATGTTAAAAATCATCATGGGTAAAGTGTTCCACAGATAGGTTTGGGTCTTATGCCAATGCAATTTCCTGTGAATCGAACAAAATTGCTCTCATAGCATTGAAAGGCTTGTATTTTATCAGTGGAAATAAAGACTTGGAAATTATTTCTTCAACCTGGGTTGTCTGGAACTTGGACTACTGGCAATGTGACCCCAGTTACCTTGATCCATAAAAACAGTATCCAATTCATTTCTAGCATATTTCAGAAAATGGCTCTTTGGAACACATTTCCCCACACATGGTGCCTCCGAAGCCCTGGGAGAAATTCAAAAGCTATTCCCCTTCCTTGAAGCCACATCAGATAACTGCTTACCAGTGGGTCTCTAAAGACTCTCACGCTGCCGTTGCCTCATAAACAGTGAAACTTTAACACCGTGAACGGCCATCTTGGGAGGACATGAGCCCTAATAGGTTAGGAATGGTGTGTAAGTGTCCCCGACAATTCAGTCATTATTAATTAGGACATAAAAAAGATTGAAGATGAAACAGCCAGTCTTCTAAAGACTCATGCCATGAGACAGACTGATTGTGTGTTGTGATTGAGCCTTGGGGCTTTGAGAAGCGCAGGAAGGGAGGCGGTGCTTGTATATTACTGAATTGCTGGGGCCTCACCTCCCTCACTCACCCCTTTTTTTTTTTTTTATTTATGTGACATAGAGACAGCCAGCGAGAGAGGGAACACAGCAGACGAGTGAGAGAGGAAGAAGCAGGCTCCCAGCGGAGGAGCCCGATGTGGGACTCGATCCCGGCACGCCGGGATCACGCCCTGAGCCGAAGGCAGACACTTTAACGACTGCGCCACCCAGGCGCCCCTCACTCACCCCTTTAAAAAGGACACGCGATTTACCTTGCTGAGAGTAAAGGGAGGGTAGACTAATAGATATCTGGAAATAGAATTCAGAAGTGAGCTGGAGAAAAGGACATGATGAGACTCCAGCAAATTCAAAGACAGAGGGGTGTGAAGTCAGGAGCAAGTGTGTGACCATTGGGCCCGCTGAGAGCAGGCAACTGCTGTTGAACATGAGCTCGTGGAAGAATCAAATACTAACTTAAAAAAAAAAAAAAGCACTTCTGAAGATTCAGTTAGACCATAGGAAGGACTGTAGGGAATTAAAATGAAATAATTTTCAACGAAATTTAAAAATTTAACACACTGAGAAACAGTGTTTGCTGTGGCCTCGATTGTGGTCTGCTTCATAGAAGTGAAGCCTGACTTCTGTGAATGCCGAGCAAACGCAGAGTTGGAGATCATGATGGAAAAAATAGGGTGCTTGGGGAAGAGATTTAGGAGACTTAACACAGAAAATAGGAATCCTAGAACATAAAAAGTGTAAGAGATGAAAAGGAGCAATAATGAAATAATAGAAAAAAAAATCTGATCTGAAGAGAGAGAGAAATCTACAGTTTAAGAGTCTCTCAAATCAGGCAAGATTGGATAAGAGACATGCATCTGAGCATAGTCTCATAAAACTCATATATTCCAAAGAGCAGGAATCCTTCCAAGAGATGGTTTAAACTATGCAATGTCTGGAGACATGATTTTTTAAAAAAGATTTTATTTATTTATTTGAGAGAGAGAGAGAGTGAGAGAGCACAGAGGGAGAGTGAGAGGGAGAAACAGACTCCCCTGCTGAGCAGAGAGCCCGATGGCAGGGCTCAATCCTCGGACACTGAGATCATGACCTGAGCCGAAGGCAGAGGCTTAACTGACTGAGCCACCCAGGCACCCCTGGAGGCTTGATTTTTTGATTCAAAGAGTCACACATTGAGCATTCAAGAATGTGCTGGTGGAGGTCGTACCTGTCATTGGCCCTCAGAGCACATAGGTGGATCTCTGGAAGAGTCAGAAGGGACCAGAAGGTATGTGAAAAACCCGAGAAAGGCAAAAGTGGGCTTCGTGTGCCCATGGACTGCCACTCTTAAAAGTGTTTGGCAATGAGAGGTCGATGAGGACTCAGGGGGCCTGGGATGCCACTTGTCCAGCTGTGACACTGTGGCATTCTATCTTCTCTGGGTAGCCAACTCTGCAAAAATGTTTTCATGTCCTTTGTGATTAAAGAAACCTCAGATCCCTTAATGGTGTTCATTGGAGTTTTTCAAACACAGATCATCATCCCAGCATGACATAACCAAATTAAAAATAAAAACTTCCAAGTTTCCAATTGGAAAGAACAAGTTACTTACAAAGGAAAAGGAGCCCAACTGCCATCAGACTGGTGTCTGTCACTCTGGAAGCTAGACACTGGAGTAGAAGCCATAGACCACTGTGGGAGAAGAATAACACAACTCCAAGAATCCCATACACAGCTGGGTGAACAAAAAGATACTGTGGATATGCAAAAGTTAGAGACAAGACTACTGTGTTGGTTAAGACCTTAGCTGCAGAAAACAGACTCCACTCCAGCTAGTTTAAGCCGAAAAGGATACCAGTAGTTGACAGAATCACTGAGCGTGCTGAAGAAAAAGATGATAGGATTAGCTCCTGAGAGTAATTCTCTGATCCACACTGTGAATAGACCTGCTCAGGAGGCCAGGGTTATTATAAGGAGTCTACCACGGTAAGCATGATTATTTTGTAGTCTGTGTCCAATAATTTCAAGATTTAAGAGTATTTGCGGGTCTGTTTCTGTTGTCTGTTTTTTCAGATGATTCTCTCACATGTTGCTTGCTTCTTTAGATTCTTGGTTATGTTTAACTGTGTGCAGTACCTTGCACCTGAAATGTATTTTTAAGAAAAATTTGAAGACTGCAATGAAGGTGCTTTATCTAAAGAGTATTTGTGTTTGATTTTTCCAGGCATCTGTAGGCACCACCAATACAGGGCCATTTAAAACCAAGGCTATAGCTTGGGGATTTTTTAAATCAGACAATGTAAGTCTGGCTGCCAGTCCTTGTGAGGGCTGGTTTACTTTCGGCTCAGTCCCACCATGAGGGTGGACGTCAGCGAGGTCTCTGCTCATGATGGGAAGACCTCCTTAGAATCCCCACCTTAGGCAGCCCTGGGCTTTGATATCTCTCCACAGCTCCATGAAGCCAAGAAAGATAAGTTCAAGTTTTCTAATCAGTTTCTGAATTTCCATTTTCCCTTCAGTTTTGGCCTGGTAGTTCTTTAGTCTCTTGTCAGATCTCTGGTAACTTCTAAAAGATTTTCAATAGATTTCAAAGATTTCAAGATGTCAAGGCTGCTTGAACTTCTCTCTCTCCCTCTCCCCTGCCCCTCCTCCATGTGTATGCACATGCTTGCACACACATGTACATACACACACTCTCTCTCTAATAATTTTATGTGTGTGTGTGAGTGGAGGGAGGGTCAGAGGGGGAGGGAGAGGGAGAGAATCTCAAGCAGAATCACCACTGAGTGTGGAGCCCACGCAGGGCTCGATCTCATGAACCTGAGATCATGACCTGAGCCGAAACCAGGAGTCAGATGCTTAACCTACTGAGCCACCCAGGCACCCTATCTTTTTTAGTTGTTTTTATTGGGAGTTTCTGGCCTGAAAAACAGCCCATCATAACCAGACATTGGAAGTCAAGTCTCCTGATAACAATAATAAATGCACTGTATAATACGGTATGCCAATCACTGCCCTAATTGTGTCATATATATGACATGTTCGGTGAAACATTGGTCGGGCTGGACCATCACACGGCAAGTTCACAATCCTGGACAATTGACATAAGGATGAGAACAGCTGAGAACTTTGTCATGGTTACTGTGGAAGAAACATTTGGAACCAGATATTTTAAGATGATGCTGAGTCCACGAAAACACCTATCTAAGTATTTCCAAAGAAAGAGTCTCATGTCCTTCACACAATTCCTGCAGTCACTATTCGGTTGAATTTTATTGAACGCCAATTATGTATCTGTTACTCTGCAGGTGACTAAAAATACAAAGATGAATGGAAACTATCTTTGACCTCAAGGAAACCACAAGTTTCTTGAGAAAACAGACCCAGAAACACAGGATTACAACAGCATGTGTGAATGCAGCATTAGAGATAAGCCCACGTGAGGTGGCGTCTTCTCCAGGCTGAGGGGTTCATGGAAACATCTTGAAGAAAGTGATGACTGACCAGAATCTTCAATTGTGATTAAGAGCTGTCTGGTAAGGGTTGGGATGGGGGGAGCTTTCAAGCAGAGGAGTGCCATAAGCAAAGGCCCAGTGCTGAGTGAAGGTGTGACGTGTGCATGTGGTGGTCAGGAGCCCGGTTACGAGGTCCCTGCATCCAGTACTGCCCTTAGGTCTGGCCGAGCAGGGCCCCGAACTCAGGCTCTGAGTCTCTGGGGCCCCACGTGTTGGAGGGCCTTCCTCCAAGTTTTCTAAGCCCCCTCCAGTGCTTGGACTGACTTGGATCCGCAGAGCCCGGGGTGCCCCAAACCTGGACCAGGTACTATGTAGCCCAGCCCTCGTTCGGTTCCTTCAAGGTGCTTGTCCTGCACACGGGCTGACCAGATGCCCCCTGGGACCCCGAGACTCACACCTGTGGTGTCATCCCCCAGGACCCAGGTTCTAGGACAGTGGCCAGTGGCCTGGCAAACAGATTGCTCCACCTGGCCAGCATGGATGTCTTTCATGGGACCCCGAGACTGGGCCAGCAGAATGGTGCTGACATGCTGATTTGGGCTGATTCTCCCTCACATTGGACATAAGACAACTTCAGGGCTCTAGGCTCCTGAGAGTCCACGGCCGCCCCTTGGGCTTGAGCCACATTGGTGTCCCGTAAGCTGGTTCTCCCTTTCCACGTTACAACCACAGGGCTGACTCCAAGTCGACAGCACTGAGGATGGCAGGGAGGTGACCGTGTCCCTTACCTGGGCAGCCTCTGCTGCTGGCGCCCCGGGTGCCCCCCACCTTCTGCGGGATCTGCGCACATGTGGGGCAGTCTTGCGGGGGAGACAGCACCTATTTCCTCCAAAGGCTTCCAGACCTTTGCTTCACAATGACAACAGCAGCATGTCCCTGTCCTCTTTCGTTTCCAATCTCAGAACAATGTCCTTTCTTGCCTCCAACCATGTGGTGACATTTTATATTCCCGGGTCAGTCGTAAACCCTGCCAGATGAGGCATGTGACGTTCTCCCCGTGGATAGGATCACTCACTTTGCCCCTTCCCTATCCTCGCCGCCGGTTTGTAGTCGGGGTGCAGTCAGCACTGAAAGGTACCACATCCTGGGGGTGCAGCCATTACGGCCTGAGGAGATCAAGAGAAGACATGGCTGAAAAATGTCCTATTTTACATTTATATCATAAAATTTCAACAGGTAAGGGGCGGCTGGGTGGCTCCGTTGGTGAAGCATCTGCCTTCAGCTCAGGTCATGATCTCAGGGTCCTGGGATCGAGCCCCACATCGGGCTCCCTGCTCAGTGGGGGGCCTGCTTCTCCTCCCTCTGCCCCTCCCCCCACTCATGCTCGCTCTCTCTCTCTTTCACTCTCAAATAAATAACATCGTTTTAAAAAATTTCAACTGGTATGTGTAAGATGACCAGAAAGCATTTTCCTGCACACTCGGTGTAAGACTTGCGTTTGTGGTCGTCATAAACAGAACACAGTAAGAGCCTGTGAAGGGGTCTGCGGAGCCGATACTCACGGGGTCCCCCGTGCAGGAGGCAGCATCACGAGTAAGGCTGGAACCAGCACCAAACAGATGACGTCGGGCAAGTTAATTCTTTTTTTTTTAAGATTTTATTTATTTATTTATTTGAGAGAGAGAGAGAGAGAGAGAGAGAAAGCTCTACCGCGGCTCTTCCCATGTCCTCCCTGGAGGATTTAGAAACACAAGCCCCATCTTTCTACCAATGATTCTAAATCTGTATCGATAAATCACTACTGGTTCTATGGTCAATAAATTCTGTGATACATCTTTAATCAAATTGTGTATACAAGCAAGGCCCTGCCAAACCATATTTCCCTGTAATGCCTGGGCCAGCTATGGCCACCGCGATGCGGGCAGACAGGGAGGACGGGCTGAGGAACGACCAGCAGGGACGGAGAGGAGGGATCTGCGCTAGAAAATAGGTCGGGGTCAAACTGGACAGACTTGGGGGTTATCCTGCTGTGTCTCAGAGGGTTGCGATCTGGGGAAGGGAGGTGAAGGCGTGGGGAGATGGCGGTCGTTGCCAAGTGACATGTGAACACAGAAAAGGAGCAGGTGGGACATCTGGGTGGGTCCAGTGTCATGCCAATGAGGTTGGAGATGTCCATGAGGCTTCCAGGAGATGTCTAGCAGAAAACGTGGCCGAGTGATATGAATCCTGAGCCTGGAGAGAGAGACACAGGCCGTCGGTGGGCAGGTGGTGGTGGGCACTAGAAGGAAATAGGAGATTCTTTGGAAAAGTGCAGAGCAAAGACAGTGGCTGGGACAAAATATCCCGCAATTTACCAACCTCGCAAGACTATGTTCTCTTCCTCCCTGTGGCCACCGCAAGATCCCAGGCTAATTAATAAGTGGGGAACGATTATGCAGCGAGAGTCGTTACATTATCTAATCTAAATCCCTGGGATTTGTTTGCAAAGGGAGTGAAAGTACTTCTCAGACGGAAGAGCTAACAACGGCAACATGACTTACATATTTCATTAAATATGTTTAGGGTAAAAACTTGAACTAAACCCAACTAGGATATGAGAAGACAAACAAAATTAATCTCAACATTATGGCATTATGTTCAAGCATTTTGACCCTTGGGATGTCAGGTGGGGTGAAAAATTTCCTTCCTCTGGATAATGATGCTTTTGGAAGGCAGTTTACGCCTTTTCTCTTTCTTTCCTTCTTTCTTTCTTTTTCTTAACAATTGGGTTGTCTAGCAAGAGAATCTAATTTACTTCTATTTTTAGCTATGTTACAGTATATCCATGTAAAAGGCCTCAGGTCCTTTAGATAAAAGTAAATGTCCAGGATTAAATAAAGCCGACCTCACAGCCGCAGACAGACTCAAAGTTAGGAGCCTATAGTCAGCTTTAGTGCTGAGAGAGTTAACGCCCATGCTGGTACATTCCACAGCCTTTAACTCCTCGGCAGGATCGAGGTGGAGTACAAATAAATGTAAATTAAAAGGTGAACAATTGATTCAGAAGATTTTGTTTTCAACTCACTGACCTTAGATGTTAGCCACAATACCCGCATAAATGTTAGCACCGTTTGCTAGTAAGCTCGCCATACAGAGCGGGAGAGTGCTTAACTGACTTTTACTAACAGTATAGGGCAGTAAGACAGCAAGATATACATCAAAGAGAGATGAACAGGAAATCATATCTCCCAAGGCTGTTTTCTCATAAAACCAACACAATAACATTAAATTCCTGAAGAAACAGTCATAATCTCACCAACCTAATACAAAAATTATCTTCATCTTTATATATGCCTTCCATTCTTTGAACATTGCCATGTTTTTTGCAATCATATCATACATATACTTTTATATATTTATATTTTATATTAAATTTACATGTGTATATATTATTTATATATTGTACATATTATATTTATATATTTTGATGTTTATACATACTCTTAAAAGTGATTTTTTTAAAACCTGCCTGTTGATGAACTATAATTTTTCATTCTCTTGTGCATGGATATTTAATTGCACATAGCTTTTGCTTTACTAGAGAACATGGCAGTGAACAAACATCAATATCTTTCTTTCTAATTATGTTGCACAACAGTATGATTTAAAGTGCCAGTTTCATCACATCTTCACCAGCATGGAGCATTATCACTTTTTATGTTTTGATAATTTGGTATAAAAAGTTCCCTTGAGTTTACTTTAATTAGCACTCCTTCGGTTACTAGAGAGAAGGAACATTTTTGGACTCATTTGTTTACTATTATTAGAGTGCTAAAACAAGAATGAAAATGAATAAAATAACCAGTTCTAGTAAACTAACCATGTGACTTCTACCTGCTGACCAAAGGAGCTTTGATTTTTCTCCTCCACTTGTCAACATCATTATTTACCCAGCAATTAGAAATCTCTTAGTCATTATGGGTTTCCTCTCCATCTCTGCTGAAGGAGGTGGGTCAGATCTTCTGTTACTGTACTTGGTGTAATTTGTAAGGTAGAATGAAAACTGGCCTCCATAAGTATAGTCCTACTCCTCTGTGCTTCTGTAGTAATCCCACCAAAGAGGGACGTGAAGCTAAGAGGGCAAATTACTTGCTCAAGATCATACGGTAAGGATTTGGCTAAGCCGAGGTTTGAATTGAGATGTGTCCTTCCACAGTCCATACCCTCTCCAATGTGCCAATCACAAAATTCATCCCCTCCAGGTAGTTCTAATGCACAGCCAATTAAAACGTACCTCAACCCCCTCTGCAAAGTTGTGTATCAGTCGTGCTTCTTCTCTTCCAAACTCATGTCATTTCTTTCTCGTCTGTGCCTTATTGCTCTGGCTGGGCCCTCCAACGTGATATTGAACTGAAGGGGTAAAAGCAGACAGCCTTCACTGTTCTTGATTTTAAGGGGAAAGCACTGAGTCAAGTGTGATGTCAGCTGTTGGTCTTTGCATAAGTACCCTTTTTCAGGTTGAGGAAGTTCCCTTCTGTTCCTAATTTGCTGAGAGTTTTTGTCAAAAATGAATGTTGAATTTTGCTACACATTTTTCCCAAATTTATTGAGATGATCACGGAGTTTCTCCTCTTTTGTCTGTGGATATGGTGAATTCTGTTGATTGATTTTCAAGGTACAAACCATGTATTCATTCATTGGCTTGACAAATATTTGTGGGCAGTTATTTTGCCCAAGCATCGTGTTGGGCGATGGAGATAAAACTCTGACCACAGGGACGGTCCCCACTGTCAGGAGTTCAAGTATCCTCATGTCCCTTGGGCTCTGAGGTGGTGTCCAAGGCTCACCAGCTTCGGATCCTCCGGCCTGTACTACTTCTGTGTTGAAGAATGTTCCACCAGCGTCCCCATCTTGAGCGTCCGGGGCAGAAGGTGGTACGGCACAGCTGGCCCCAAGAACAAGGTGAATTGGGAGCTCTTGGCTGGGGGAATGGAGGGCTGGCCCTGCAGCTACCGCAGGATGAGATTCAAAGCCTTCCCCGCCTGACCCTTCCCCACTCTTCTTATGTCCTCTCCACCCTTCCTGCCTTGCCTTCTGCACCCAGCCACCCCCCTAAGTCAGGGTGCTTTGTGCCTCTGTTTCCACGCACGCTCCCCCCTCCACAGCCCGACTTACCAGCAACCACAAGCAGGCTAGTAATTTAAAGAAGGCCGTCCTTCCTCCCACCCAGCCGCCTAGGAGGACCACGTGACTCTGGATTCAGGTTCAGGTTTACCACGTTAGCACTCGTCAGACACACCAGGTCAACTGGTCTACATCCTAAGAGACAAAGCAGAGTTCTCCACCATAGAACAGCTCAACCAGCCAAAGCTTTGCCCAGTTCCTACTACGTGTGAAGCTCTGGTCTTCGGTGTGGAGCCCCAGAACCAGCACTTGTTACCCAGCTGGCCAGGGCTCGAGTCCTGCCAGCCCTTTGGTTAATGATTCCGTGAGCCCAGCCCAGACCCTTACACCATCTCCTTAAACACTCCCAGTCTTGTTCTGGCACAGCTGAAGCTGATAGCTGCTGAAAGTGAACCTTCCTGGGGAGAGTCTACACTCTTGTGGAGCTCAAGCCTTCCCCTTTAAACGTGAAAACAAACGGAAGAGTGTCCAGCAGCAGGACATGGGGAGGGAGGGGACCCCGAGTCTCCGTGACGGGTACAACATCACAGTGAGTGGGCATGCTTAATAACGCCTCAAGGAGGCAGAAGAAGGGGATTACTGGGCCTTCTAGAGAAAATAGTATGTTCTTCCCTTGCTTCTCCAACTGGTCTTTGTGCTCCCTGTGAGCGTGCGGAGCCCGGCCAGAGAGTGGACGTGTGAGTCTTCCTGATGTGTCACATTTACTCAAAGACCTGGGGGGACATCAGTCAGTCGTGTGGTCATGCAGTGATTTAACATATCACTTTTTTAAAAGATTTATTTGTCTATTATTTTTAGGGAGAGAGAGAGTGTGTGTGCGCGCGCGCGTGCGCATGAGCTGGGGGAGGGGCAGAGGGAGAAGGAGAGGAGAAGCAGTCTCCCTGCTGGGCAGGGGGCTCGATCTCACAACCCTGAGATCATGACCTGAGCCCAAATCGAGAGTTGGATGCTAACTGCCTGTGCCACCCAAGCACCCCAAAATATCACTTTTATATGCAACCAAACGTAGATGTGTTGGGCAGTCGGATGTCGACTTTGCATAAATTCTGAAACGAGGAGGGGAAACTTCACAGAAATGTGATCGCTTCGGAGGTGGGAAGCTCTTTTGGAAGAAGCATGTGCTCTTCTCTGACGTTAGGGAAGTTGAAGAGGAGGGGTTGGGATGGCATTGCTCCCAAAGGTGACAAAGATGACGCGCTCTGATGCACAAAGTTCTGCCAGAGAAACACGTTCTTCGTGGGAGACGAGGGACACGCAGACTGTCCCTTGAATGAACACGTCTGCCGTTGTGGTTCTCGTCATTTGCGCCGTTCTGAGCTTTACAGGCTGAATCCATGCAAGTGGATGAAACTCAAACCAGTCCCGTGGCCCTAATGCTGCCCTAAAATGGTTTGGGTTTGGGAAGAGCGGATGCATGCCCCCCCCACACCACCCCCAGCAGAGGTGCCAGCGACAGGAACAGGAAGCACTGACCAAGGCCGCCCAAGCCTACTTGATATTCTGGGGACGAGGGCAGCAGTGGTCAGAATTCTTAGCTGCACCTGCTGGGCTGCTCCAGAGGCTAGAGGGCACTTGGCAGGAAGGCCAGGCCAGGAAGTGAAATGACAAACAGTCTCCCGCACTGGCAGGAAGCCCAGTTAATGCAGTGGCCCTTTGCTGCCCCCAGCCGTGGACAAGTTCCTGGCCTGGGACTCGCTCTGAAAGTAGGCCAGTAGGGAGGAGGACGCCGAAGGAGTCAGCAGGCCCCGCTGCCCCCCTCTGGGGGCCGCAAACACCCCATCAGGGTCTCGCTCCCTGGGTTAAGCACAGCCCACGGTGCAGACACGAAACTCTATGATGCTGGCCGATGACTTCATTCAGTCCCATGGTCGGTCGGATCCCAAGAGCATCTGCGGATCTCGGGTGAGGGAAGGGGCCCCGGGAAGCAGGGGGAGTACAGAGAGGGTGTGCCAGCCAGACTGCAGCTTGCACAGATTTCCTGGGAGTCCAGAATTATAAAAAAAAAAAAAAACAATGGAAATCATATTAAAATCAAAAAGCGAAAGGGATCCAAGAGGTGCATAGTCCGTGCCCTGCCGACACAGATGCATGCACTGGGGTCCAGTGAGAAAGAAGAGTTTCCCTAGTGGCAAAGGAGGATGGGCTCCCAGCCCCTTTGGGCTCCTTCACTGAAGGGGTCTCATCAGAGCTGCCCTTGCCTCCTGGGCTCCCTCCCCACAGAGTTCTGCCCAGTGACCAGCCCCAAGGGGCCTGGCACACCCGCCCAACAGAGCCCCAGGAGTGGACCCAGCTAGGTGGCCAGACCAGCTCCCCTGGCCACTGGCTTCTCACAGTTTCTGCTCAGTCAACAAAGAGTGCCATCAGATGTCATCAGAGGTGCCACAAAACCACAGGCCCTTCAGATAAAGCCAGAGACTGCAAAAGACCCTGACTCAGTCCCAGGAGGACCGAACGTGCCAGGTGGCTCTGGCCTGTGCAGAAAATGCCAGAATGAGGGACACCTGGGTGGCTGAGTCAGTTAAGTGTCTACCTTGGGCTCAGGTCATGATCTCAGGGTTCTGGGATTGAGCCCCTCATCGAGCTCCCTGCTCAGCGGGGAGTCTGCTTCTCCCTCTGCCCCTCCCCTACCCCATGTTTGTGCTTTCTCTCTCTCTCTCTTACTCGCTCTATCTCAAATAAATACATTTTTTTAAAAGTCTTAATTAAAAAAAGGAAGGAAAGTTCCAGAATGGGCAAATGGTGAGCACAGGCACATAGAAGGACTCTTTGCGGCCTCCCGGAGTGTGAGCCCTCCCCTCTGGGTGGGAGTTTTTCAGGTCCAGGGCAGGGGGTGTGGGCAGCACCCAAGGGGCTGCAGGGGTGTGGCTCTGAAAGCTGGGCAGACACCAGCGCAGAGGAGCCGCAGCAGGCCCTGAAGCAGGGAAGGAGCCCCACGTCTGAGGAGCAGGTTGGGGTGAAGGCGGGGGGTGCTGCTGTTGGAGGCTGGCCGGGAGGGGTGCGGGGAGGACTCGGCAGTCTCAAAGCCAGGGGTGAACGCCACACACCCCCTCTGCATTCAGGGCAGGAGGGACGGTGACAGTAACTTGAGACACATCTATTTGCCATGATTCCAAAGAGGGAGTCCTTTCTTAAATTCTTCCTTTGTAGCTGTTTGAGACAGACACAGAGAACGCCCAAGTGGAGGTCGCCGTGTGCCCAGTGAGCAGGAAAGAAAAGGCCCACTGGAGTGGTGGGTGTTGGGGCTGTAGGGGTCAGAGGGGGGGGGCAGAAGCCCCCAGGGAGGTTCTGGGGGCTCCGGGGAGCCCTCCCCAGCCCTCAGGCTCTTCCTGCAACAGGACTTGAGCTGCCTGGCAGCCCCAGGGAAGTCCCAGGACTGTGGTCGCCATGGTTGGTGGACACTGAAATGTCAGGAATGTCAAACTCAGTACTTCCTGCTCCACAGGCATCTTCCCTGGGGGTGCGGGGTGGGGGGGTCTTTAAAGAGAAGTGTCATGACTGTTACTATTTATAGAACATGATCCTGCACACAGAGTGTTCTGGAAGCGTGCATGTGTGCGTGCGTGTGTGCGTGCGTGTGTGTGTGTGTGTGTGTGTGTCCAGCCCCAAGATCTTCAAATAGGGGCCAGAATGACCAGTGCCAGGGCCTGGGTTCCATCCAGCTCCGCCCAGCCTCGCTGTGTGGCCTCAGACAAGTGGACTCGTTAACTCTCCCTGGGCCTCTCTCCTCTCATCTTTGAAGAGGGCTCTAACCCTTCAGAGGTCACACAAAAATCAAGGAAAATACTAGATGTAAAGGAGGCTGCCTAGCATTACTTTTTAGAATAAAGTGGTGTGTATACATTCATTCATTTACTTTCATTCATTCATTCATTCATTCATTCAACAAACATTCCTTGTGCTGGATGCTGAGAGATCAGCAAAGAAGAAGAGGAATTGGTAGAGCACTTGGTCTCAGAAAATTGACAACTTAGTAAGAAAGACAGACATGAATGACAAACACACAAATGTGCAGATTTTCGTTCGAAGTCACTGAGGGCCAGACGGCCCCTCTACGAGCAGGAATAAAGCACTAGATGGGGGAGGCTGGAACCTCAAGGCCAGGTCAGCCCCGGATGTGGGCCCAGGAGGACCTGAAGCCCGGAAACCTGCCCAGAGGGGACAGGACAGGAAGCTTATTAGCTAGGACAAGACCAGGAGCCTGGGAATTTACCCAAACGGGGTAGGGCAGAGGACAGCAGGTGGGGTCCTGGGCAGCGGACCAGTCGGGGGAGGCTCAGGGAAAGGGGACTTAGGATGTGCAGTCCTTTGGGGGAGCAGTAAGATGATCAGAACCCTTCAGTTCCTGAAGGAGTAGGGTGCCAAGGCCACAGGGGGACCCCCACTAGGAGGTGATGGTGAAATATGTCACCTTGCCCTGATAACGAGCAAGCGTCAGCAAATGCCAGTTTCGTGATTAGGGAGAGGAGGCTGTAAAAACACTCGGACACTAGTATTTCACGTGTCATCAATGCTGCAGAAAAGCCAACAGGACTGTGTCGTAAGTCCCTTTGATGCAATGTTAATTGGGGAAGGCTTCAGGGAATAACCTGGCGTGGCCAGCTGGAAGTGGGTGCAGAATTCCGTGGTTACAGGAGGAAGCCCACGTCGCAGTTTTCAGAGAAAGCAGACCAGACATGAGCACTTGCGAAGGAGAGAAATGTCCCAAGAAGGCAGAGTCAAGCAGAGAACTGTGGGAAAGGCAGCAGGTCTGAGCGTGTTGGTTTGGGCAGGACTTGCCAGGCAGGGAGCGCCCCGCGACAGGAGGACAGAATGGGTGGCTTGGCTGGGCGGGGATCCCCCAGGGCAGCTCCAAGTAGCCCAGGGGCCGGGTGGAAGCCCAGCCGGGGTGGTGCTCCGTGCGGGGTTAGGGAGCTGCCCTGTGGAACAGGGCAGGAAGGGGAGCCTTAAGGAGAGGTCAGGGTGAGCCATGCAGAAATGGAGGGGCCCCGCATGAGGTGGGTGTCGGGAGAGGCTCGGGGCCTGAAGGGGCCACACTGCGCACACGGGCTCCACGTGTGCGCTGGAACTGGAAGCTTGAAAGCAGAGGCATCCAGTCGGCCCTTTGGGGGAATGAGGAAGATTGGTTTGAGGTTTTAAGAATTGTTTGTTTGGGCTTTGTTCTTCCTAAGAAATTGAAATTGAAATCTGAAGGAGCCTCAGCTTATCGTTGAAAATCATCTTGACTAGGAAAACCAAACACCGGAGGCCAAGACAGACTTCTGCAAATCCGAACTCCCTAGAGCAGGTGGAAGGAATTATCGTGGCAGATCAGCTAATTCAGAAAAGAGGGAATGTGGACAGCCAGGGCTGGCCTGTTCCTGTGGTCACACCGGTCTCCCAACCCCAGACCTCTTCATTCCCTGCAAGGCCAGCACCATAGGGCCTATGGCTCCCCGGGGGCGCTCAGCAAACACTCGATAACAGAATGAGCCCACGGCCGGTCACAGACGGCTAGACTCACAAGTGTCACACAAAGTCCCCTGGGCAGCTAGTCATTTAGCACGACATGGACAGCAATTTCCCAAAGTATTTTCATGGTAGCAGCATGATTTCATCATTTTCCTTTCACCTTGGGTGACTGTTTTATGGTGTCCTAAGGCATTGTGCAATTCCACGGAAATGCAGCACAGAGAACGGAGAAGCAGGACAGGGATGATAAGAGCCGAGATCTGGGTGACACTTTCTAATTGACAAAGTGCTTCTGAGGCTGTGCCAGTGTGGACGGCTTTCGGGGGAGACAGAGGTGAGGGGCGTGGAGAAGAAAATCCTCATCGCCCACATACAAGAAGACGCCGAGAAATGTACCCGCATGCGGCACCACAGAGCGACATGCGCGTCTGTGACGTTGCCAAACCCGTGAGGTTTCCCACCCAGGCCGACGGGTGATGTGACTTCTCTACCAACGGCGACAGGAAGACAAAATAAGAGGAAAGTTGGAGGAAAGGCTCAGCCCTGCACCTCTGTGTCCAGGGACTCTTGAAGAAGAGGTGAGCTGGCCCTCGGACGTCTCCTGCGGAAGGAGGATATGGACCCGGGCGGCAGCCGGACCGGCGCCAAGCAAAGATTTGGCGATCGGGTCCCTCTCCGAGGTGACTTTTTGGGGAATGAGTGAGGCCGCTGCCTCATCACCTAGGCCTGCCTTGGATGCTTTTAGAAACGTCTCTCTTCTTCGCAGAGTGGGGAGAATTCATTAGCGTCTGCAAAGACCTTTCTGATCTTTGTCAAGAGGTGCTCTGCCAGCTCTGATTAGCCAGGGAGTCCGCTGTCCCTGGCTTCTCTCTCTCTTCCTCTGTCTCTCTCTTCTGTGTCTCTGTCTGTCTGTCTCTCCTCCCTGCGGTCCCCGTCGGGGTCAGCAGTCACCAGTGAGCACCTGGCTGACGTGGTTGGTACATCTACGTTGCCAGTGTACCACCCAGATCCCACACATCTGCGGGGAGATGGTATCTTGTCCGGGGTGACTGACACCGCCTGCACCCCACCCCTGCCCCTCCACCCATGAGGAGCCAGCTGCCTGTGGGAGCCCCAGAAAGGCCTCCTCCCACCGCCAAGGACAACTCCCCCATCACTTCCCACAGGCGCTGGAAATCCCTCCATTTAAAAATCTGCTCCTCGGGGTCTTGGGTGATTTTTCTAAGCGTGCAGCAGGAGGTCGTAGTGGAAAGGGACACAACCACAGGTCGGAGCGCCTGCTTCTGGGCTCCCTCCCGTCGGTTTGGTGCTGGCTCTGCTCTTCCTAGCCCGGTGACCTGGGATAAACCCACTCTCTTCCTTTCTCAGTTTCTTTTTTTCATTTAAATGGTGCCACTAATGCCCGTCTGGCAGGGCTGGGGAACGGATCAGGCGAGATAATGGATGTGAAAGCCCAGCGCTGCAGAACCGTAAGAAGCATTATTATTACTAAAACACTGGTCGCTGGTCGCCGGTCGCCAGGCTCAGGGGCTGGCTAAGCCCCAGTAAGGATTAGTTGGCAGCTCCCCAGGCCCAAGGAGCCACCCGGGGTGGCCAGATCAGAGGAACCAGGGGACCACGGTGGGGAGGAAGACACAGAAGAGGAAAAGGACGGGCCCCCTGCTGCTGGTGCCACTGCGCAAGGCTTAGGGTGAGGAGGGGCCGGAGATCTTCTCCCGGTTCCCCAGAAAACAGAGAATGGCCCAGAGGGTTCCGTGCTGCCAAGCCCCTCTCTGCTATGGTGCAGGGAGGTGAAGCCTCAGGGCCACTCAGTCTGTGGAAGAAGCATTAAGAAAATTAACCAAATGTGTCTGGGTTTATGCAGACACATCACTCAGGTAATTCAGGCAAAAAGCCCCAGTTTTGGCATGAGTAAGCCACATCCGTCAGACCAGAGTAATTGCTTTCTTTGTCAGAACTTCCTGGATAATCTCCTCCGCTTTGTTTGGCTGAGAGAACCAGCCTCGCATCTGGGAGCCTGCTTGCCAAACATGATTGGGTCCTTAGAGATGAAGGGCATAATGTGAGCGATTTTCCATAAACATGTTGGCACATGTATTAATTATTACAAGGGGGAAATGTGCCCTTGTGTTCCATCTGGGAGGATGACGCCGTGGATGGGGTGTGCAGAGAGGGGACACGCTGCTGATGGAAACATAGTAGCTCCTTCCCAGCAACCTGCGGGGTCCAGGCCCCGGGCTGGGCATTTTGTATGAAAAATCGCATTTAGTCCTTTCCACAGCTCCAGAGGCAGCATTTGGGAATGGGAAGAACTTGGGTTTAGAAGCCAGATCTGAATGGATTTTATTCCCTACCCCACCATCGACTGTGTGAATGAGGCAGGCAGGTTGCCTGTCTTGCTAGAGCTCAACTTTCTCCTCTGTCACACGGAAGTGAGCGAGGTGGCCTCACGGTGCACTGGGAGAAATCCGTGTCGTCACAGCTGGGAAGCACCTGCCAGGCACATGGCAGGCACATGACAAATGGCGGCTCTGGGGTCACGTGATGAGGATGCTGAAGAGCAAGGAGGGGAGGAACCCACCAAGGACACATTGCTAGCCAACCGCAGAGCCAGATCTGTTTCGCTCCAAAGGGCAGGTGTTTTGCTCGGAGGCCTTTTAACTCATACCCCTGACAGCATCTAGCACCACAGCTCGATGGAAGTCTTACCTCCAGGACTTGCAAGCGGGTCGAGGACGTGATCGTGCATTGCATTGCTGTATCCTCAGCATCTCTTTGCTGCATAGCTGCCCAGAAACGTTTGTTAAATGATAGAAGAATTAAGAAGAGCCTAGAATGGGGGTGCTTGGGTGACTCAGCTGGCCCAGTGTCCAACTCTTGATTTCAGCTTAGGCCATGTTCTCAAGGTCTTGAGATCGGGCCCCACGTGGAGCTCCGCAATGAGCGTGGGGCCTGCTTGGGATTCTCCGTCTCCCTCTGCCTCTTCTCCTCCCCCTGCTCTCTCTCTGTCTCTTGTCTCTCAAAAGAAATAAATAAAATCTTAAAAAAAAAAAAAAAAGAGCGTAGAATGGATGGCTGAGCTGAGTCAAGGTAACCATGTAACGGGTATCCAGCATGTACCCGGTGACTCGGGGTTGGGACATGAGGGTCCCTCACACCACGTTTGAACACTTCCTGACACCTGCTTTCACGGCAGGAAGAGGGACGGCCACAGGAGAAGAATCTGTCAGAGGCAATGGACATCCCTGCAAACAGAACGACACAAACTGGGGGCCGTAAGGAAACTTGTGGTAAAAGGAAAAAAAAAAGGATAAGATTGAATGGGAGGATGGGCAGAAACATACTTTGAAAATGCTAGAGCCCACAAAAGAGAAAGGGACTGTTGTTTATGTGCGTAACAGAGGTTTCTACGCACAGAATCCCATAACGGTTAGCAGGGATCTTGTCTGGGCTTCCCTGGGTTGTAGTGAGAAGGCAGTAGAAACAGAGGCCAGGACTGAAGCCCACTTAATGCACACATAGAGCTGTGGGCCTAGAAGAATAAACCCACTGCGGTGGCCCCACCCTTAATTACTTCCTGTGCACAGCTCAGATTTTGAGGCCACAGGGAAGCAGTTCCCTTGACCCCAGAGGAATGTAGATGCACCAAAAAGAAAACGCTCCCGTTAGCTCCAGATGGGCCGGTGTGGGGGTTCTGGCCTCCGGGGCTGCTCCATGCTTACTGCAGGCCGCCATCTTTCTTCTGAAGGACAACACCTTTACCAGGCAGGCTTGACGACGCTGGAGCAACCCCCCACCACTGCCCAAGCCCCCTGCTCGGTGGTCCACTTTAGCCCAGCCTGTCTGGCCTGGCCCCTGGCGTGGTACAGGCCATGTGCCGATAATTGTTGCCTGGAATGAATCGGAAGCTCCCCCCATGCCCCTGGCTGAGAGCTTCTGATGGGGAGGGGCTGAGGCTAGCATTCCTTGTTGCTTCCAAAGACAGCACTGTGACCCTAGCAGGCCTGATGATGAGCTATTGATTTGATCTCCTCCAGACAGAAGGCAAAGTCTGCGTCTGGGCAAAACATCAGCTCTTGCCCCATGACATGGCTCAACCCTCAGAGGCCTTGGCCCCAGCCTGCTGGGAGAAGTCACACTGCTCCCAACAATCGTCGCAGGGCCCTCCGAGAGTGGCTAATTAGGGTCTTACCTGGCCAACCACAGCCTGCAATCATGAGCTCACAGCTGGCTTCCTATTATTGCCAGTCCTTCCGGGACTCTGCCACCTCCCTCATAAGTGGCATTTGACTTCCTTGATCTGCATAAACAAGAATTCTGTTTTATTCAAACAGCAACATTGATTGAAGGAGGTACTCTGTACAATGCACTGTGCTCCCACCTGATGGTGGTGTCAGACAAGACACACGTGTCCCCTGATGTCAAAGAGTTAAGGACACAGTGGGGAAGTGGGAGAAGACAGTTGAGTGGCACCCAAAACAGTGACCTAGATACACATGCTGATCAGAGGTCTTCCTGGGTGAATCCATTCATGAACTGGGCAGGTGAACAGAAAATGGAACCAAACACAGTGAGATGTCTTTTTATCCGCCATGATGGTTAATTTTATGTGTCAATTTGATTTGGCTAAGGGATGTCCAGATAACTGGTAAAGCATCATTTCTGGGTAAGTCTCGGAGGGTATTTTCTGGAAGGGATTTGTATTTGAATCAATAGACTCAGTAAAGATCACCCTCAGTAGTGCAAGTGGACGTCATCCAATCCGTTGAGAGCCTGATTAGAACAAAAAGGTGGAGCAAGGGAAAATTTACTCTTTGCTTGAGCTGGGACATTCATCTTCTGCCCTCGGACATTGGCACTCTCAGGCCTTCAGAGTTGGGCTGGGACTTATACCATTGGAAGGTCCAGGTTCATGGGTTTTGAACTCATACTTACATCATCAGCTCCCCCGGTTCTCAGGCCTTTGGACTTGGACAGAATTACACCACCAGCCTTCTTGGTTTTTCGGCTTAAAGATGGCGGATGTCAGGTTGGGGTGGATCACACAGCTGGGTGTAAGCCACTGTTAAGGCCCTAGATTTCAGGTTGGGCAGTGGTTTCACAGGTGTTTATTCCATTCCTTTGCAATGGGCAGCAGGTCAAGTGTAGGTGCTTGGAACCACTGGAGCGACGCCCAGAGCACCGAGGGCCCAGACCTTGCCCTTGCCTTCCAGAATCGCTGCGTTCCATGGTTTCATCTCCTGAAAGAGAACAAAGGCTGGGTGTGAGCAGGTGGGGTTGGTGACTACAATCCAGCACTCATCGTATAGGGCACGAAGAAGGGGAATTGCCTCCTATCGCTCGGATCTGCCCATCCCTAATTGGTACCTCTGAACTGACATACCTTTCACTAGAACAGGGTAAGTATTCGAGGACTGGAGCAGACCCCACCCAGCTTCTAGAACATTGACCTGGTGTGAAGGTGTCCCCCCCCCCGAGGGCCCCCAGGACCCACTCTGTGTCTGCAGAGATCATGGCCTGATCTCCCAGCTCAGGTCACCTCCAGGGGCCCTGTGGTCTGACTAGCTCCCACCTTTAACTAACACCCTAGACCTCTGGCTCCCCAGGCTTCCAGCAAGTTCTGCAGCTTGGGCTGCCTTTCTCAGATGACTCTGCCTCAGAGCGTGTAAGAACCACAGGATGCTCCACACCCCTCCTGCCCCTACAAACATATAAACACCCCCGCCCAGCCTCACCTCCTCCATTTACCTCCATCAGGGTGGGTCTCTGCTCAGCTCCAGATAAGCCCTCCTGTGTGCCCTTGACCACACCCTCTCCCAGGGCCTCGCCCCAGCAGCCTTGCCCTCCTGTCTTCAGCCCTGAATCTTCCCATCTCTCTCAAGTCTCCTTTCCCTCATTCAGCCTTTACACATGCTCAGGTCTTGACCAACCTGGCAAGGAACATTCCATGATGATCACCCAGTTTCCTCCCCTTTCTTTCCACACCGCTTCAAAGAAAAGCCCACACTCCTGGGCGGGTTTGCCCTTCTCCAGTACTCAGTTACTTGTGACCTGAATTTTATGCCACGCACCCACACCCAACTCACCAAAATGGTTCTCAGTTCTGCGAGGCCCTTTGGCCAAATGCGGCAGAACACCTTCAGTCCTCACCTTTCCCGCTGTGCCCTCCTGGAGCCCTCCTCAAACTCACTGCTCCACCCACCTCTGCGGGCTCTTGGGCCTCCCCGCTTCCCTCTTGGACTTCTTCTACTCCGACGCCTTCTTTCATTTGCCCCTAAATGTTGAGGTCTATCTTTGGCCCCCTCATCTTCCCCTCTACTTACCCTCCTCAGGTAGCAGCTGTGAGTTGACTCACCATTTGCTGACGAGTCTCCATCCTGTGCCTATTGGTGCCCTTTGGTCATAGCTGTCTGGACGACCAACATCAACTAAAGCTCACAGGTCAAAAATGGAATGCGTCTTTCTCCCCCAAAACTGTTTCCTCTTCTATGCGTCCCCCCCCCCATCAGTGGGCACCGCACCATACCATCCAATCTGGGATCCATTCCCGATTTCTGCCTCCCGCTTCCCTCCCCCACTACTGAATCAGGCACCAAGTCCCACTGATTTTACTTCCTAAGGATCTCTTCTCTCCCACCCTCCCATCACCCTAATTGGGGCCTTAGCGTCTCCAGCTGTTCTGCTAAAGTGGCCTCCTTCCCCGTACCTCCCCAGGTTCATCGCCCAGGCGCTGGCCATGCTACCCTCCTGCCCCGCCCCCTCTGGGGGAAAAGTTTCTGCACTGGGTGTCAAGGTCCCTGGGGGTCTTCCCCAGGTCTCCCTCAGCTCCCTGACTCCCGCCCACCCTCCTCCACCACAGAGCTGCTCCCATGACGTCCACTCATCCCACACACTCGAGGCCTCCCTGGCCCTGGGCTCCTGGGTGCTCCCCTCGCCACCAGGCAATTGTCCAGCATTAGGAAATGGGCTTTATTTTGGCTTCTATTTCATATGTATGAAATCGAAGCCGCATTTCCATGTTAGATTTATTTATCGAGCAGACATTTCTCATACTTCTGTGGTTCCATATCTCGTGCCATGTATGGCAACACATTTCCAATATGTCAGAAAGCAAAACACAAAAAGCATAAAAAAGAAGAAAACAGAACTGCATATTTATTCTAGCAGTGGGGCAAAGATACATTTCTGGCTCTTGAAAAATTGAGCCTGTCATCAGGCAAGATAGATGGGTTTGAATAAATACATTTTCGTGCAACAAAATCCTACAAAATATGTATTAAAAAGAAAACAGAACGCTGAAAATGTGTCACTGATACAACAAAGAGCTTATTCACAAAATTATTAAATTTGGTAGAACTGCATAACGTTCAGATCTAGGTGTCCCTCCAGGAAGTGAGAACCAATGGCCAGGTGGTTCACTCAAGAGCCACTGTGACATCCCCAGGGAGCCCGGAGCGGCCTGGAGAGAGCCTCAGACGACCAAGAGTCACACATGCAACTGATTTAACGAGCCCACATCTGTCCCTTCATATGTAAAATGGATGTAATTATACCTACTTTGCAGGATTCTTACGCAGATAAATTAGAGGGCCTGTCACTATAGTAAGCATTCAAGAAATGGGATTATTATTATTATCAGAGGGTAAAAACGCACAGCATTACTGGCAATTAAAGATACGGAAATCATGACAACTTAAAGGTAACGTGGCTTATTTATCAAAGTAGCAAAAAGACACCCAGATTCACAGAAAGGCTTGAACAACAATATTCATAGCAGCTCTAGCCATAATTTTCAAATCCTGGAAAGAGCCCAGGTGTCCATCAGTGGATAAATAAATCGTGGTATATTCATGCAAAGGAATACTTCTCAGCAATAAAAAGAATGATTCACTAATAAATGCAAGAACGTGGGTGAATCACAAAATCATAATGCTGAGTGAAAGAATTCTAACAGAAATGATTTCCTAATGTATGATGCCGTCTATATGAGATCCTGGAACTCTAGAGAAAACTAATCTATGGCAGAACAAATCAAAATACTGATTGTTTTTGGAGGCTGGAGTCAGGCAGCGACAGGGAAGGGACATGAGGGAATTTCAGGAGTGGTGGGAATGTTCTGTATGGTGAGAGGGGTTTGCACGTGTTTTGTCCCAACTCGGCAAAGGCATGCTTACGATGTGTGCCTTTCATTATATGTAAGATTCACTTGACAGAGAGAGAGCATGAGAGCACAAGCAGAGGGAGGAGCAGAGGGAGAGGGAGCAGCAGGGAGTCTGATGTGGGGCTCGATCCCAGGACCCTGAGACCATGACCTGAGCCGAAGGCAGACGCTTAACCAACAGCCACCCAGGCGCCCCCATTATATGTAAGATTTACCTCAAAAGGGAAAACTATAAACAAATATTGAACTCTGGTTAATCACAGGCAGGCAGACTAACATACTTGAAGGGCGGGTACTGGTGTCTCCAATTGACTCCGAACTATATGAAAGGGAAGACGAATTCTTAGATGGCTGGATGAGTGGATGTGTGATGAAGCAAGTATGGGGGAATTTTAAGGATAGAATCTGGGTAGTGAGTGTTCACTGTAAAAATTATGTCAAATTTTCTTCATGTTTGTAATTTTTCCTATTAAAATATTAGGACAAAAAAGAATTCACATTTATAGGACATCCGTGGCCAAACTTGTTCATCAGAATTGCCGAGTGACCAGACCAGGCTCAGAAGGACAGGTGTTGTGAAGGTGGGCAATCTGGGGTGCTCTGCTTGGCACCTCTGAGCTGGCATGGGTGTGAGCCTGCAGACTGTCCTTCCTCAGCCTGCCCTCACTGCTCTGGGCAACTGCTGTCCTGCCCCTGGGAAGATGACACAAAACACAGGGGAAGAAAAGAGAGCAAGAGGACCAGAGAGGGGCAGGGTGTCATAGAGTACCAGACACAACTCCGCTGTGAACGTTAGTTTTGAGTTCAAGATATTTGTTTGTTTGTACGTTCATTCATTCATTCATCCATTCATTTTAGAGAGGGAGAGAGCAGGGAGAGGGGCAGAGGGAGAGAATCCAAAGCAGGCTCCATGTTCAGCATGGAGCCCAACACAGGGCTCGGTCTCACAATCCTCAGATCAAGACCTGAGCCGAAATCAAGAGTCAGACGTTTAACCAACAGAGCCACCCAGGAGTCCCCAGGATTTTTAAATACAGTTCCAAACTAGTGACTTAGGGAGCTGGGCTCTGCCGTCTCATCTCCAGGATGTGACCTCCAACAAGTCATGGGGGAGGAAGAAGGAAGAACACGGACAGTCGCTTAGGGTGATGACCAGGTCTGGAAGTGGCATGCACCACCTCCGTCTTCTGTCCGCCAGAATGCAATCAGTTGCCCCAATCTAACTGCAAAAAGGCTGAGAAACCTGTCTTCTTGTGTGCACGGGAGGAAAAGAGGTGTGAGCAGCTGGCCGGTTTCTCCCCCCACCCCACCCTGATAGCCACCGGTCCCAATCCCCACATGCCTAATCCTCTTTACCTTGTTTTTGTTCAGTTTTTCTTTTCCATAGTCCTATTTTTAACATGTTGCAGACATTAATTTATTACGTTATTGTGAGTCCTCCCCAATAAGTCATGTCGGCTCCATGAGGTTAGCGGTTTTGTCTGTTTTATTCACGGGCCCAGAGGAGTACCTGGTACACATACTTGTCGGACAAATGTCTCCTGGTGCTTGCCGAGCGCCGCACGTTTCCCACGCCTCCTCTCCTGCTCCGTCCTTCCCCCATCACCTGCCTGCCCATGGCCATGTCCCTCCTCCTTTATGAAGCCCTCTGTGACCCTCCCACCCTCCTGCAGGACTGACTGTGCCCTTCTGTGTGACACAGTCACTCCTTGTGTCAATTTCTACTGTGCGTTTATCCTGCTGCTTCCCAGTTGTGAATTTGTGGGTCTTCCCGATGAGACAGTGAGCTCCACCAACACCTGGCCATATTGAAGATTTCATGCTGTCAGTTGAGTGAATGAATGAATGAACGAATACTTGGATAGGCCAATATATCCTTCATAATTTGGACAGTCTTTAAAATGGTTGAAACTTGGGGGGCGCCTGGGTGTTGCGGTCGTTAAGCATCTGCCTTCGGCTCAGGGCGTGATCCCGGCGTTATGGGATTGAGCCCCACATCAGGCTCCTCCGCTATGAGGCTGCTTCTTCCTCTCCCACTCCCCCTGCTTGTGTTCCCTCTCTCACTGGCTGTCTCTCTCTCCGTCAAATAAATAAATAAATAATCTAAAAAAAATGCTTGAAACTTGGGGTGCCTGGGTAGCTCAGTCAGTTAAGAGTCTGACTTTGGCTCAGGTCATGATCTCGGGGTCCTGGGATGGAGCCCCACGTCGGACTCCGTGCTTGGCAGGGAGTCTGCTTCTCCCTCTGACCCTCTCCCCCTGCTTGTGCTCTGTCTCTCTCTCTCAAATAAAAAAATAAAATCTTTAAAAAATAAATAAAATGCATGGACCTTGAATATGAACTGGGTAGTAGATGATAGTGTTAAATTTGTTGGGGATGAAAATGGCATCGGAGGGCACAGCTATGCATGTCAGAAATAAATCCCAAATTACTCACCGGTGAACTCTGAAGATGTCTGAGATTTACCTTACAGTCCAATTAAAATTTAAAAATGCATTGGTAGAGAGGAAGGCTAAATGAAACAAGATGGAAGGAGGCCAATAACCATGGAAGTTGGGTGGTGGGTACCTAGATATTCATTACACTGTTTATCCACCTTTGCGTTCGAAGATTCCTTAATAAAACTTGGACGCAGTTGAAGTAATAAGGCCGCCTGCACTAGCTCCGTCCCTGGGAGCTGCCCACCCTCAGCCCAGGCGTAGATGTGGCACATCCCACCTTTCCGGCTCTGACAGGAAGCCATCAGTGTAGGGACACTGAGGCAGACCCGAAAGCAGGAAAGCCAGCCTGCACAACGTGTCCCGTTTCCCAGGCCGTGGGTCCGCCGTGCCCACTGAGGAACGAGGGCAGATGTGCTCATGAGAGGAGGAGAAGCTGCCCAGGGGCATCCGCAAACATCCTCCTAGCGTGTCACGGCTGGCGAGGGGTCTTAAAACCCATCTAATTCAACTCCTTTTTGAAAGGAATCCATGAATCCAAGGTTGAGTGATAGAAAAGCAGCAACAAGAGCAAAACGAAAACCCTCGTCTGGGGTCCCTTGAGCTTTTCTCCCCCCCCAGTCTCTGATCTATCTGCTAAGAGCGTCTATGTCTCATAAGCCTTTTTTTTTTTAAGATTTTATGTATTTATTTATTTAGAGAGAGAGAGAGCAGGGGGAAGGGCAGAGGGACAGGGAGAGATAATCTCAAGCAGACTCGGCACTGAGTTCAGGGCTTGATCCCAGGACCCTGAGATCATGACCTGAGCCCAAACCAAGAGGTGGACACTGAACCGACGGAGCCACCCAGACGCCCCTCTTCCCCTTCTCTCCACCCATCAGAGAGGTAGGCCTGGAAAATGACTCCTCTGTGCTGGTTAGGTGGGTAAATCTTTGTAAAATAATTCAATGTGGCTCACAAAGGCAATACGACTTCCTAAAATTCATCAAATTAAAATTCAGAGTCCCTTGGAAATCTATGAGTTAATGCGTATGTCGTAGAAAGAGCATTCGTGGAAAGACCCGCCAACTGAAAAGCAGAAGCCTCCTTGTTCTCTGCCTTCCGCGCACAGGTCAGACGAGACTGGCCTGGTAGCTGGGTGTGTTTTAAATGCATCACTCGGCATTGTTCCACCATCAACAACTAGCATTCGGGGCTGGCTACTGTCCCCGGGCACTCGGGGTTCATCCTCGGATGCTCCTGACAATCCCAACGTGAGAGCCTCAGCCTCCCCCACAGATATAGAGCGTGAGGCTCGCGGAGGGCGGGTGGCCGGCCGAAGGCCCTCGCCCAGTAAGGGTTTCAATCAAGTCTGTCCAGATCACAGCGTATCCGCTTTCCACTCCGCCCAGCTGTGTTTGAAGAATCTGAATGATTTCAGCTAAATTAGGATCACCTCTAAAGGACCAGAGACACCTGCCATCCCAAAATGGAGCAGCAGACAGTGGACGATGGAACGGAGCATCTTCTCTGCTCTGCAGGCAAGGTGTCCGGCAGAAGGTCCTTGCCGTACACGTGCGGCGGCCATTCCAGGCTCCTGCTGGACCAGGGCCACGGGGCGACAGGCCGGCGGGCGCTGCTGGCTGACTCGCGGATGGTGTGATTCCACGTTCACTTTCCCAGTCAGACTGTGCCAGTCGGAGGCCTGATACCAAAGTGCCTTTCTCTTCTCACCTGTAGCTCTGGCCAGCGCAGCGGAGAGGACCCTGGAGAGAAGAAGAGGCCGCTGATCTTTCACTCCTCGCCTCCAGGGATGTCCTTTTGGGGGGCAGTGCCTCCAGCTCGCCTCCTGCTTGCTTCCTGATGAGCTCCCCTCTCCCCAGCCTCACTCCAGCCCAACACAGACAGACAGAAAGACACACACACACGCACACACACACACAGTGCCACAAGAAACCTAAGGCCAAGCAGACTCACGGTTTACTCAGTATCATCCAGGAGGGACCTCCAGAGACCACATCTGGCTCCTGGAAAAGAATGACATAAAATAAAGGACAAATGAGAGCACGTGCACACACAGAAGTCTAGGCACAAATGTCCAGCCAGCGCTATTCACAATGGCCAAGGCAGCAGAAACAACCCAAGCGTCCATCAGTTGATGAATGACAAATGCGTGTGGCGTGTCCATACAGACGAGTGTTACTCGGCCCTGAAGAGGAAAGAAATACCAGCACGGGCTGCCACACAGATGACCCCTGAGAACATGGTGCTCAGTGAAAGGCCACGTACTGCTTGATCCCATTTACAGGAAACGTCCAGAACAGACAAGTCGACAGAGACAGAAAAGTAGACTGGCGTCTGCCTAGCAAGGGCAGGTGTGGGATTTCTTTTAGGGAAGAAGAACGTGTTCCAAAATTAACAGTGGGGATGGTTGTGCCACTATTTGAATATAGTAAAAACCACTGAATTGTACGCTTTAAATGGGTTAATTGTATAGTATGTGAATATATCATAATTGAGCTGTAGGGGCGCCTGGCTGGCTCAGTCGTTAAGCGTCTGCCTTCGGCTCAGGGCGTGATCCCGGAGTTCTGGGATCGAGCCCCACATCGGGCTTTCCCACTGGGAGCCTGCTTCTTCCTCTCCCACCCCCCCTGCCTGTGTTCCCTCTCTCACTGGCTGTCTCTCTCTCTGTCAAATAAATAAATAAAATCTTTAAAAAATAATAATAATCGAGCTGTAACCCAAATTAATGAGCAAATGCTGACGTCTCCTTGACCTCGAAGGAGACGGGACAGATGACTTCTGCCTCTCTGGCACATTTCTCACCTAGAAACCTCGGGAAACATGAGAGGCTAAAATACATGGAACAGGCTCTCTTTAGACAATCTTGCAGAGTGACCCATCACCAAAGCCCCCAGAAGACCCTGCTCAGGAAACACAGTGAACACAGGTGTGCAGGAGTGCCCGCCGCAGGTGACAGCATCCGGGACGGGGATACCATGACGGGGGTACCTCCCAGTCATGAAAGGCAAGCAGGTCCCTTAAGCCACAGCTTCCTCTGTTACATGGAGAGAGAATGTAACAGGGTCGTGACAGGAAGGAAGTCACCGGCTGCAGTGTGCGTTCGGAAGGGTGGCTTCTCCCACAATAATTATGGCGCCATCCAAAGGGAAGACCTGAACCGAATCGGCAAAACTTGGCTGACAAGAGGGAAGCATTCATGTAATCCTTTTTTTTAAAAGATTTATTATTCATTTTTTTTAAGATTTATTTATTTATTTTAAAGAGAGTGCGTGGGGAGCAGAGAGGGGTAGAGGGAGAGGAGAGAGAGTCCCGAGCAGACTCCACACTGAGCGAGGAGCTTGACTCGGGGCTCAATCCATGACCCGAGATCATGACCTGAGCCAAAACCAAGAGTCAGACACTCAACAGACTGAGCTGCCCGGGTGCCCCAAGCATTCATGGATTCTTTGAGGTCATTCATCTCAGTATTCCAAGCATCCACAGCGGAGAGACTCCAGGGCCAGTCCTCAAGGTGAGCAGGGTCTGTGACCCTCCCGTATGAAACCTCAGAGCAGGAGAGCCCAGCTGGCAGAATTGCACAAGGCATCAGTGTGTCATATCAACACGTCACACCAATCCATCACTTGTGTGGCCTCACCTAACAACTTACCCTATTATTTCGTTTTTAATCATCAAATGTGCACTGAATCTGTACCAGATGCCAAGTATGGGGCTGGATACCACACAAGGTACAAAGGGAGAAGTTGAGTCCCTATATTCGAGGAGCTCAGAGCAAATCTGTGTGAGGTAGGCAAGGCTGTTGCGTGTCCATTTTTCAATTGAGGTCAAGAAAGGCTCAATGACCTGCCCAAGGTCTCATAGCTATTTTAGGTCCTAGCAGTATTGAGACTAAAGCCTAAGGGTCCAGAACGCCAACCTCAGGTCTTCTTCCAGTGGCTCTGGGTTCTCTCTTTGCCACCAGAGCACAGGTTGAAGACTGTCAGTGGCACCACTTCCCTCGCCAATAACCACACACTCAGCACACTCATCAGGACCTGCCATGTAATTTGCAAGGACCAATGCAACATGAAAATGCAAGAGTCTTTGTCAGCAATCACTAAAAATTTCAAGATGGTGGGAGTAGAGCATGAATCCAAGCTGAAGCCTCTTCTGCCCAGGTCACACACCCCTGAGGCCAGCCTTGCCCCGAGTCCCTGTCACACAAATGCCCAGATACGCAGAGCAGATGTATCTCTGTGTAGCTCTGCTCTCCGCCTCCAGCAAGAAGGAAGGTCTGCTGGGCTTGGAGCTTGCTCTGACCCCACAATGAGCCGCCTGCCCTATGGCCACGTATTCCTTGGGCCAGCTGACCCAGCATCCTTCAGCATTTTCGACTTTGCAGATTTGCAATTTCTTGGCCAACACTGCCGCCTCCTTCTTTACATGAGAACCCCAGGCTCCCTTGCCAAGGTTCAAGGCAGGGAGACACAGATCCGTGAACACTCCCCCCGGGCACGACAGGGGAAATATCTACTCAGCGCTCAAGCACTTTTGGCAGGGGTCTCAGAGCTTCACTCGCCTTATGCAACTGTTTTCTCCCCCAGAACGTAGTGCCGGCAGCTGTCTTGCAGAAAACCAGACAGCTCAGACAACCAGTGAATCTCTCTTTTTATTCATCAAGCAAGCCTTGTTTTCTCTGAATAATAGGTACATAGGAACTGCAGACAAGCCGGAAGCTATGAGAATTTCAGAACTCAGAAAGCTCATTTTGTATTAATTAGGCATCAGACACAGAGAAAAGCGAACTAATCGATGAATTAGCTGTGAGCCTTGATCAAGTCATGTTCCCTCTGTTACAGTTTGAACCCATGTCCCCTAATAAAGATAAGTTGTCCTGACCCCCGGTACCTCAGAACGTGATCTGATTTGGAAATAGGGTTGTTGCAGGTGTATTAAGACGGGGTCATACTGAAGCAGAGCAGCCGTTAATCCCGGAGGACTGTTTCCCCGTGCATCGAAGAGACAAACACACACACACACACACACACACGGGGAGAATGCCACGTGAGGACGCGGGCAGAGCCTGGAGCGATGCGTCTACAAGCCAAGGAGTGACGAGGTTTACCAGAAAACCACCAGAAACACGGAGAGAGCATGGAGCAGATCCTTCCTCGCAGCCTCAGAAGGAACCCACCCGGCCCATGCTTTGTTTTCAGACTTCCAGCCTCCAGAACAACAAGAGAATAAATTTCTGGCGTTTTCAGCCACCTAGTCTGTGCACCTCGTCACAGACCCCGAGCAAACCAATACATCCTTGTCTGGAACATGACATGGGCCTGGACTGGCGTTCTCTGAAGTCCTTTCCAACTGCACATTTCTGTTATGCTGGCCTCGATCACATCCCTACCTTCAGCCCAGAAAGAAAATACTCACTCAAGTCAAACCCACTCCAGATTTCTAGATCCTGGAAACCTGGAAGGGGTGCTAAGATCTTGCCCACATGGGACCAATAAATCCATGATGAGAACGGAGATCTGGACTCGGCCTCAGGATCCAGGGAGAAGCTGTGGCCTTCCCGGAGCCTCACGGGCCGGAGGTCTGAGCCATCGACCGCAGTGTCTGTTTGCTGGCAAATACGTCCACACGTCCACACACATGTACACACACTGGCGTGTGCATCTACACACACACACACACACACGTGTCGGTATTTACATGCATACACACCAATACACACACACACACCTGCATGGGTAAGTGTGTGTGTATGATATATTTTAGATAGATAGATAGATACCCTGGTTATTATTTCTCTCTCCATATGCTGGTGTATGTGCGTGTGCATACCAGTAAGCATGTATGTGTATATATACATACTGGTATGTATGCATGTGCATATATTTATATGTATATGTGTGTGAATATCTATTTACTAGTATTACGATGTACGTGAGTGTGTACATATGGGTATGTACTTACATGTGTATTTACTGGCACACACATGCACACACACACAGAATGCTTTCAGGTGTACTATACAGCCTCTAGTTCCCAACCCCCACCCCTTCCTTTTGCCCTACACTCGGTCCCTTCTCTGAACTTAATTTGCATTTCGGGGTACAGGGCTCTGACCCAGCAGCACCACCTCCTGGTCACCTTGTACTTCTGGCAGAACCTCAGAGGCCACCGGCACTCTGATGGGAAGAAGAATCCAAGGGGAGACCTCAGGGGATGTCAGGATCACAGGGCTCTCAGATGACCCCAGAAGCCCATTTGCAACTCTAGAGAGGGACGCAAAAGGGTCAGAACTGAAGTCAGTGAATCGGAGAGAGTGGGGAAGGCTGAGCCCCAAAAGAGTTTGGGGGACCTGGGGAGAGCGGGAGAATCTACGCTGCAGAGGGCAGGATGAGAACTTGCTGGTACAGGCCCTGCACTTCTGTGGCCTGATGGGTAAGCTGGCCCCAAGCTCTCGCTCAGCCCTATAGCCGACCATGGCCATGCCTCTGACCGGGGCACTAACCCAGGGTGCCGGAGAGTTTCCCTTACGAGGTGGGGGGTGGAGGAGAGATAGTCTAGGGGGAGGGGAGGTTCCAGTGGCTCACAGGCCTGGGGTGCTCAGGTTTCAGGGGAGTGAGCTGGCCCCTGGGAGACCCTGGAGTGGAGGAGAATTCTAGAAGAATCAAGCCAGGAAACCAGACCCTTAGGACATGAAAAGCCTCTTTCAAGGTGGCTCACTGGAACACGGTGGGCAGAGCTGGAGAGGAGCCAGGGAGCCCCGAGTCCCACCAACTCCGGCCGTGTGAGCCCTGGCGCAGCACGCACGGGTGGTAAGCTCCCCATCACCAGCCACCCCTTCCCAGTGTGACCAGCTGACCGTGAACTTCCTTGCTGCAAGCAGGCAGCCACTTTCCCAGGGTTCCATTCTGCCTTTGGGGTCCTTCCAGGTCAGCCCATTCCTCTCCCAGAAGACAAGCTCCATCCACTCGAACACAGCCTGCAACAGGTTGGAGGTGAGTGAGCCTGGCATTCGGCCACCCTCTGCCCAGCCTGGCTGCGGGGAGTCCCAGATCTCCCCGCTCCCCTGTGCTGGGTCTCAACCCCCATCTGCAAAATAAAGACGTTAGAGGGGATGGTTTCAAAAACCTTCCACTGTTCTCTGAAGCTCAAAAGCCATCTAAGAGACTGCCAACCTGAAAGGAGGTTGATAAATAAGTAAACGTGAACAAAACATATCAGTATATAGATAGGAATAGAGTAAATACGGATGTACACACACGTGTGTGTGTATTCACACACATACACGCATAGGTCTCACGGACAGGGGCTGGGAGCAGTGAGCGCCTCAACAGCAATGAGTGCACGCATCACCCAGATATTGACTTTAAATTCCATTCTCCACTAAAGGGAACTGGGGTCCCTTGGAGAGCCGGCTGATTCCAGGGCTGGGGCAGAGACAGTACAGAGTTTTGATATCCTATTATACCAGAAGGCAAGGGGGTGCTCAGGGAACAAGGGGACATGTCAGGAGGACACAGAATCCGCCCAGGGGCTCTCTGTTGGCCAATCTGAGACAGTTTGAGCCCAGATCGATGAACACCCACTGAGTAAACAGGAAACCACGAGGCCATACTGATACGGATGAATAAGTTGCAGGTCTGACGAAGAATGGGGCAGTCACACAGTCTCAACATACCACCCACAAGTGTTGATGAACGGCAAAGGGAAAAAGAAGAACTCCTCAGAGAAGCCCAGCAGAAACCATTTAACCAAATGATCAAGGCGAGCATCATACTAATGGGACTCATGGAAACCACGTGCCACTCGAATAGCACTTGTGCGATGTTCTTGCCAAAGACATTTAACCTGAATCTAATCAGGAGGGAACAGCAGACTCACCCAAACGGGGCGGGGGGTGGGGGCGGTCTATGAAATAACTGGCCGGGATCCTCAAAAGTGTCAAGGTCGCAAAAGGCAAGACTGAGGAACTGTTCCAGACTGAGGGACAGTAAGGACACTGACAGCCAGGTGCCACCTGCAAACTTGAGCTGGATCCACTTACTCTAAAGGAAACCCGGGGACACCTGGTGAGACCTGAATGTGGGGCCACCTCATGCCCACTTCCGGATTGGGAGTGATGGCCGTTGCTAGGACCCAACAGGACAAAGTCCTTACTTGTAGAGAATGCAGTGAAGTAGTCAGGGGCGACGGAGCCTCAGGTGGACAACTTACCCTCAAATGGCTCCAGAATAAAATATGTAATTTGTGATAAAGCTTTTCTGCAAATTGGAGATTTTCTTTAATTAAAAAAAAAATACATGCACACCTATGAAACTCTGGCAAATTCCCGAAAAGAGGAGAGCAGCGCTCTCTTCCTTCCAATGAGGAATTCTAACCGGGAAAAACTCTTTAATTGCATATACCCAGCACAAGAATCTGGCCCATGGAGTGGGCTTCCCTGGCCCCACCCATGTCTTCCCACAAGTGCTCACAGAACAGACTTCAGGAAGACAGGAGAAGGGCACATCTGGCAGCCCAAGCCTGAAGAGCATTGGCACTTAGGGTAACATCTGCTTTTACTGAGCACTCACCATGTGTATGGGGCTTAGAATCAAAGAGACTAAGCATTGAATCTTGGCTCATGTTGGCTGTGTGACCTTGGGCAAGTCGCTCAACCTCTCTGAGCCTCAGCATTCTGTTGTATAAAATAAAGACTATAATGTCTACCTCTAATCTGTAGTGCAGATTAGAGAGAATATGCTGAATATCTGGTGCAGTGCTGATTTCCCAATTGGACCTTTGGCAGGCTGCCTCAGAATCCCCCAGGAATCTTTTTCAAATACAGATTTCTGAAACCCACTCCTAGAGATTGCGATCAAGCTCATCTGTCCAGTTTCAGCTACACCTGCTTCACCTCGCCCACGTCACACTTAGACCAAACAACTTACAGTTTCCCAAACGCGCACAGTACTTCTTACTATCACGCTTGTACATACGGTTTACCCACCCAGAATGCCCTTTTCCTTTGCCTGATTGGAAAACTCCTACTCATCTTTCAAAACCCGCTGAAACGTATCCTTACTTGTCAAGCCTTTCCTCATCCCCACTTCCTAGTACTGCCTCCTTCGACCAGTTGTTACTACATCAATGGAAAGCATAACTACCTTCCCTTTAGCGAATCTTTATTATGTATGCCATATTTCACATAAAGTATGTCATTTAAAAACAACCACACCAGGGACTAATGATTAGCCCCATTTTCCTGTTTACATATGAAAAAGCTGAGCTTAAGCAGCTTGCTCCTGGTCCCCCAGCTGGTGAGACAGAGACAGAGCCAGAGCTCAACCTCCAGAGTCTCTAGCTCCCGTCATGATTGTCTTGGCTCTGCCTCCTTCGAGGTCAGTTCATCTCTGGTCCTCAGCAGCCAGCATAACCCCTGACGCACAATCAGTAGGGATCCATAAAAGTTGGTCCTGTCTCCCAGGTCCACACGCTTTTCGGTCACACCAGACTTTCTCTGGGCTGGGTGAGACTCAGAGCGAGGCGCCTCTGAGGCTGGGAAAACCGTGTGCCTTCCCACAGGGACTGAAAGAAGCCGCTCCTTGTCTCCTACGGAAAGCATCGGCCTTCCTCGGGGTGCAGCACTCGTACGCACCAGCAGATGGCGCTCCCGCCCCATTCAGGCGCCACCCCAGCCTACAGGGCGCCCTTGGGGTGTTTCCACTGGGCATGTGTCCGAAGCTACGATCGTCAGACTCAGCTCGGGATGAGAGAATCAACGTGCAGATGACCGAATACAAATATAGAGAGCAGGACACGTACTGAGGCACTTCCCTCCTTCTCGGGGAAACAATATCCTCCCTGGCTGGGGAGGAGTGGACTTGCTAAGGCTCTAGGGAAACAGTGTGGCTGGGCCCTCTGTTGGGACAAAGGATGCAAAAGTGTAGCATGTGACCTTAAACCGCCGAGCCGCGCACGGCGTCCCCTCTGCACCAGGCCCTGTGCTGGGGTGAATGGGACCCCAGAGTCTAGCCTCATGGCAGGTTCCCCTCAGAACAACCCTTAGTCACGGTATTAGGGTTGTTGACTTATTTACAGGTATAGTTACATTTTTCCAAGCCCAAATTTAGTACACATGGCCCAACAAAGCATTCCAGATGCAAACCTTTTTCTGGAAAGTGTAGCGGAGGGACCCCCACCTCCACCCATCCTCCCCCCCCCCCATGTTGGCATTTCTGGGCTGGTGACTTGGGGATGTGTGAGCAGGACTGGAAAGTTTGGGTCCAAGAGCTGAGACGGGTGGGGGGCAGGCTGCCGGCAACATGGCGTTGAGGCGAGTTTGGGGTCTGCTCCTCTCACAGAAACTTCTCTTCCATGGGCCAGAGCAAAGCTCTCTTGTTCCACCCGGTATTCCGTCCCAAGCCTCCTCCTTCTCTCCCTCTGCGCCCTGTCCTTGGAAATCCTACCCAAAGCCGTGGTCTTGAGTATCTGAGATGCCTCCAGGCCACCATAATTGGATGTACGCACATAAGATAAGTATATAAATGGTGTTGTGGTGATTACACAAATCTATGTGTGTCATAAAACCACAGAATTATGCACACATACACTATACATATTAACTGGTGCGATCTGAATAAACACAGTAGGCTGTACCCTCCTGGCTTTGATAACTGCAGTAGTTCTGCAAGATATTATTACCACTGAGCGAAACTGAATGGAGGGTACATAGGACCTAATTGTATGTTTTTTGCAACTTCCTGTGAATTTGTAATTATTTTAAAATTTTTTAATTAAAAAAAAGACGTCTGTAAACCTGAATCTCCGTGTCCAGCCCTGTCCCCCAGGCTTGTGCGTCCAACGACCTTGCCCGACTCCAGATTCCCCCCCGGTTTCCTCAAACTAGCACGACCCAGGGACCCCATCTCCCTCCCCCACCTCCCAATCCTCCACCCACCCAGTTGCTGCCGGGAACTCGAGGCCAGAAACCTGATGTGGGCCTCACCTCCCCTTTCTCCCTCGCTGCAAACAGGTCCAGAGGTCCAGGCTGTCTGCTCCAGGCACATCTCCGGCCTGCAGCCCTAATGAACCTTTTCAAAGGTTCCAAAGCCATCCAATCGTTTTGGCTTCCAGGTGCTGAACGTGCTCGGGTGTTGTTTTAAAGTGTGATTATATGGTAGACACAGGGAACTAACACAGGAAGTGACAAAACTCTCTCCTTGACCTAACCCTAGTCAGGCTCCCTGGGCCTCCAGACCTCGACCGGGCTGTCCTTCCTCGGAGGGACTGCATCACCAGTCGTAGCCAGAATCCTGATACTTCAGTTTTAAAACCCCCACCCTCTGCTCGCCCTTGATATCTGAGCAGGTTCTCACGGGCCTCTGCCCCAGGTGATGTCTGAACTCCCCCCTCCCCGCGGCCTCCAGCAAGAATCCTGCTAGGGCAGGTTAACCAGAATCCCACTTCCCCACCACTCCCCCGCCCTTCCCTTCAGCAACCCTCCGTCCACCGGCCCCCACCCCACCTGTGGATAGAAACGCCCACCTGTCCATGCTGCTTCCAGAACCAACCTGCTTCTGGTCCGAGCTCTCCTTTCCCCTCTCGCCATCGGTCCTG